>NW_017731589.1:2544897-2546460 GCF_001890085.2 Hipposideros armiger
TGGTGTGGTGTGTGTGTGTGTGAGAGAGAGAGAGAGAGAGAGAGAACCCCTTCCTATTTCTTAATTTCAGTGTTAAGAAGAGGATTTCCTTCCTTTGATGATTCATTATGTCCTGTCGCTGTCGTGGCAGCCGAAACCCCCAGACTTCTCAAAGCTCTGATGATGGAGGGAGGTGGAGAGCTAGGTTAAGAAACGGTGCCTGGGTCATGCGCCTTCCTCCTAGAGGGTGACTATAGCTCCAGTTTATAATTTGTTAATTACACAGCAGATTGCAGTGCTGTTGGAAGAATAACTCTGCACACCCCTCCCCTCCATCTCCCACCTTTATTTACTACCCTTTCACCGTACAATGCACATACGCACAAGCGCACACACGGACACAGAGTATCTGCAGGATACCAGTCAGCTGAATGAAAGAGGTAACTTCTCACAGGGAACCAAATCTCCCTGGGCCTCACCAAATTAAAAATGCAGGTGTTCCTAGAAAATTGTTTGATCAAGTCAATCAAATTTTAATTGTGACTTTGAAATCATCGCATGGGCCTGACCTCTGTGTCTACAGCCCTTCATTTATTGTCGTGTGGACTCTTGACACCCACCTCGTGATTTGGCGGACAAACATTTTCTCCATTCATGAGCATGAGACCCATTAAACTGCTACATTCGTCTCTTCTCACAAAGCCACTTATCAGTGGAAACCAGAATCTCGATGCAGAAACCTGGGCGTGTGATTCAGTGTACCCAAATCTTTCTTCCAGCTGCCACCTGAGTGCGTGTGCTCCTGGTTTGCTGGTTAGCTTTGTTTACTGTTTTGTTTCACTCTCACTGTCTGGCGGGGCTGGTGGGACGTTGATGTCCACTTTTGTTGCAGCTTGGTTTATCACTTAACAATTCTGATGAGTCCCAGAATTCCTTCTACTTGTGTGATGATGATTAACTGAATGCATCTTAAGCAGGTGCCTTCTAACTCTCCTCCTCTTTACCTGTCTCAACATGCAAGTGTGCGTCTGTCTGTGATTTTAACAGCAGCAAAGCTGAGGGGTGCTGGCAGGTCTCTCTGTCACCACGCAGCACAGCTCCCCGGGGAAAACATTTCCTCTCTCGTTATTGCTCAGGTTTGTTGACACAGAGCACGCTTTCCTTGGAGACCACCCTCTGCCAAGGCTGCACAGCTCTGGTTGTCACAGAGTCCTTCTTTCAACTGATTGAAGTCTAAATTTTAGAACTTCCCATCTGCCAAATCTTGTTGCTGTGATGACACAGCCGTGGCCAGTGAGACTTTCCGCAGTGACGGAAATGCTCTCTGTCTGTGCTGGAAGGGCAGCCGCGTTCTCCGCTCTGATCCGCATTCATCACCACATATGTCCAGAATGAGCTTTTCGTTTGCAGAAAGCGTTTTGGTCCAGGAAAGGAGCTTTTGCTAGAGATTAGGGTTAAGACTAACAGTTGAATGGTCGGAAGAGCCAAAATGATGGCAACGGATGACAGTGATGACCGCTGTGGCAGTGATGACGATGACGATGATGAAGGAGAAGGCAGCAGTAGGAAGGATGATGGTGATGA
>NW_017731589.1:2547605-2549032 GCF_001890085.2 Hipposideros armiger
GCACCCACTCATTTATTCCGTGAGTATTTCTTCAGCCCAGAATAGGTACCAGCAGTGAGCATAGCAGACGAGGTCCCGGCCCCCGTGGGTCTTTCATTCTACTGGGAGGAGGCCATCAATAAATAAGTGTGTTTACAATGTGTCAGGTGGGGGTATGCCCGGGAGGAAAATGCAGGGAGATAAGGAGTGCAGAGGAGGGTGGACAGGGCGCCGTATGAGGAAGTCACATGGACACAGAGGCAGAAGGAAGTGCGATGGCCCCACTGACCTGGGGACGGCCTTCGAGGTTGAGTACGGGAGGTGTGGGTCCCGCCACAGGAAGGTGCCCTTTGGAGGGACAGGACGGGGATGCACGGTGGCCACACTGCAAACAGCCCAGAATGGAGCACCCCGAATGGAGTTTGAGCACTTCATCCGTAAAAACGCAGAGTGACGCACACGATGGCCTCCCCCGGCCCATCTGTACCCCACAAACCACCCTCAGCACAACTTCACCAAACAAGCAAATGTGCTTACATCAGGCGTAAGTGGGGTGGACCCCCTCCTGTAGGATCAGGTACTGATGACGCTGGTCCAGCCGGGTTCTGATCTACCTGGCAGGGAGACAGCAGAACACAGCACCACCTCGATTAAGTAACAATGCGCTTTGCACTCTTAATAATTCTTGGTGCGTGGAAGCTCCCTTCCTCGGGTCACGGGGAGTACGTGCTTCTCTGTGACTCTGAACCACCGGATAGATGGGGTTTTCCTTAAACATTAGATCGTGCTCATTCGCTGTGCTGTTCACATTATGAACTGATCTCATGTAGACGTTGGACCAGCAGTTGTCACCCCTGGCGAGCTGTCTGTTCAGAGCCTTAGGGCTCATTCAAAATGTGTCAGGCGTCCTCTCTGGAACCCGGGTTACCACCAGAGCGTGTTAAAGTGGGAAAAAAATGGACCCCTTGCCCAGAAGAATGGGCTTTGATGCCAGGCCTGTCTTTATGCCAGATCTGGAGTAGAGGGGTCTCCTGGCTGCACCCAAGGACCCCGCCAGCCACACCTGAGCACCCCCAGTGTGTGCATCTCCATTCCAGGCACTGGGGGGGCAGGGGGCATCACACAGGAGAAGCGAACCCTTCTGCCATTTAACCATGGACCCAATTGCTGCACAAAATGGTTCTGTTGGTGAACTAGGCAGCATTGTTCACAGGGCCGTCATCTCCTGGAATTGCACTGACAAACGATCCAGTTCCTAATAATACCGTCATTATCTGACATGTGCGCTCTGCAGCCTTACAGCAGCCTCCATGGAGGCAGAAGACGGTGAGGGGCTCTCCACAGGGAAACGTGCCGTTGACTGGTCACCAGGGGGGACGGCAGGAGTGCCGACGGGTCCCCTCGCCTTCCAAGGCCGTGGATGCTGGTGGATGCGCATTCGTGCTTTA
>NW_017731589.1:2551265-2552402 GCF_001890085.2 Hipposideros armiger
CAATCGAATAGTGAGCTTCTAGATGTGAACTGTGCAGAGCAAAGGTTTTTTTTGTTTGTTTTTTTCAGCTGATGTTATGTATTGCAGACCCTCCTGAGCCGTGGCACAGGCCCTGAACTCAGTGGCATGGGCACCCATGTCATCGCCCGGTTTCCAACTGGCCCCCTAAGTGCATTGTCATGTCACTGATTCCAACAGCAGAACTTGGGTGCACGAGCCCAGCAACATTCTAAGTGGGTTACAGAGGCTCTGACGGCCCTTATCCCCTGGAAACGATCGAACACAATGCCATCTGCTTTTCCTTCTCCATCCTGTGATTCAGGGAAGGAGCCTGACAGCGGGTCAGCTGCCCTTCCTCCTCCTCTAGCTTCTAGAATGAACCCTGCCGCCCCGTAACGGACAACACGCCAGCACAATCCGGTTGCATCCATTTGCTGTGGTCCATCTTTAGGGACCCGCCCATGAGACGGCCACGGTGGCGCCACAGAATCCCACCACCACGGACCCTGCACGAAAGGAGCAACGTGGGGTCGGTGCTGTGACGAGGGGACTCTGTTTGAGACGGATTTTAGGTGCTCACTGGAGACTTTGGGCGTCTACTGCATGGTCAAGTTTCATAACAGTAATGAAGTAGGGGCTCTAAAATTGTCCGCTGGCCTGACTGCCATGGTGACTGATACATGTTGGCTCTCCCTAAAATCGTATTGTGTTTTTTCTACACACCGTGCTTTCTCTTTGTTGCCCGTGCTGCCCCCTTACTGCATTTTTTCCAGGGTTGAGCAAACGTTCTTGGCTGCTCTTTTCTCTGCGCCGCCTCTGGCCCCACTTCACGTATTACTGCTGCCCGGTTCTAGTTCCATCTTATTTAATGCTTCTCCATAGAGTCACGATGGTCGTCATTGCTTCGTACGCCTGTTTGGCTTGACCCACCGACGTAGTCACGTCTTTGCTCTCTGTTGATAGCTGACCTTCTCGCGTCTCCTTTCTCGGCTCAATCTGCTTTCCGAGGCGTCTCAGTGAATGTCTGTGATGATAAACTGCTTCTATTTTTTTGTTTGGCCATCATCATAGAGATAATAGTGTAGCTGAAATAATAGGTTTCTTCTTCCACTTTTGAAGATGGTAATCCATTTTCTT
>NW_017731589.1:2554557-2560793 GCF_001890085.2 Hipposideros armiger
CAAAACAGACAGCCCTGCCCCCGGAAGAGAAAGAGCACCCTGCCCCTACGTTGCCGGCCCGTAGTCCAGCTGAAAAGATGAGACTTCTGTTCATGAGTGGAAAGCAGCAAATGCTGAGTGTGAGGGGTGGTGCCCGTGTTAACGGCTGCACGTCAGAGGCAGCGAGAAGCACTGCGGCGTCACGTGATGCCAAAGGGCCTCGTCCAACAGAGAGATGTGAAATTCAGTCCCGACAAAAGAGGAGAATGACCCAGCCCTGAAGTGCAGGTGGGCAGGCATTCACCTGAGAAGCTGGGAGGTGCTAATACACCCAGGGTTAGGCGGGGTACAGAGACAGGAGGGGTGCAGAGGTTGGGCTGAAAATGAATTCCTCACCCCTGGGAGCTTCCAGCTTCTGACAAGGAGTCCGTCATTTCTCGCAGGAAGTGTCTCCTGTTGAACTGAAGTTGTTGAGTTCTGCCTTGGCACGTGGCTTCCCCCGCCAACCTGGGACCTCTGCATTAAGGTTACATCAAGTTTTATATGGAAACCCAAGTAACGTCGATGCTCTTCGCGTTCATATACTCTTTGTGCCGCTGTGTGCGTGTGCGTGCGCACGTGCCTGAACCTGCTTCCCTTTGCCATTCTCTGGAAAATCCTTTTTCCCAGCGTCCACACTGATTCTTCACTCTTTTCCACTCATCCGACATGTCACTTTTTAGCTCAAGCCCCGGCAGTTTAGGTGGCATTGGGCTTCTTCTTACTGGGCTGTAATTCCCAACTCTCAGCCTCTCACCTCTGGCAGAAATGAATGCTGAGCCATTGTCCCTGCAGTTCCTTCAAACTTTCGGTCTAAATGGTGCTTTAACCCAAGAACGGGCTGCCAGTGAAATTCATTCGCCGTGCTGACGCCTGCTTGGCACCTGCCTGAGACGAATTGGTATTACCCTTATTACATTCTAGATAGTTTCTTGCAGTTAAATATGCGCCCACCTAATAATAGCTGTGGTGGCCAGAACTCGTATTACCTCCTGACACCTACTCCCAGGCGTCTCGTGGATGTTGGTACAATGAATAGTTCTACCACCACCTGGGGAGACAAGGTAGACTCTTTTCCATGGAAGACATGCGTTTTAGGTGCCCCCTATCAAACTAGCCTTCTCATTGATAATCAAATTGATTACTCTTAGAATTGCGAGGACTGGGCAGCCCCTCCCCCGAACTTCAACCTTAGCTGGGCAGCGTCAGCAGAGGGGAGGGGGCAAGCGGCCAGTCACACCCGCCCCGGGCTCCAGGGCAGTGCACTTGGTGACACGTCCTTTCCATGCGGCCTCTGCGGAGCCACTCGCCAGCTGCACGCACCCTCCCCACCTCTCTCTCCATCCACCTTGTCTCCATCCTCACCATTCTCCATCCTCCTCCATCCCTTCTTTCTCTCTTCAATGACAGAGGCTGACAGAGGGAGGGTTCCCTTGTGTGGCACGGCATCTTTAACTGCTTTTGTTCTGCCTGTTTATCATTTTCTTGGTTTCCGAGTCGCTTTCATCGTGGGAAGGGTTGGAGTCTGCATTCATCACTGAATAATAACGGGATTCGCCTGTGACATGTGAAGGGAAAAGGGAGTAAAGTGGGATTCCCTTGTTTGCATTTTTCCTCCCCGGCAAGCGTCAGTGTCGCTTTCTTCCAGGCAGAAGTTGGGTGCTAACGGAACACATTTACACTCAAGATCCCCGCGCCTTGCTCTGAATGGTTTATCGGGTTTTATAGCTCTGTTTTCTCTGACAAAGTTGTCCTACCATTCTTTGCAAAACCTGTTATTTGGGTCTGTTCGGGGTCCCTTTATTCTGTGCACTTGAATGAGTGTCAGCGGCATAGCAATCAACAGAACCTTCCAGTTCAGTTCTCCTGGCAATGGACACCGTGAATCTGTCCTTCAATGAGAGCATCCCGAGGTATTAGCATTAGCCGCTTAGCGCATGTGCATCAGCTAGCAAAGCCGACGGAGGGAGGATGGGGGGCCTGCACTGCTGGACACCTTGCTACTGGGTGTTTATGGAGGACTGGCCCTGGATCAGAAATTGCAAACTGGGTGACATGTGTCCACTTTGCTGCCTGCTGGTCCCCACGTGCAAACTTGGCACAAGTCAGACTCCTCTAAGACCTAGTTTCCTCATCTGTGACGTGAACGTAACACCTCACTTCCTTCGTGGGTTGGAGTGAGGCTTACCTGGGCAAACACGCGAGGAGCCTTCAGGTAGGGGGTTCCATGCAGGGGTCAGCGGGAGGTCCTGCTCAGACAGGAGGTGGCTGGTCAGAATGTAAAGTGCATTTCCTTGGGGCATTTAGATTTTCCTGGTGAGAGAGAGGGCAGTGAGGCATGATGGGCTGGACATCGGGAGGCCAGGCTGTTGTCCACCTTTATCATTAAAAGATTGCTGGGACCGAAACCAGAGCCAACTAGCTTCCTCAGCTGTGGAATGAGAGGGGAGGGTCAGTAGTCCTTAATGACCATCTCAACTCTGCAAGTTTAGCCATTACATGGATTCTGTGAATGGCCAACAAATGCGCGATCACTACCAGGGTCCAGGCTACGGGAAGACAGATTGGGGAAAGAGAGAACATTTAAGAGCACTCGAAAGTGAGGAGGACAAACGCTCTTCAAGTGATTGGCATGTGCCATGCTTTCTTTTTTCGTGTGAAAGAAAACTTGACCCCAAGTGGCTTAAGTAAAGAAGGGGGACAGACTGGCAACTGACCAAAGCTGGGTCATCGGGGCTGCAGAGCCAGGTCTCACATGACGTGAGCAGGACGCGGTGACTCTGTTTCTGGGGCTCGGTGTTGCCTGCACTCACACGCCAGCTCTTCCCCTCATATGGCTGTAGGATGGCTACTAAAAGTTTCCAGGGCTGGATCATTGCAGAAGTATGTCCCATAGGAAAGAGCAGATCAAAAAGGCAGCCACAGCTTCTTGGGCCCCAATGAGCTTTCCAGAGCCGTGTGCACTTTCCCCACCCTGAGGGCTGTCAGCAGAGATCCTTTGCCATGAGAAAAGGCTGCCTTCGGGGGCTGAATGGAGCTACAGGGACTGAGGTCTCAGGGAGACCAGCCTCCTGGCAGGGAGCTGGATTCTCTCCTACCTGTGTGCTCGTCATGTTTCCTTCTCGTCCATCCTTCTCCTGTTCATGTTGCTACAAAGTCATAGCACGTCATCAAGTTTGACTCTCAGGAGTGTTTGATACAGCCCCTAATTGTGCTCATGTAGAAACCACTGTCACTTAGAGGCAGGTGACAGCCCAGCCTGCACCCGTCCTGATGGGCGGGAATTCCGGGCTGCGCTTACAGGTGAGGGGAACTCGGCCAGCCCATCCCACTTCCCAACACCGGCTTCTCGGGGTCCCGATGTCACTTCAGTCCCATAAGCTGGGTTGTGTTACCATCCTCACTCACGTCACAGGTGAGGAACCTGAGGCTCAGAGCACACTGTGACTCGCCCACTACTGGGGAAGGGGTGAAGCCGTCAGCCCGGGCCCCCCCCCCCACCTCTCCCACCTCCCACCCACTTCTCCCTCCTGGGGCAGGTGTGCTCCGTGTGGGTCATCCAAAGTCTGTGCTTATTCACGGTTCTCTTCAAATCAGCCTGAGCCTAATATTGTTCCTATCAGCGCTTTGACGTAAGCCATACTGTCAGTGAAATCCATGCTCGACGTGCTATGGGTATCCTTTGATTAGACATGAAAACAAATAGAAAGTTGCAGTAGTGAGAAGAGTGACCTCACCAGCCACCGCTGATATGTGGACACGCTCGGGGAGACCTTGACCTACACTGCCCGGTTGGGGAGACTTTGTATCTGAGGTAGACAAGGGGACTGAGAAGTTTATATCGCTTCAGGTAAAAACTTGGAAGAGCGTTGATGATCTTCACTGGTGGAACCCATAGCACCCAGCCGCGCGCGCGCGCGTGCACGCGCGCGCATGTGTATGTGTGTGTTTATACAGCAATGTGGAGTTAAACTTGGACATTCCTGCTGTACATTAGAGTCGGCTGACAGTGATCTCGTAAATCAGAGCCTCCGAGGGTGGGGCCTGAGCTTCAGTCCTTTTGAAAAGGTCCCACGTAGTTTCAGGTGGGGCCAGGTTTGCAAGCCATGTGCCCTGGACTAGGGCTCTCAAGCATCGGTGTGCACGCCTGGGAGTGCTTGTTAACACGTCTGTACAGCTTTGTCAAAATGCGGGCTCAAAGCCCGAAAGATTCTGACGCAGCGACACTGGGGAGGACCCGGGAATCTGCATTTTAACAAACGCACCGAGTGGTTCTGACAATCTGGGGGCTACACCTTAAAAAGCTCTGCTGTGGAACCCAGCTCTCAGTAAAGGCTTGAGCTGCCCTCTGGCGTCCCGAGGAGCGATGCTCACTATATTAATTAGCTTCCATGTTTCTAGCTCATGGAAAAATGATGCAGAATTCAGCAACCCACCCCAAACATGGCCGGGTTCTTCCTTCAGTGCTCACTAGAGGGCCTGAAGCATGTGGCAAACATATAGTCAGTCCTGACGGATCACTTTCCGAGGCCAGCCTCGTTGTCATGTTGGGGCATCTGAAAATACCACCTCCCTTGCTTCTAACTCTGGCTTAACCTTCGTCCCAAAGGCGACACACGCTGTGATTCCTCAAAACTTTTTGGAATTGTCAGCCCCCGATGATATATTTAGAGCCCTTTTGTGTAGAACACGGAATTTCACTCCGTGCGGAGTTGCCAGCATTCACCCGTCTGTGTACAAGGGTAATTTTTAGGATTCCTTCTCTCTGAGCCTTTCTTCTCCTGATGCTGCCTATAGAATCTCCTCCCCGGTGTTCAAAGCTATCACCGTCGTCCTCTCAGCCATCAGAGCCCTTTTCCATTTGTTCTACTTTAGTTTCATACCGTCATTTGTAGAGTTCTGTCTTCACACCTGGGATGGAGCCCAAAACCCAACAGCACTTTTCCCGAATCATTTCAGTGGGTTCCGCCCCAGCCCCAGAGGCAGACATCTCGCATTAAATAAAGTAGATGCCATCTTAACATGGCCTGTCCTTGACTTACCCTACGCTGTGAAATCTTCTGATGAGAAATCTAGGGGCATTCACAGATGAAAGCGAAGTCTATCTTTGGAACCCCAAATGGAAAGCTCGCCACACCCACTACCCTCACATTTTCAAGAGTTCTATTTTTCCCAAGGAGAGTCCATGGAGAGCCTGCTTTTCTTGTTTTAGTTTCCATCTACTTTTTATTTCTACCTGGGAAATGGTACATTAGGTCTTTTTCGCTGCTCCTGGCAAATGTGACGTATTTGGAAGCCTGCTGAGAATGTGTCTGTAGNGAGCCTGCTTTTCTTGTTTTAGTTTCCATCTACTTTTTATTTCTACCTGGGAAATGGTACATTAGGTCTTTTTCGCTGCTCCTGGCAAATGTGACGTATTTGGAAGCCTGCTGAGAATGTGTCTGTAGCACGTTTCCGGTGTGTATGACAGCCTCTGTATGAGGTTGTTAGGAGTGCACGTGACCCCCGTGTAGCCAGCTACCACAGGACTTCTTCAGCATTTGTTTCAGCACATGCCTTGTAAGTTTTTTCTCAGATTTTGTGTTTGACACGAAAGGGCTCTGAGTGTTACCTCTCTTGACTTCATGAAAAGGGGTCTTTCCAGCCCCTTGTCGTCGAGTTTTCTCCTCCTGCCCCGCGGTCACTGTCCACCCACCAGCCGCCTCCAGTCTCGGCTCTCGTGACCTCCCTCTCACCTCAGGATGGGCCTGGGACTCCGGCCAGCACACGGAGCCGCCCCACCCTGACGTGAGCCGTCCACTTCGAGGCTTGGGAACCAGGTGTGTGCCGTGTGATGTAAGGTGACGCCCTCGCCGATTTTAGATGCTTGTGACTCCTTGTAAAGGCGTGCTCAGCACATCCCCCGCCGCTGCCTTTTTGTCTATTTTCAGACTCGTTTCCCGGCTCTTTGGTGAATTTCTTCTTTTAATGAGTGCCTTCCCCTAGTTAAACGGAGAAAATACACACAAGGTGAGGAGGAGGAGGACGACGAAGACCATATGTCCTGGCTTACGTCCTGGCTTGACTGGAGCGGGTCGCTGCAGACCGCTTACGTCTGTTTTCCCAACACAGTGACGGGTGGCTCCCTCTGTGCCTGTCTGCGGGGAAAGTGACATGGTTGTTTGGTGACTCCAGATCAAGAAGGCATCAGAGAGGCTGGCTATGATGACGGCCACACG
>NW_017731589.1:2564168-2578255 GCF_001890085.2 Hipposideros armiger
CAGTCCCTGATGGCCACCGCGTCCTCGTTAGTTCTGTGCTACATTTAGTTGAGCTGGAAATCTGTGCCCCTGATTTAATCACCAACCCGGTAGCCATGGAGATGACATCAAGCCTCCAGCGGTCCAGGGCTGCCCAGTAAACCCTGTGCAAGTGATGAGAATAAAATAAACAGGGAGCGTACATTAACTTCCTAAGTAAATAAAAGGCTTTGCCCCCAGGTCTCCTCCTTAACAGCGTTCAACCCGCTGATGTTTGTTAGAATCCACCGTGGTTTGAAAAATATCACAGTCACAGCCTTTGTCTCAATGCTTCTTTTGTTTTGTTTTGTTTTGTCCTTTGTTTCAGATATATCAGCACTCCTATACTGGATATTATGTCCTGAGCAAAATTCCTCACGGGTAAGATTGTTTTTTTTCATTTTCTTTTAATGAGAAATCTGCAGAGCAAAACCAAAGGCAGAACATTGACTACAGGCTTAATTCTTAGGAATTCACAGCGGGAAATGGGGCATCTTGACTTTTGCCTGCAAAGTGCCCTGATGTGGTGGGGCCTCTGTGCAGCACCCAGGGTCAGGGGTCACCTGAGCTCTGCACTGTCCCACTTGTGAAGCCCCCATCCTAGACCAACTGTGCCATCCCCACCCCTGCTCTGGGTCCTTGTGCTTTGTAATCAGCTGCAGGAAAGGTGGGCTGGCTGGTCCAGGGCCCCCAGGAGGGCTCCTGAATATGCACACAATACAGAGGGTGGCACCGGGAGCTCATGGGTCTCTCAAAAAAAACATAATTTGGAACCCAAAAGTGTGTGGAGGGGGGGCAGGAAAGAGATGAGAGCAAGTGTGATTTCAAAAGGTTTTCAGGGCTGGGGAGACAGACCCACACACTACACAGGGGCGTCATCAGGAACCCATCTCTGGAGCCCAAAGGCAGGAAGACGTGGCCGACATTTGGTGAGGCCGTTTGCAGAGTCGGACACACAGAAAAACCGTTTCAGAACTCGGAAAGTGGGGCAGGAATGGCTTACGGTTTTCATTTCTGTTCTTTCTTTCCCCCGCCTCCTGTAACCCAGCTCCCACCCTGCCGTCTTGTTCCCCACCCCCATCTTTCTCCTTCTCCCCCCCCCCACGGTTTCTTTCACAGCATCTGGAAGAGGTGAGGTTTGGGGGAAATGTTCAAAGAACTTGGATTGGGCTGCTGGTGATGCTGTGTAGGTCCCTGTGAATTTTTTAGGGGGGGTGCGGGGGGCTAATTTTCCCCATGCAGGTGTAAACAAACAGCAGGAGTTGCTAACGAGTATTGTTCCACTGGAGAGCCTTCATCCCAGTGTGACTGCTTTCAGCTGCTGCCGTCTGTTTTCTACTAGGTTTAGGTAGAGCCCGGGCATACCCTTGGAAAACAAACACGGATCAAATCATTTCATTTGGACTTCGGACAAATGAAAGATGTAGATTGCAGCAAAATGTGACCCATGGTTTCTGTTGGGCTATGAGAAAAATCAAGCCCCAAGGAACAGAAAATGACCCACGATAGTAAAAATAAAGCATCCATAGTCATTTTTCATTAAAGTCATATTTCAAATAGAAACTCAGGTGTTTTTCACGGAGGAAGAATCGTTCTGTGATTTTTCAAGCAAAGGGTCACGGCAGGCAGAGTATAATTACGCCTTGAGATTTATCTACCCTTTGTGGGAACGATAGAATTTATTGTGGATGATGGCTATTTCGTTCCATTTTATATAAATTTGTAAGACTCTAAAAGCATTGTAGGCTTAACACCTTGTGTTACTGTTTTACTGCACCCGTCAGAATTGAGGAAAAATCGATTCTGAAAACCTAGCTCCAGAATTTGCACACCTGAGGACAAGATATGGTCTACGCTGAACATTTGGTCTCAGCCTCACGATGACAAGACCCCATAGAGGATGCCAACGGATCATGAGCTGCTTTCGGCATTTCTAAAACAGTCATAGTAATAAGCAGTGCCATCATCTGTCCATTGGCTTTCACGCACCTTTATCCCAGCACAACAGGCCGGCAAGATAAGCGTCCTTATCCCCAACCCCCAGTGAGACCTCTGAGCCGGCAAGTGCGGGCCCAGCCTCTCATAGCTCACAGCCCAGATCCCAGCCCAAGCCTGGCTGACTGCAAACCCATGCTCTCCAAACAACCCCCTTAAATTACATTAGAGCCATAAATAGCAGGTTTTCAGTGGAGCTCATTTGTTTCTTTTCTAAGGACTCATAAGACTGAAACGTGTAGCAGGTTACTTGTTACATTTACCGGAATCAGTGTCTGGGGGATGAGACAGCCTGTGGCCCATCCCATCACCTTGTCAACAGAAGCCCCTTCTCCAGAAACGCTTTGCTCCACTACCCAACTCTTCCTCTTTGTCATAAGATCGTTTTTGGAAAATGAATCATTTAACGAATTTAAAATACTGTGAACATCTTAGTTCTGTTAATGAGATGGTGGATCTCTGAACTGGGTGAGCCTTCAGGCCTCGAATTGTTGCAGCTTCTGCCTGCAAAAGGAACTTGTTGACCTCTCAGATAGTCAGCTGTACAAGTGCGCCACCGAATGGCAGGAGGGGAACACAGCCCGTGTTTTAAGACCTTCCCTATAGGAGGGTTTGGGGTACAAAGGAAAGCACAGTTGTCCTTTTAGAATAAAAACAAGTCTATTAAAATATTTAAATTTACATTACCCACAGTCCTTAAAAACTGGGAGCTTTTCTTGATACTCCTGAAGACACAGATCGATACCTTTTTCACAGATTTCATCACTCTTGCCTCTAAAATTCTTCACAACAAGCCAGAGGCTATTCAATCTACAAGATGAGATTATTTGTCATTGGTGACTTGATTTTTTTTTTCTTCTTAGCTTCAGGCTTTCCAATCAGCCACAGAGTAGGGTCGAATTAAATTTTCAGTGCCCTGTGAATTCTGGTTTCCTTCCCTCGTGCCAGTGGCAGAAAGAATTGGGGAGCATGTACTCTCTTTCCTGCCCGTCAGGATCCCAAGAAGCCCATGCATTAGTTTCCTGCTTCTCCGGTTTTGGCCCCGTAGCTGGAGCCGCGTAGAACCTTTGTGCGTGTAATGACTGCACTTACAGGGAGAAGCCCGAGACAGCTGAAGTTTCCTCTGGTACTAAGAGTAGGTGTGTTCAACTTTCACCTACTGAATCTCCAAAAAATGGTGTTCTTAGAGGCCATATGTCTTTTACACAAATGTGTGTATCAAACCAGAATGAAAGCTAGTTATTTTTAACAAAGTGTTTCACAGTTTTTATCATAAAATGTCAACAAAATGAAGTAATCTTCCATGATAAAGATGGTAGCCAGCTAAATGTTCTCTACAGGGTCTGTCGCGTGCATTCATAAAAGTTTTTGTACACGTGGCTGCTGCTTCACATATTCCTNTTCTGGATGTCAGAGATGCACTTGAAATGGATATTTGGAAACAATTAGAATCACAGTTGAAATATTTACTGTTCCTCTCTGAAATATTTCCTGTATGTAAATGCATCCTCATTTTTAATCATATTCTGTTGATACTCAGATATGCTCATGGTAACTCATCACTAGGAAAGCATTATATGTGGAGGACACAGGATGAAAGAAACATTCTCTCCTGATAAGTTACATGAATGGGAATTGGCCACAAAAGGATGAATTGAAGTGCATTAGGGTTGGGCGTGGCATGGAGGGCTAAGCATGGCGTTCCAGAGAGACGCCAGGTTCTGGGGAAAATCGCCATCTCCACGCTCTTAAATTTAGAAAGTTTTGTGGAAGACCAGTTATCCCAGGAGGAAGGAAAGAGTTGAGATTAAATACTGAATCCTTAAGGATTTTTCATTACTTTTGTATTTTAAAACTGACAACTACGTGTCTCCCATGCTTTAACTGTTGCCTAGATTTTTACTCTAAGTTGTAAGTTCCATGCAGATGGGAAGAAAAGTTATGCAACCGGGGGGAAAAAAAACAAAGAACATTTAGTTTATATCACGTCATTTCCTAATATTTGTCTTACGTCACAGGAGCTAAACATCTTTACTTTTCACTAAATATTTCAATGTGCACTTTAGTTATTTGGGTCTAGAAGGTTGTTCTTTTTAAATCATTACAACAAGAGGCTTAACTTCATTAAGATGATACAATACGTTGGCAGGGCATGTGGAAACGTGTGCCGAATGGAGACATTAGAACATGGGGGTGATCGTGACACTCTGCTTAAGAGAAGGGGGCGCCCCTCTAGGAAGGACTGATTCATTCGGGAAACTTTCCATCGTTACCGCGCTTCAACATCAGGACTTCACAACTTTCTGGGCCACCAGCCATCGGAGTGGGGGCAGAGACTAGGCAGGAGGTAATATATTTTGGCAAAATGTTGGGTCACTGGGGCAATGCCAAGGACTGAAAGACAAAATGAAACAGGAGATTCAAAATCCAGCAGGGACTGGCTCTGTCATGAGATGAGATTTCTGCAGGATCCTGAAAAGGAAGGGGTATAGAGGGGCATAAAAAACTCCCGTACAGTCGGGAGCTTGTCACGTGTGGCATGTGAGCTCATTGATCCAGGATCAGGCATCTGCTCCCTACACCGAGACGCCGTTAAACTTACTCGCTCGCCAGAGCACGGGCAGCCCTCAGTAGGGATCTGAGGGGAAGGCATTTTAGTGGTCGCCAGGTTCAATTTCCAATCCACCAATATTTAGGTCACGATGGCCTAAAACTACAAAAGTGGGTGATTTCCTAGAGGAAGGCCATGGAAAGTGAGTCTGTGTGCATGTGCATGATGGGCGGAGGCAGGAAAGACCACAGCAAAATGAAAAGTGGGGCTCAGTGGGGCTGAGGGAGGGCAGAGGATGAGGAAGACAGCTGTGGGCTATGGACGTTTCAGAAAAATAAGAAGTGGACCAAATAGGAATGGACCCCAGGACAAACCCTCGACTGGTTATTCCCCGCCCCCGCAGTTATGGCATGCCACTGTCAACTATTTAACTATTTCTCACGATGTATTAAAAAAAACGACGTGCTGAAATTGTTTTCCCATCCTGTGGAAGGTGCTTTGGGTAACAAGTTTTCACATACTCGTTTTGCAAGGGACATTTGGTGTAGGAGGAAACCAAACTGCCTCGTATTCATGAACATCTAAAAGCGCAGTCTTTGAAAAGTCACCCGTCTTGCTACCTTCCAACTCCTTGTACTTTGCTCCATGATCAGAACTGCTTAGGGTTTATTTAAAGGAAGAAACGTAAATACGCCAGATAAACAGAGACCACAAAAAAAGAAAGGCTTCTCTCTCTAAGGAACAACTTCTTTCAGTGAGATGTAGCTTTTTTTTTAATGCCTTTCGAGAGAAGGCATTGTGCAAATGAGAACTTGAAATCTGATGTGTCCTTTGTGCCTGTGGTTCTTCTGGCTCCAGGGAAGAGGCTGTTTTGTGGAAGAAAGTATTAGATGGTTTCATCTCCGAGCAATGAGAAAAGCGTTTCGTCTTCCTCCCGCTTTCCCCTTTTTTAAAGGTGGCAAGCGAGTCAGAGCTGCACTTTGGTTTTTAAGGTTTCCACTAAAAGTGCACTAACATTTGCACTGACTGTTGCATCTGTATGCTTCTTTTACGTACAAACTTAGCAGACCCAGCATCTCGGGTTTTATCTGTCTCTTTCCTCTCTCATTTGTCTTTGAAGCTTTCTAACTAGGGATTCAGTCTTCAAGATGCTTTATTACACTGTCCATCCATTGGTGCCTTTTTTTTTTCCTCTTTGGCAATACAGACATAGACTTGACAATGGATAGTTCACTTGTCTTCTTACCGTTGCCCTTAGAAGGTTGTTTGGTCTTCCATTTCCTCCTTGGTTCCACTCAGGAGAATATTCACAGAGTGGAACTTCGGGACATTTAATATACTGTTTAAAGAAGCATGCCAAGAGATGAGTCTACGTGTTTGCTTGGGAACGGTATAACCAGGCATTGAAATGAAATCACCATTCCCAGGATGGATTAAAGAAATAGGCTTTCCACCAAGAAAGACATGATTTTTACTTTGCATATTTATTATACCTTTTGATAGCCTGGGCTTTTCAGTTAATAGCAATCAACTTGGACTTGTAACTTGAGCAGTAAGAGATACACCCTTTATTCAGGCAATTTCCAATGTAGTGTTTAGAGCNTGGCAACAAATTAGAAAGTTATTGAGAGAAAAGGAGTCTGTACTGGGGTCTTTTCAGAGGGAACCCAAAGCAAGGGAAAGTGAGAGGTTTGTGACGGAGGGCTCAGCCCTGGGATAGGAGGAAAGGGACCTGCTGCCCACATACACGGGGAAGCCGGGAGCTGGCTGAGAGGGCCGGTGAGCCCTGGGCTTTAGATGTGTGAAAAGCGGGCAGAGAGCCCACGTGGAGATGAAGCAGGTGGTGACAGAGTGAGGACTGGAAAGGCAGGACGGTGGGACTGACTCGCCCACAATCAGCCCGCTGTTCAGCGTCGGGCTGGTGCGCGCGCGCGCTCACACACACACACACACACACACACACTTTATGGCGGGGACAGGGGGAGAGTTGAGTGGGTGCCTCCTGCTGGCCTTCAGGGCAGACCTGGATTGGACGCAGCCTGGGCGCCGGGAAGCACGTGGGCACTCCCAGAGCGCCTGCTTACAGTGGAGGGGCATGTAGATGTGTCTTTGTCTCGTGGCACTGAGATGCCAAGTGAGAGTCTCCACTCCCTCGAGGCTCTTTTCCCTGAGAAGAGAACCAGACAGTCGTGCACCATCTTCTCTGTGCTTGGAAGTAAGTCCAATGCACTTGACCTGCAGTGTCATGAGAGGCCAGGGGTCAGCGTCGTGAGATATGCTGGGAATGGCCACAGAGATACCCGTGAGCTGCCATGCAGGAACTCCTGCAGCCTTGTCAGGCAGATAGCTCAGGCCTGTGTGTGCCGAGAAGAAGCACACTCTGCCTCCCCTTCATCACCTCTTGGCTGTCCTCCTTTCTTCCCATGTTCACCCGATCCCCCAGGACCCATTTTGGGTTCTGTGACATTCTCAGAGGCCTTGACTTCAATCGGCTGGCCACTGACCCCTTTCAGTGGGTGCACTAGCTGTGGCTCTAGTGTTCATCTTCTCAGAGCCATTTTCATCTTCCTGTTCTCTGTCAGTAGGATTTCTGGCTGGTGAAGAAAAGGTGGACTCAGGGGCTGGCCAAGTGGCGCGTTGGTTAGGAGTTGGCTTGGGACNTAGTGCCCACCTTATAGGCACATTATAAGAATTTAATGGGGTGACGTGTGCAAAAGGCACAGCAGAGAATTCTGCTTCTAGTGAACTTTTGGGAATGTCGTTTCTTTAAATGTTGGAGTAGGTACCCAATATATTTTTGTGGTCTCGTAATTAAATATTATCTGACGTTACTTTCTAGCCAGCTCAAATCCTTTCTGTTACAAAGGAAGGAATGATGTGCCCCTATATAATAAACTTCCCTTTAATAATTTTCAAAGCTGAGGCCTGTTCCATGACACGCAGGTAATTATGCACACGTGATTTTAACTTCTCCCTTAAAAGAGATGTCTATAGCTGCAACTATCCACAGTTCTCAATGTTCAATAAATGGTTTAATCTCACCTCAATCTGATGAGCAATTAATTTTAAGGCATTCTTGTTTTGCCTCAGAAAAGACAATATACATCAACAAAGACTTATTGAAATGCTGTATTGAGCAACAAAAGCGACGGTTGCTATCCTTCAGAAGTTTACAATCTTGTTGAAAGGGAAAAACAGAGACTTAGTATCACCATATACGAGTATAATTAAGTGCCCCCAAATGAGTATTTTAAACACTGAAAACAAAAGAAGAGCAAGTTGCAGGCTTCGGGGCCATAATGGGTCTGTGAAGAAAACCTGGCTTGAGCTGAGCCTTACAATTGAATCAGTTTTTTTATTTCGTGATGTGTTCGTAGGTGGAGACAGAGAGGAAATATCCCAGGGTGGATACATTACTCACCAGGCTTGCCTTTTTCAAGGAAGCAGCCTCTTCCTGGAATTGGTGGGGTGCCCAGGCCGGAGCAGGGGTGTTCACATGGGTAGAGAGAGGGTTGGATGGGTTTGGGGTGAGCCTGAGTACAAAGGACCTAACAGTGCCCCAAGGATGGGTCTTTACAGCGAGAACACAATGAGCACTTGGAGCAGAAGAGAGCTCTGATGACAACGGCAGGCTTCCGTTAGCTTTATGCTTGTCTGTAGAGTAGACGGCAGGGAAGGGCAGGTTCGGGGCACAGATTCAATTAGGAAGCCTGGTGGGAAGCCGTGAGTGCATGGGATGTGGGCGCGCTTAGCGTAGAAACCGCACCAGTTATGGTTATGGGTAGCTGGTGTGCTCTTGGAAAATGAAGACAGCGTTCGCGTGTTTATATTCCATATCCCCTTAATTAAATCTTGGGCAGCCTGTCTCCAGTTGTGAGTTGAGCCTGGTGCATGAACAGATTCAAGTAGCAAGTTCACGAGAGCAGTGAGGAGAATCCTCAGCACCACGGCCAGCTCCTCGGTGGCTTCGGGAGCACATTTCCGCCCCAGCCTCCCCTTTGTTTGCGTGAGTCCCCAGGAAGGTCGCTGCTGGACCGTGTGGGCACACACACTTTGGCTCTGCAGAGCAGGCAACCTGCGCAGCCGCCAGAGGTGGCATGAATAGGACTGTTTGTATGCCCTGGGGAGGTAACCGCTGTGAAGCCAAAATGTAGAAGAAAGAGATGTTCTTACAGTGGCACTTTACGTGTCTCTGCCATGGCATCCAGGGGGCAGAACGCTGTGATCACTAACGTTCATGAATTTCAGGACCGCGGACAGCTCTTAGGGCTGCACGTGAGACCTCCTATCCTAGCTGCTCCTCCGACTCCTCCACGCCCCTCGCATCCCCTTTCTCTCTCTCCCTTCTCCTCCCTCTGGAATACCAACTCTTAGCAAGCATCAACAAGAGAATGTGGGCTTTAGAGTCAAATAGATCTGGAAATGCGTTCTCAGTCAGCCTCTCTACCTGTGCAATCATGGGAACATTACTTTGCTTCTCTGGGCACAGTGACTCCATATATGGAATGGAAATAAAGTGTCTGAGCCATAGGGTTCATGTAGAGGTGACATGAAATGCTGCCGAATGATGAGGTGGTGCATGTCAGTGCCTGCTTCGCTGTGCCGAGAGCACTCCAGGCCCGGCTCGCGGTGGAACTAAGATCTTCCATAATACGGCACAATCGAATGAATCAGGCCTCCCCACAATTTCCTTACCTCTGGACAGAAAATAAACTTCAACCTCAATGTCAGGTCTGATTGATTGTAATGACTTCCCGGAGCCCTGAGTTTGAAAGTCGTCTAGAGTGATGCCCGAGCCCTGTGGAAACACCCGTGATCGATGCGTGTTGCCTGCAGCGAGGGAGGGGAGGAAGACACATGACCTCATTCGTGCCAGTCCTGCTCCGTGAACGACCGCGTCCGCCAGGTGTCTGGTTGCTGCTCAAGCACAGCGGGCTCCCGGGCGTCCACACCTCTGCACACCCCGTTCTTCTCCCCGCCCCCCCACCCACACACACACACATAAGCTTTATGCTCACTGCATCTTGGGTCCAACAAATCTCTCTGAGCCTTCAAGCCCCAAGGTCAAGACCCCTTCCCCTAAAACGCCCCTCCCACTGGCTGACTCCTAGTTAAGCGTGCTGTTCATTTCACGCAGTCATTTGTTCTTGCGTTGAATTGCTGGTTACCTTTTTGTAGCTATGCCGTTTTTCTGAACAGGCTGTTTAGGAGTGTTTTCAGTGCGCATCTGCCGCCCAACACATTCCTGTCCCTCATTCCAAGGTGTCAGAGAGGGGCTTTCGCTGGGAGGGGCTGCACTGTGTCTGTCCCCAGGGGCGTTGCCCAGGATGAGAGCACGTCTGCGCAAAGCACAGGAGCTGCCCCTTCCTCTGCGTCAGTCAGCCGGGAAGCCGTCAGCCACACATCAAGGGAGCCTGTTCCCACCATTCCATCCCCTGGAATCATCTGCTGTCCTCAAGGACACGATTTTCACACAAACAAACACGCTTGAAAGTGGGGTGAAATACGCGTGATGCGTCATTTCATCAGGCTCCTTGCTGATCGTAAACCACGTGTTCGTGTCCCATTAATTGTCCCCAACACCGGAGGCTCTCCATGGGTGTTGGTTGATAGTTGGAGGAAATTATGTAATTAAGCGATATCGACCATAAGAAGGTGCTCACCTGGGCCCCAGGTCAGTCAACAGGAGAGTCTCTGAGGATGGGACCTCAGGAGGGCTTTCAAAGTAGGTGGCTTGGGCTATGACCTGGGGTCAGCTGGCCCTGCCCCGCCTTCACTTGCTATCATCACTGAGTGACACCAGGATTGTAGTTGGAGCTGAGAAATAACCCACCACCTCTGGAAACACGTGACCGAAGGTTCCCCTGAGACGTTCATTTCCTCATCCTTGACAGACTCAGAGAAACAGGCAGGTCCCAGATTAACAGTGATCTTGGAGATTCGTTGCATGATATTCAGTTAAGGTCTATAGTATGGAGGTCTGCACCGGGCAGACGAGGTGCAGCCTGCCCCTGGGTCACCTGAGGCCACCCAGGAAGGACACAATGGGGCCATGTTTGACCGGGGTCTGGTCCGCCCAGACTGGAGTTTGCCTTGGGCTCCACCTAGTGGGATCAGCAGTGAAGTCACCTCTTCCTGTTTGTGCACCTGGGGACTCCGTGCTGCCGTCCTCTGCTGAATGTCACAGGGCCAGCTGTAAGTCACAAAGTTAGAGGCAGGTGTGCTGAAGCCTGGCAGTCGGGCCTGAGAGCCAGTCACCTGAGAAGGGCCTGTCTGCATCCCCAGGGCAGCTCTTGTCGCTCACAGACCTTTTCCTACAGAGATGACCGAGTGCACTTGGCCGGCACCCTGGGCGGCCAAGCCGGCCCGATGCCTGCAGCCCGTGCTGTGCACCCACTCCAGCTACAAGGTAATCAAGTGCTTGGCGTGTGCCAGGACTGTGCTAGACATGGGACGGACAGTGGAAAGGCCACACGCGTCCCTTCCTGTTGCGTTTATTTTGTTTTGATTTTACATCACGTTTTCCCCTTCACTGTGCTCCAGGCTGTCCCTACAGAGGGCTGGACACAAAGCCCCCACCTTATTTACATTGGTGACATTGCCCAGGTGTCTGGCAGCTGTGACCAGGAAAGCAGCACTCGGGACAGAGATGGTGGGGTGGGGACTCTGATGGAGAGACGGGCAGACACTGACCAGCGTGTGCAATGGCAGGCTCATTGCAGCTTAACTTCCTTATAATAAAACTCACACTTTTTGAATAGGTTTTCAGTAAGCTTTGACTAATGGGTACAATCTCAGAAGCACCCCACAACCAAGATAGAGACCATTTCATGTTCATCTTCCCCAAATATTCCGTCGTGCCCCCCCTGCCCGCCCTGTGGTTGTCCCGGCAACTGATGACAACTGATGTCGCCCGTCCAACAGGTCTGCCTTTTCTCAGATCTGTCTTCTAACCGGGCCAGACCCGCGCAGTCTTGTGCCGCTGGCAGCTTTGTTAGAGTAATTGCTTTCCACGTTCGCCCACGTGGCTGCGTGAGTCTGGTTCATTCTCACTGCTGAGGTGCAGCCCCTGCATGGATGTGCTGTAATGGGTAGTGCGTTCACCTGTGACACTTGAGTTGTGTCCAGTGTGGGGCTATTGTGGCCGGAACGGCTGTGCGTGTTTGCCGATGGGATTTCCTGCAGGCAAGTTTCCACTTCTCCTGAGCAAATAGCTAGAAGTGGAATTGCTGGGTCGTACAGAAAATACACGTGTAACTTGATAAACGGCCAAATTGTTACCACACTGGCTGTACTCTCCAGACCCCCTTTTTTTTAAATTCACTGCCCTGTAGGGCTGGGTTTTGTGAACCGGTCCCTGGGCGTGGCTGGCGGGTGTGACCGCACAGGTTCCCCGTCCCAGGACACAAGCCCGTGCTGGGCCTGCTCTCCCTGCCCCGTGCACACGCTCATGGTGACGCCATCTGACCTGACTGCGCGTCCCTTGTCTCCATGGAGCACCCTAGAAGTGACAGGTCGTTGAGGACGTCAGCGGCGGGCACAAGAGGAAATAGGAGGCGAGAGGCAGAGCGGAAACTTCGGAAGCGGCTGTTCACGTGCGGCCCCGGCAGAAACCCCGGGAGCTGTTAAGAAGCTCCGTTAAGAGCCCCCGCCCAAGACTGTCCCTTGCCTCTTGGACAGATTTCGGGGCAGCAATTTCTTTTCGAGACTCGCCTCTGTTGGAGGAAGGACCGGATCCCAAGCTGCACATGTCTAGGCGACATGGTCCTGTGCGGGGTCCATCTGCTCCAAGGCCAGAGGAGGCGCACGGAGCCTTCACACCCACACGGCCTGGCGACTGTGCGGCAGAAATCTACCTTCCGACCTGGCGTCCCCATCTGGGCTGGCCAGGGCCGAGGCCATTGGGCGGCTTCTGCAGGCGGCAGCGTAGGCTTCCTCAGACTCGTTACCACCCCTGTATTGTATCTTGACTGCAATGGCCTGAAGAAGAGAGGTCGGCGGCATTGGCCCTCCCTGGGAGCCATTGGTCTGCAAAGTGCCGCCAGCCCTGGCTGAACATGCACCTAACGCTGGAAGCGTTTCCAGAGCTGTTGACGGTGGATGGTACAAAAGAAGGCACAGTTTCCAGTGGGGAGGATGCAGGTGTATTTGTGGGGGCTTCCCAGCTCCCCAGGACTCAGCTCAGTCGGCAGCGTGTGCCACGCCGGCACACAGCGAGCAAGGTCACCACGCCACCCGGGCCACAGTGCCCAGGTGAAGAAGCAGCTACGCCAAGCAAACGCCCTGCCCGTCTGGACTGGACATCGGCTTACCCCTCGCCTGTACACCAGTCAGATGGATGAAGGTACCCACACTGTGCAGGGAGAGATGGGGGAATAGAACCCTTTTGAGAATTAACCTTTTCATAAACGCGGAAGTTTGGATGACCCGTCCCCAATCACTAATGCAAAGGTCAAGCTTTTTACATTTCTGTACATCTTCACTCGCATTCACCACATCATGGCCCTGATGTAAATATCTGTTGACCTTCGGAAATATGTGGCGTAGCTTTCAGGGCGTGCTAACACACACAGCTCCTACCCCCAGGCCCCCAACACAGACAGCCCGACATTGAGGATAAAATAACATTTCTTAAAGGAGGGAAAAACTCCAAATCCGGGGCTGAGGGGAGCCAGGCACTGAACAGCTGGTGGTATCAGAACAAGAATTCCTCAGCCAGGACGGAAGCTAACTGCAGACGTCCTGCTGGAGACATGAACTTGGCCAGCTCCCCAGCCAGTGTCTTCCCATCGTCCACTGCCAGGTCAGCCCCTCCCTGGGCCTCTGGTCTGTCTCCTTCAAATAACTGACCCTATCAAAATAAAACTATACATGAATACATATTAAATACAAACATTCCAAGATGCCAATCTGGGAGATACCTGGAAGACCCCATATGTCACTGATCTCAGAACACCGGTTTTGGACCACAGCTCCAGGCAGACCCAGCTCCGATCCGCTGTGCTCTGTCCCAGTTTGTCTAACAAACCAGCCTGTCCCAACAAAGATGCCATGAGCAGCCTGGAGGAGAGGCCCTCGGCGGTTTGCAAGTAGTGAAATGGCAGCTCTTGGTAGAAAGTCACCCCTGGGGCTTCTGTCCCGTGAGGAAGTGGAGGGCTGTGCACGTCGGTGGACATGATCGTGCTGAGCCTGGGCTGAAGGTCACGGAGGTGAGCTCTCCTGCCCTGCTGTGTAACCTTGGGCACTGCTCTTCGTCTCCTCGTTCCTCAAGTGGAGCTAAAGGTAACTGCTCAAGGGCTGGCCGAGTGGTGCGGTGGTTAAGAACTGGCTTGGGACGCCAGAGGGCCCCGGTTCGGATCCCACGTTTGAGGGCCAGTGACACTGCCTCTACAGCTAAGATGCTGAACAACAGCTCAACCTGGAGCTGGGCTGCTGTGAGTCACCGGCGATGGCGTAGGCTGCAGCCCCTGTGGCAGTGGGTTGCCATGGGCTACCATGTGTAGCCAGCAGCCAGCATGAGCGG
>NW_017731589.1:2578450-2588902 GCF_001890085.2 Hipposideros armiger
ACAAAAGGACAGCAACTTGTCTGTTCCCATCCCCCAATTCCCCAATTTTTTTTTTTAAAAAGGTACTGCTCAAGATCTCAAAGGGTTGCCCTGTCCGAGTCTTCATATGCCTTTGGAAAGACAGAGGTTGCATGAGCTTGTTGTCTTTGTTTTGCATTAAAATTCATGCTTACCCGTGTTGAGCATACCTGAGCTTAAAAGTCACCACCCCCAGCCCCCCACCCAAGAACCCTGAGAAAAAGGGGGAAAGGTTGTACATTGAGAGTTGGCGGAATCCAGTGACACCGACTGCCAGAGCACCTGTGGGCACAGCCCACGGGTTTATCCAAAGTCATGTGGCTGGAGACCCTGACGATGCTGAGAACTCAGGCCATGGAGGGGAAGTTGGCAGTGAGTCTCCCTGGAAGGAAACAGAAATCTTTTGAAGAAAGGCGGGGTGGAGAGAAAGCCAGCACTGTTCGTCCTAACTTGTTGGCCGCGGCTGTGGACAGGCCGCTGGGTTCCTCCTGTGAGGATTTGCCCAGCACGTTAGTGATTGTCCACGTGCCTCGGGTTCGGCTACGTCATTTCCACATGGACAGGAGGGGGGTGGCACAGGACCTCTGGGCAGGGCTACCCCTGAGGGCTTCCTCCTGCCGGGGAGTCAGGTGGCAGACGGTTGCCCGCGCGTGGAACCTGTTCCCAGAGCAGGCTCACAAAACCGCTCTGAATAACAAGGCGGTTTCAAGTCTGATTCTACAAAATCGATATGAAAGTTCTAAGTATGCCTTAGTGATCGGAAGGGATGACAGAGCTGGCTGACAGGCAAATCTGTAATCAGGGGAGGAGGAGATGGAACAGCTCAGAATGCACTGCCGGGAATTAACAGGACCTCGCAGTGGAAAGGCGGTTTCTCTGCAGGACCCACACAGGAGAGAGTGATTGATCGGACCTAGTGATTGATTATAGTTAGTACTTGTACCTAGTGATTGTAACCAGTAATTATACCTAGTGATTGTACCTGCTGATTGTACCTAGTACTGGTACCTATGATTGCGCTGAGCACCAGGCAGCTGGAGAGATACGGAGGAAAGGCATGTATCTGGGATGCGTCGTCTTCTCCTGGGCTCTGCTTTGCTAATTAGCTGTAGACTCTAAATTGCTTTTGCTCAACAGATATTTTTCCTGTGCTGTTCGGTACCGCTGTGCTTTCCAATTTGCTGCTTTACATTCCCTTCCTGAGCTGTCGGAGATGGGATGTTGCCTGGCTTCTCCAGGTGGTTCTTTGGTCAAATTGATCATCATGACGCTTGTGCTTTGTTTTGTTTTGTTAGCAAAGTACACAGTTAAATGGGTTTAAAATAATTCCGTGAAGGGCCTCGTCAGTGTGTTCAGGTAACAGGCTCAGTTCTCAGTCAGAAGGGGCTTTCATCAGGGACCGCAGCGTGCACAGCCCGGGAGCCCCGCCCGGGGCATGCGTGTAGCACGTGTGCATCGTCACCCAGCACTCCGGGTGTTCATTCCGAGAGCCGTGCTTGGCCCACACCGTCCGACGTGGGGTCCTGAGCTGGGCCACTTCTCAGTCTTTGCTTTACCTCTAGGACATCTGGAGAGCTTATTAAAATGCGTATTTTGTGGCTCTGCCCAGAAGTAGGTATATTAGGTAGGAATTGCTTAGATTTGAGGGAACAGGAAAACCAAAATAACAATGGCTTTTACAAAGTAAACCTGTTGTCTCGGACATGAAGGCCCAAAGTGGACGCCCGGGATGGTGCTTACAGGGGAGGGACCCAGGCCCGCCATGCTGCTTCCTCAAGCTGGCGGCCGCCACCTCGCGAGCTCCTTGGTGGCTGCTCTAGGTCTAGTGTCACGTAGACTGCTCAGCTCACAGCAGGGGACAAAGGGAAGGAGGGCGTGCCCCCTCCATTTTAGGGCACGTCCTCGGAGCTGCACACACCGCTTCCACTTAAGTGAATTCAGTTCGGGGCCTCGGGCAGCTGTGAGGGGCTGTGAAGCGGGGTCTTCACGCCCGCAGCCAGGGCGGGCTGTCGGGGGCCGGGGAGGGGTGCTGCTGAGGCCAGAGGAGGGGCGGAGACGAGGGGTCTGCCTTTTGAAGCAACTTCCTCCGTCATCTCGATGCGGGCAGTCTCTGGGCTCCTCCGAGAAGCACTAGCAGCTCACGCACCGTGCACACGGCTCGTCCCCACACCGTCCTGGTGCCTGTTGGACAGAATTCTGGTAGCGCCTCACGGCAGCCGTCGAATGATCCTCAGAACCAGCCAGAGTCGATTTTATCATCCGCACTGTGAGCGACCCCAGCGACTTTTCCTAAGCGCTGGGCAACTCAGGTCTCAGTGGCTAACGTGTGGATAGAAAAGGCTGGAAAAAGTAACAAGAGGTGTGGAGAGAGCGGGGTAAAGAAAATACGGGGAGCAGGGGGATGAAGGGGAGAGAAAGATGGACGCGTTCAGAGGCGTTGCTGGTCCCTCCAGAGGGAGGCTGCTGACACCGTGCTTCCCCAGAGGGCGCTGTGACTCCTCCGTGGGGTGGGGGGAATAGCTGGGGTGGGGGGTTCTTGCCTTTCCTCTGTTCTCTGCCACCTTGAAAGGGTTGGCCGGCCGGCCGGGCTAGTGCGAACGTGTTGGAGAACGCACGTGGGGAGGCTGGCTTCCCTCTTGTGTATACAGGCACCACGTTGGCACCTGTCACTTGGTCCCAACCATCGTAAGCCATCCCCATGCAGTACTTCCTGCTTATCTTCCATGTACTCGTGCGGGACGCCCCAGGCCCTATGACGCACCAGCAAATGACCCCGAAACGCAGTGGTTTAAACCCGACAGCATTTGCTTTGCTCAGAAACCTGCAGTGTGCGTGGGGCTCAACAGGGTCCGCTCAGTGTCAGCTGGGCCGCGTGGGGACGGGGGCTGGACATTGGAAGGGCCACGCTCTCACGTGCTGCTGGTGGATGGTGGCTATCGGCTGAGACCTCCACTCGGTCTTTCGGCTGGAGCGCCTCCCTGTGACCTCTCCATGTGGCCTGGGCCCCCTGGCAACATGGTGCCCGGGTTCCATGGGCGAGTGTCCCCAAGAAAGAGAACCGGGGGAGTGCACTGTCGCCTTGACAGAGCCTCAGAGGTCTCGCAAGGCTGCATTCTACTCGGTGATGACGTCACAAAGGCCCGCCCAAGGTCAAGGCCAGGACTCCACTGTGGATGAGGCACGCCAAGGGTTTTGGACACTCACTTGAGACCAGAAATAACGCTGCAGCCATGTTTGGAAAACCACAGGCTGTTGCTGGGTTTTCTCCCTGCGGCTTGTATTTTGAATGTAAGAGGTTTGTTAAATACGCTTTTTTAGCTCCGCCACACGCTTTGTCCTGAAGTTCAGCCGTGCACCTTCTTGCGGTTCGTGCACAGCAAGATGGTCTCACGGAGCCCTGTGTTCGTGTGTAAAAGGCAGGCCTCCTTTCCTCAGCTTTCTGGAAGCTTAAATTTAAGAGCTGCTCCAGGTCCCTTCTTACTAAGATGTGTAGCCTCCCATCCAGACTCGCGTGGCCTCTGTTTAAATGCTACGATTTCTTACAGCCTGAGCCATGAGCGGCTTGTCTCCAAACGGCCGCCTCCACTGCATGTCCCAGCCGGCTCCTTCCCCGGCTCTTCCAGGCAGACACGATTGACTAGAAAAGTATAAAGTGGTTAGGAACACCCCTAAGGAACAGTAGAAGCAAGTGTTTTAAGTATAGGAACAGGAAACCGAGCACACGACCTCCCGCCATATCTGTGACCACACTTGCGAGTGGTGGAGTGTCTGGGGCCCTGCGGGCTCGTGGACTTCTGTAACGAAGCTCAGTGACTTTGGGAGGCCCCTCCAGGTCTCTCCTTTTCATTCCGTTTGTTTGTTCTCCGGACATTTCGGCAGGCTGTCCATCTACCCTATTGTTTGATGAATTGCTGAACGTCATAAACTTGAGACAGCATTGCTTCCGAACCTGGTCTTACTCCAGGACCTCACAGAGCCGTTTCTGCTCCTCAGAGAGCTCCACACACAATGTCTCCTCCTCAGATTCTGTGAGGTCACCAGGGGCCGTGACCACTCTGCTTCCTGCTTTGTGACACGGGGGGGAGTGACGTGGCCAAGATGCTGAATGAGCGGTCAGCAGGGCCCGGATGCAGCCCTGTCCGCGCCGCACGCAGCCTCACTGTGAGCCTGTCCTCACCCCTCGCTCCACAGGGCTGGTGGTTGGGACCCACTGTCCTTCTAAACCACAGAAAAGCGCGTTCGGGCAGCTGTGGAGTCTTCAGGTTTTGATGACCTATGTTTTACCCCGTCTATGTTTGCAGAAACCACGTCTTGACTTTCGGGTTGTGGGCAGTTTGTTCTTTCAGCCAGTGAGGGCAGATTTCCCTGAAGTGAGCAGATGTCAGTGAGTTGGTGAAGAAAGCGAGAAGGTTCTATCGGGGAGGGACTGCGAGCAAACAAAATGCTCGCGGTGGCTTGGCAGAGCCTCACCCAGTCAGCCCGCTCCCCTCCTCTGAAGAGCCACGCTCGGGCCTGTCCACAAAGCCCATTTCCCCGCGCTATGGCTGGCGTCTCATCTGCTCCTGCCCGGGGCTGAGGAGCATCACGGACGCCCCTTAGCGTGTATGTCAGGGTGGCCTCTGAGTTCTTTCATTCTGTAAGAGATTTCACTGAAGAGCAGAAACAAAAGGCCCTTGGAAGGGATCACACCCTTGTTTTTCATGCTGGATGGTGTCAGGCGGAGCCTACAAGTGTATTTGTTCTAACGGCGGGGGAGCCGAGTGTTACACTCATCGTTCTAAGCATCTGAGGGGTCGGCTCGGGTGCCCCGGCCTGCCTGGGCCCTTGTATGGCGAACGTGGAGGGAATTTGGAGGGCGTCCCCACTGCCGTCCCAGCTGCAGACCCCGGTTGCTCCGTGCGCTTCTGACGACACGGGCCCCGTTGTTTTGGAGAGATTGGAACAGCTGAGCTGTGGACAATTCTCTCTTCTCTGCCTCCCCCCTTCTTCGTCGTCAGCAGCGGTGGCATCATGGCAGTCACGCTTCTGGATGGATTTCCGGGCCCCAGTTCTGGGCTAGGCCTTTCTGTTCCTCCCCTCGTTTAAACGTCATGACAACCCAGTGAGAAATCATATCGCACAGAGAGGAACACAGAAGCTCAGAGCGGTTAGCTGGTCTCCCCAAGATCACACAGCTCGGAAGCGACGCCCACTGGGATTCCCGCCAGCGTCTGAGTCCAGAGGCCACACGCACTCGTGCTCAGAATGGCAGAGTTAAGACATGGCTTCCCAGCAGCCCCTCGTGTGACGTCACCTGAGAAATACAGGTTTTTATCACTTCCACTCCAGGTGATTGTCACCTCCACTAGATGTCCACTCAGGGAGCAGGGACGGTCATGCTGTGACGGAGGAAGGAAAAAGATGGAAAGCCTCGGTCATACACAGCTGTGCAGGGAGTGAGCAGTCTCGGGCCACCACGGGTGGGGTGGGGCCTCCCCAGCTCCTCTCTGTCCCGGCTTTATTGAGATATAATTCACACGCCATGCAATTTGTCCATTCATAGTGTACAATTCAGTGGGTTTTTTAGAGCATTCCCAGAGTTGTGCAAACGTCACCTCATTCCGTTTTAGAGCTTTTGTCATTATCCCCAAAACACACTTTATCATTCAGGTAACACTCCAGACCCTCCCCCCTCCATCACTCCTCTTCTGACAAAAGTTTATTGAGCCCCCACTGGTCTAGACACTGCGTATACAGTGACATGAGACATGAGTCCCTTTACTTAAACAGTGTTTCTATGTGGCTTTATCTAGTACTTACATTGGTGATCCTGTGTGTTAAAGCATCCCTGGGAATTGGATGGGGGGTTATGTCACAAGTATGTCAGAACCGGTCACCTCCATCAGTCTTTCAGTGAATAGAGCACCTCGGTGTCAGAGCTTCTGTATCCAAACCCGTCACCAGGAGAACTTACACTGCTTCACAGACACACAGACATCTTAAAGTAACAGTAGGATGTGTACTCGAATGTCAGCCACTCAAGGAGGGTTTATGCCAGCAAGGACCCCGCCCTCAAGCCCTTAACTGTGTAATTTAAGATATATGTAAACAATGGCCACACACATCTTTAAATGCTGTGAGTTTAAGGTTTTACTGACCCTAACTGGTCATAAATTGGTGGTTAGAATGGATTCCACTTATCCACCCATCCATCTATCCATCCATTTATTCACTTTTCAGTTCATATTTCAAAGCATCTGTGATACATCAGGTGCTCTTCTAGAGCTGGAAGTGTGCCTTTTATTTTTATGTTATCCACCGTGCTGAGCATACAGGAGGACTCAGAAAACACATATTATTTGACATTGAAGATGCTATTTTTTTTTATGTGTTTAGCCATGAAAGGTTAGGAGCCAGAAAAGCAATTTTTAGCTTTTCTTTTTCAGATGCTCTTTTGTTGGGAAGCTTTTCAATCCCTTCAAGCAGCGTAGGAAGATAAATGAGTAAACTTTACTACACTAATTTACTCTTCAAAATTCCACATGATTTATGCCCTGTTTGGTTTAGTGCTCAAATAAGCAAAATCGCAACGTGTGGCATGATTATTTTGAGCTATAGTGAAGTCCAGATAATTTTATTCATCCTTAATCTTTTTTTTTTTTTTTAAACCAATCCATCTCCACCCTGGAGAGGATTCATACAGAGCCTGGCACGGATTCCTTAAAGATAAATGAATAAATAAAAAGGAAGACACAGAAAAATGAGGGGAGGGCACCAAACAACAACAAAACAAATAAATACTTTCATGCATTCCCATCCCCACCCCCCTTTCACACACACACACACACACACACACACACACACACACACACACACGCACGCACCTGAGAGTTTCAGACTAGTCCAGCCCACGATGGAAAGTCACTGGATGACAGTGAGCCTGGCCTTGGGCTTAGGCAGAGGGCGCTGTGGGCTCTGTGTGAAGGTGTCATCTGTACCGTCTTCCCTGATGGAAGACCCTGCTCCACAAGGAAGCACAGCGAGAAGGTTGTGGGTAAAACTCTCGCTGTCCTCTCTCAGGGTCTTTCTACTTTGTCCCTTATGTCAGTCAAAGGTGTTTTTCCCTTTGACCAAAGCAGGAGATTAATCTTTAAGTGATATGTGACACGGAGCCTTTCTGTTGTGATCAAAAACTACGGTGACTGCTGCTGCCGAGTGCCATCCAGCGGAAAGGCAGGGATCTTCAATATGGGAAGCGAAGCATCGAACCTAATTAATTCCAGTGTGTGACAAGTTGCAGCTTGTTCGGTGCAGTCAGTCGGGTGTGAGCTACGGTTGAGAGAAGGTGTGTTTTAAAATGTGCCGTAAATCACCCTCCGTCATGACAATGCGACATGTCACATCGTTTCTGGTATATGGCAATTTCTGTCACATAAAAGCATTACAGTGTCCTCATCCACCTTATTCGGTGGATCTGGCACCGTGCGACTTGTGGCTGTTCTCCAAAGTCAAAATGACCATGAAAGGTAAACATTTTTAATCAATTCAGGACATCAAGGCAGCCACAACAACACAGCTAAAGACACTCACGAAAGAGGACTTCCAGAACTGCCTCAGAAAGTGTCAAGAACAAAGGGGAGTATTTTGAGGGGGATTAATAGCAATGTGTCTTTTACTGTAATAAATTATTTTTATGTAAACATTCACCGTATTGTTTGATCACACCTTGTACATGTATATTTTCCTATTCTCTCCTTAGATGAGGGATCTCCTACGATAGGTACTGTGTTGGGCTTTACATAACTCCATGGAAATCACTGCATGTCCATTTATAGAGATTTTTGTTCTTTTTTTACAGCTGTATCATGCTTCCTTGTATGGGTTCAGCCACATATTGTTTCTAATATTTTGTAATTACGAAGCTGCAATGAATTCTGCATAGGTATTTTTGTATCGTTGGAGGTGTATCTTCTAGGAAGCGGTCTGGGTCAAAAGCTAAGTGTATATTTTATCAGGTATCGCCAAGTTTCCCTCTGAAAGGATTGTAGCAATTTTCAGCCTCACCAGAAAGCACGATTTCGCCTGTTTGCCCACAGCCTCACCAACACAATGCGTCATACTTTTCTTTCCTTTTTACTTTTGGCAAGTTTCATAAGTGAGAATAACTCAGTATAACTTGAATGTGCATTTCCCTAAGTTTGCATACTTTTGAGTACCTTTTCAGATGTCCAAGGACTATTTTTTGTGTGTGAATTGTCTGTTCATGTCTTTTTCTCATATTTCTATCATTTCGGAGTCTGTTGTAAGCTTAATTTTAGAGTTCCCCATATGTTAGAGATATTAGACATTTGCCCATAGTGTGTGTATGAATATTTTCTCCCAGTTTCTCAGTTGCCTTTTGTTTGTGATGTTTTTGTCACATTTTTTTTGTCACAAAATTTGCAAATTTTTAATAATTTCTATGTAGTCAGACTTATTACTCTTTGATTTTATTGCTTCTGGACTTTGAGCCGTCCTTAGAAAGCCTTTCCCTAAAGAGGAAATCACCCACGTTTGTGAAAATACTTTGATACATTAAGAAACATTCAGAGTGCCGGCTGAGTGGCGCGTTGGTTAGGAGTTGGCTTGGGACACCAGCTCTGAGCAGCAGGGCCCCAGTTCGGATCCCACATGAGGGCCAGTGACGCTGCACCCTCTACAGCTAAGATGGTGAACAACAGCTCGACCTGGAGCTGGGCTGCTGTGAGTCGCCAGCGACAGCGTAGGCTGCAGTGGGGCTGCCAGCAGCTACCATGAGTGTCTGGCAGCCAGCGAGCCACTGCCTCACCCGGGAAGAGCGCAATGATAACACCAACATGGGCCAGTGAAGCGACGTCCTCCACAACTAGACTGAAGAACAAAAGGACAACAACTTGTCTGTTCCCCTCCCCCAATTCCCCAATAAAATCTTTACCAAAAAAAGAAAAGACAAAAGAAAAAATAGTCGGGCTTGTTGAAGTTCACTTGCAACCTGGAAGTCGAGACACCCCCCTCCGCTCCCCTTATTCTTCTGCCCTCCTGGGCATCGGCCTCCCCAGCTGGTCCTGACATCGCTGTCATCCTTACGCGGCTCTTTATCACCCCAGCTTTAGGTCCCCCTGGTTTCTCCAGACCCAGGGCCACCTGCTAAAACTACCTGGGGCATTACAGGCTGACTGCTCACCTTCCCCGGTGCTTTTTACTCAGAAATGTATTCCGTTTGTCCTGGTAGGATTATTAAGCAAGTACTTTGGAACTTTCTGCCGATTCAAGGCGAATCAGCACATCCTTCCCGGCTTCACCTCCCTTCCCTTCTTGCCTCATCGCCTTTGTCCAAGCACCTCCAGAAATTCAGTGCCTTCCTTTCCTAAAGACCATTCAACCGTAGCCTATAGATGGAGGCGCACATGCCTCGCTGTGCCGCCTGCATAAGAAACACTGGAGCCCCGTGATGGGGCTCCCCTCACGGAGCCTGGACGTGACGTCGTCCTTCACAGGCGCAGCGCCATCCAAAATGAATACGAAACTCAGCCTTTTCTGCACATCGTAGACCGTGGTAGCTACAGAATATGCTGCAATATTTAATACGTGTAAAAGTGTTAGGGCTTTTTAAGTTTTTTCATTATGGTTTTTATTAAGATCTTTAAGGGCATAGGCAAGGTTTTGTTGGCATGGTATTTTGCATATAATAAATGAAAAATGTAAGTGATGCGTGAAAGGAAAAAAGTCTTAATCTTCCCCCCCCTCCCTCCCTCCCTCCTTCCTTCCTTCCTTCCTTCCTTTCCTCCCTCTTTCTGGAGCTGAATCTATCAACACAAGCCAAAGGATGGTATCCGTCCTTAAGGCCACTGGTTTGGGAAGGTCAGGATGACCTGGCATTGTGCTCAGAAAAATACCGATCAGCCAGGCGAGCCAAAGATGGAGACATAAGTTGTGGAGATTTACTGCTGCATAGCTTTGCATTTCAATGTTTAATTTTGACGGCTCTGGGTATGTTTTTTAAAAGCTGGTCTGTAGACTCCTCTGCATCTCTCTCCTGCTGAATGTTTAGTATTTGGGTTAAGCAGTGATGCGCCTATTTTAGCTTCACGTAAATTACATACGTCTGGAGAACTCTGGTGGCGGCTGGATGAGACGAGTATTTAATAACCCAGGCTCCTGAACCCGATGCAATGAAAGGCGGAGGGAGGGGGGTGCAGCTGGGGGATAAAACTATCGCGTCTTAACGTCTCCTTTCCCACCATGTTGCTTTTTTTCTGCAGGGACCCTCAAAGTCTCGACCCCCCGGAAGTCAGCAACGCAAAGCTTCAGTACGCAGGATGGGGCCCTAAGGGTCAGCAGCTGGTAAGCACACACAGGAGTGGCTGCGTTTGAATGGGATGATGTTTACATCTGTGTGTGTGTGTGTGTGTGTGTGTGAGAGAGAGAGAGAGAGAG
>NW_017731589.1:2591497-2597252 GCF_001890085.2 Hipposideros armiger
GCTGAGATTTTTGCCCTGCATTCTCGTCTGTGTATAGTGGGCACTGTGCCTCGTCGCTGTGTGTGGGAGCAGGGTCAGCAAGCTTCTGCTGAAGGGGACAGGTAGCAAGTGTTTTAGGCACCGAGGCCCACACGGCCTCAGCCTCCCAGATCCCCCTGCGCAGTTACAGAGAGAAAGCAGTTGTAGGCAGTACAAATGGAGCAGCTGTGCCGATAAAGCCTTATCTGCAAGAGGCCGGCCCTTGGCCCACAGGCTGTGGGGTGCTGACCCTTGTTCGAGGGGGTCCTGTGTTTCCTTGTGTGTCTTCAGCCAGGAAAGCCTGCCCCGGGGACCAGCACCCTGTTGGCAGGTGCTGCTGGCGCTCGCTGTCTCAGCAAAGCAAACCCCCAGCCCACGAGTGGCCTTGCAGACACTCACAGGACTTTAAACATGGATTTCTTATGCGTCCTTTGTCTCCATGCTCATGTTTTGCCTTCTTCAGAGCACCATGTCATCGCAGGAGGCCACTTGTCTTCCTGTCATTTGTGCGGTTCCCAGCCACAGGCACCGCTGGAACCGCTGCCCTGGTACCAGGAGGGGACAGTGCTCGCAAGACCTTCATGAACTGTCACTGCAGCTGAGTTCTCTGCTGCCGAGGAGGGTCCCTCATTTCAGTCTGACTCATTATGATTAGAGTCGATTTGGAGTCAGAAGGGCCACACTCAAACCTTGGTCCCGGCACTTGCTAAAAGCATGACCTTGAGTAAGATAGTTGACCTCGGAAAGCCTGTTCCCTCCCCTCTAACATGGAGATGAGGTTTTTAGTCTGTTTGGAGCATATGGCATGGAACCTTCTATACAGAGAAGACTCTGTAAAGGATGGCTTTTATTGTTGCTGTTACGATTAGTGCTTGGCTTAACCAAAGTGTAACAAATGAGAAGAAAAACAAGAATTCTATCAGATGAAAGCCTGGCATGAGTCAGAAGGGTGAGCCAGGCTGCCCAGGACAAAGCCCGGAGGGACGTGTGGGGTGTGACGCCGGGGCTGCAGGCGTGCAAAGCTCTCCATCGCGTCTCTGACGCGTCTCCCGCTCCCAGGGACTCAGGAATGCTGTTCAGAAAACAAGCCATCAGGTCCTCCTGCTCTTCTAAGCCTCCAGCTCCGCCTAGGTTTGCAAGTATCTGTTCCTTTGGGGAAAGCTGTTATCAGGTGACAGCAATTCCCCACTCTGATGCCACCCCAGAAATTGTCCCTTGAGCGGAGAAAATATGTTCCTTATAAAATGCGTGATCCTTTGATCACGGAACTTACTCTTCTAACCGCAGAGCTGTACGTTTCCACCAACATCTGCCCATTCCGCTCCGTCCCCTCCTTCCACCGCCACCCCCATCCCGCCCCGGAAGCCACATGTTACTCTCGGCTTCTACAAGTTCGGGTTTCTTATATTCCACATAGAAGTGATATCATCCAGGATTTGCCTTTCTCTGTCTGATTATGAAATGATAATTATATAACGGGATGGGGGTGCCAGCTAATGCTATGTCGGTAATCATTTTGTAACACCTTAAACTTATACTTNTCCCTCAGTGGGGCCTGATTTCAGGGTGTGACCACACACGTTGGTGAGCCACGTCGAGGCCAGCGCGCGTGCTCAGCCTTGCCCACCAGAGCCTCCAGCCCAGACCTCTCCTGCACCCTTTCCTATGAGTGCAGTGCCTGCTGCGTCCCCCACCCGGCTTCTCAGCAGCGCCCAGACTCAGCTTCTCCATAGCCCGGACTCACCACGAGCCTTCTGTGGCCGTCCTAGCAAGGAGTCACTACTCAGGGACAGGCCCACCCAGGTCCGAAACGGGGCAGTCCTGGCTTCTCCACCTTCCTCGTCCCCAGCGTGTTCCGTCAGCAGGTCCTGTGAGTCCTCCTGTCTGGATGCCATTAAAACCCGTCCTGTCCTCTCCGTCCCTCACACCTGGATTTCTGTACTGCTGCCTGCTGGGTCGCCTCCCTGTATGACCCTGGGTCCAGAGTGTTCTTTCTGCAACTGTGGGATCTTGCCAGCTTTCCTACGTAAAGCCCTCTCACCCATGCGCTGCCTTCAGGATAAAGCCCAAACTCCTTCAGCCTTCCCAAGAGGCTGGCTGTCATCTGCATTTTCATCTACCCCTCCCAGGCTGAGAGCCAGGCATAATGAACTACAGCCAGTTCCCAAATGTCCCAGCCCTTTGTCACCTCAGCACCTCTGTACCTGCTGTCCCTTCATCCAAAACAGACCCAACCCCGCTCTCTGGTGCCCAGTGAAAGCCACCTGCCTTCAGGAAGTTTCTGCAGAACCCGACCCTCAGCCAGGACTCTGTGGAGACCCGCCCGCCTAGTCCCCACCCACCACCACTGTGCCATCACCACCTTCACCACCGTCACCACACTGTGAGGTTCTGTCCTGTTTTCTTCCTCTTTCTCCCCAGCTGACTGTCAGCCCCATGAGGACCGCCTCCCGCTCACCNCACATTATCAGCATTGACAAATCCAGCGAGGGAAGAAAGATTGATTTTTTTTTCCAGCAAAAGGAGATTATTTCATGAAATGTCGCATACACAGAGAGGACCAGACTGAAGTGACACCCCATTAATAACTTATAAAAGCCTCTAATCAGTTTGGGTTAATTTGGTATTCATTGTAAAAACATTCATCATGGACCCTGAAGTCCCTGACAGTCGCCAAGAAATTAATTCACAGGGATGGAAATCGCCGTATGTATCCTCAAATAATGGATGGGGCTGTGCGCTGAGTGATTTACTAGCTCGCCAAGGGGACCCTTCGCATTGAGCGCAATACGTTATCGCTTCCTGCTCTGCGGCTCTCCATCGCTTCACTGTTCCCTTGCTCTCAAGTAAATAAGCTGAGTGTGTGGTCATGAACTTGAATGGATGGGACAGTGTCCCAGAGATGCTCGGGCTGACAGTGAGAGGCGTTACGGAGGGACCACTGGGCCCTTCCTCTGGAACCATCCTCTGAACATACAGGGATTTCCAAACACAAAAGCCGCTTCGTAAACGTGCAGTTATAGAAGAAGTGAGGGAAACCAGGGCAACGCAAAATTGTGGTTCAGGGGAGATTTTTAAAATTTTTTTAATTATTATTTTTTTATAATTGTTTAATTATTCAATTACAATTGACATGCTATCTCGGAGATTTTTTTAAAATTTTTGTCATGCTGTATGAATAAAAGGGAGGGGCATAGGAGAAAATTCACTCTTAAAACGATATGAAAATATGTAGGGTCGTAAAGACATTCCTACACTTACACACAGAAACCCATCTTATCAACGAAAGCCCAAAACAATGTCAAACAGGCACGGAGCCCACTGTTCTCTATAATAATAATTTTGAAGGCTGGGAATATCCCAAGTGTGGATAGGAGAACAGCTTGTCAAGTTGGTACGTTGACAGGACGAGCTATTGTGCAGCCATTAAAACAGCAGGCAGAGTGTATGAACATCATCTATGAAGTCGTAGCAGGACTACAATAAGTCGCTTGGTATATGTTTGCACATGGGNGTCCCTAACGATAGCTGTGAGCACAGGTCGCGCGTTTACCGTGAGCTGCAGGTGGGACTTCTCAGCATCTTGGAGTCACTGAGTGCTGTTTCCTTTGTTTTGTTTTTGGAACGCTGGCTCTTTTCTTTGGAGGGTTTGATGAAGAAGTAAATCTGCTGGTGGCCCTGGAGCACAGCCCCTGCACGTAGCATCACCCCGCAGAACTGCCCACAGCATGTGCAGCCCCCTCAGCTTTAATCACACACCTTCCCGGGCTCCTCCTCAAACTGACAAAACTAATAAGACATTGGGAGACACTGGGAAAGGCAGGGAAGGTCGAGTGCAAGGTCTCTGAGCAAGTGGTTAGAGACAAGGGCTCTGTCCCAGGGGCGTCCCCTGAGCAGCCGACGGGGGCAGCGCACGCAGCGGCCAGGCTGCCGTCAGCGGGCCCGGCTACGACGTGAAGGACCTGGGTAAGCTGAGGTCCCAGGTTTGTGCCAGCGCCAGCCTCACCCTTGTCTGAAGCCAGATGCTACTTGTCGGTTCTGTTTTGCTTTATCAAGAGGTCGAATCGCCCTCTTTGCAGAAAGACCCACAGCCTGAAGATCAAGTGTCTGGCTGTGTTCAAGTCACCATGTTCTTCTGCCTGTTTAAGCTGATTAACTAAAGCTGCACTTTGAAAGCTCTTTTTTCCTAAAATAGCACAGAAATGATGATTTTTATCAGCTTGGGGTGAGATGTATTGCAGAGGCTGCCTGCTGTCTCAGAAATTAAAATAGTCTTATTTTCCCCTCCAGGACAGTTATATTTTCTTGGTTGCACATTAATTCCATTGCATCTCATTGATTTAACAAAACAGGAGTACGTAGGCCCAGAACTACCTTCACTGTCACCGAAGTGCCCCTTGTGCTACACGCTTAGTAATGAGAGGTGTTGAAAAGCACATTAAACTGATCAAAATCAGGCTGTGGCAGGAGATCGGGAGGACGTTGTCAGCTGACTTGGCAGAGGGACAGCAGCCCATCAGCTCAGTCACAGCGAAGCGATAAAATCTATCTTTCCTCAAAAGCACTAGCTCTCGCACAAGGAAAAAGTGCGGTTTCGTGGGAGACAGTGGAAGACCTGAGTGTTCATGACTCAGGCGACTGACTCTCTAATAGTCAACTTACAATGTCTCTGGAAGTCGGTGATTGAAGGTGCTTCTGGGAAGCACACCTTTCCCAGGTCCATTCAGTCATTCTGGGGTTGTGACACTGAATTCCGTGAGGGCCGTGCCTGCTCTCCAGGGACCCTTCAGGGACCCAGCACACCACAGCTTTGCACCCCAGCCTCCTCTCCCCACGCGGGGACGGGCGCGGGGCCTGGGCAACCTCACTGAGTGGTCATTGTCCTTTTCATAGTCATCAGGAAAAGGACATTGTGAACTGGCCTCTCTCCTCCAAACCTGCTGCCTCTTCCCATGTTGCCCCATGGCCACCACTATGCTTAGAGGCCCGCAGCCGCCATCAGCACATGGGAGAGGCCAGCTCGTCCGAGCTAGGCCTGCCTCCTGGAGAGGGCTTGCCACTTAAAGAAAAATTAAACCCACAACTGCAAAAGGTGGAGGTGTGTGTGTGCGTACACACACGCTTCAGAATCATTTTTAGACCTTGGAGGCAGATGGGGCTCTGGGGGATCACTTTGCAGACGCCTTACGTGTTAGGCCAGCGCCTGCCCTACCTGGGGACACTGCTGCCTTGTGGACAATTGATTTACGCTCATGCCGTGCTCCCCAGTGGACAGGGGAGGGTTGGGTGAGTACAGAGCTTATCATATTTAATCTCTTAAAGAATAACTAGCCCCCACACCGCTTGTGGCCCTCTTAGGCCCCCTCTCTCACCATGCGAACTCCTATCATGTATGATTTCTTGTTTCGCGTTGGCGTGCCTCCCCTCGGTTAGGTGGCCTTTAGTCTGCGCTCCCAGCCCTTCCATCTTTGTATTCCAAGTATCCAGCACAACACCGGGTGCTCAGACAGTGTTTGTTGAGATAAAAAATGAATGCATGAACGGATTGATCAATCAATTAATTGGTTAATATGCTTGTGGTCCTCAGCCACTGAAGCTAAAGTAATTGGACGGAGGCCAATAGCTGGCATCCACGTCCACGCCAACGATATCACTGGCAATGAGGAGCGTCTGACCTTTCTCCTTCAGGGACGTGAAGGCTCGGTGAAGTATTGGGTTGTCGGAAAAGCCATGACAT
>NW_017731589.1:2608632-2610363 GCF_001890085.2 Hipposideros armiger
TGCTGTTTTCCATAAATGTAATCACCCCGGGACAGGGTTCATGGTGGACTTCCTTGGTGGGTCCTGTCTTTTAAATGTCCTGTGTCACTGCATTACAAATTTAGTTGACTCCGAAATCTCTCTACCAAAAGGCACAGAATAATAAAAGCATAAGTGAATCCATAAGTGAGCTGTCTGACCCAGACAGAGGCAGCATAAAAGAGCCTCGCTCTAGCACATCTCATCACTACAGACCTGTAGCCATCACCCCGCATCCTGGCTGAATCGTATCTGAATGGGAAACAGTGTCAGAACAAAGCCAGCCTGTCACCTCCTGGGTCATAAAGAAATGTGCCAGCGCATTTGTAACTCCCCAGTGAAGGGGCAGAGTCTGTAAATCCTTTCTCCCAATACCCCAAAAGTGTGGCTGGCTGAGGGTTCAACAGCCTGGTACACACTTAGTAAAACAACAGGGGTATGGAGCAGAGGACTGGTTAGACGAGTGGTGGTTTTTAACTCAGCGACACTAACTTTCAAAAGACTGATTGCCAGCGGTTCGAGTGTATTTGGACCAGGGCATCGGTATATTATAAACCACCGTGTGCTTCTCATGGGCACCCAGATCTGAGCATCACGGATTTGGATGCTGGCAGGAAGGGTGGGGACAGAATGCGCTCGTCGTTAACTTTGAAGGGTCCTGGTCCGCTTTCCAACTACACGACACAATGAGGAACCTGTGAGATTCTGTTTGTAGTCCCCAGGCCTGTAACGAAGAACTGGGTCCCATGGAAATCGCCTGTCATCAGAACCTTCCTGGTGACAGGGTCATCTCCAGAGGCAGCTGTTCCCGGTTAGACTAACAGAGCCTCCAGGGAGCGTGGGCTGTGCTGCCGCTGTCCTTGGTCCTGGCCGACCAGCTCAGGTCGAAGTTATGACCAGGGTGTTACGCGGTCATTTTGTCTTCATTTCCTTCCAGTCCTGGGTGAGGAGTCGGTGCCCACATGGGTAGATGTCCTATGCGATAGCAATCATNGAAGCAGAGTATTGTCTCTTAGGAGAATCTAATTCAGGGGGTGCCCACATCAGCCTGGCAAATATTAGCTTAGAGAACCTCAGGATAATCTATCAGGTAGAATTTAGAAGCAGGACCAGAGTTCCACATTAAGAAAAACCTTTAATGAGAGGTCCCTTAGATGCTGTAACGAGGCGGCTCTCAATGAAAGCAACCTTTTCAGACGTTAGGATGGGGGTGGAGGCCACAGTTACCTCGGAGCCCTGGGCCATCTCATCTCTCCCATTACGTGGAGACAACAGGCTCTGGACACTCGTAGATGTTTCCAGTAGCCTCGGGGTGATTGACACTGTGTGTGCTGCTCAGATGTGTCTCCTCAGTGCCCGTAATGGGCTTTTATAGGCTGTTTTGTGCACTTCTCCCATTTGGTTGGAGGGGACAGCTCTTTATCAGAACTCCTAAAATGATTCACCATTGGAAAATATAGAGTAATGGTTCCATCTCCTCGTCTGCACAGAATAGCCATGACTTTTTCTTCCTCTAAACTGCTAGGCCATTGTCAGTCCCATTTATTCTAACAGTTAACTGTGGGCTTCTTCGTTTTATCATTCAACTATTTCCCTTTTGAGTGACTCTTTGTCCCAGACCCAATGCCAGCTGCTCAAGGAAAGGGGATGTTTTTCATCGCGTGTTGATCTTCCCCGGCCTGTTGCTCTGTGCTTGGTAAATGAGTGACACCC
>NW_017731589.1:2613072-2615391 GCF_001890085.2 Hipposideros armiger
CTGAAGTGTGGAGCCCTCGCCTGGTGGCCAGGTGCGGGGGGCTTTCCCGGACCCAAGCTGCCCCTGAAGGGCATGAGGCAGTACTGGGAGGTGTCTTGTACCAGGAGGTGTCTTCTGGGCTCACTCAGGATATGCACAGGCCTGTGACTGCCCACTCCAGCAGGTAGAATGCCTTGTGTTGTCTGGAGGAGGGGAGAGTTAGAAAAGAAATAATAGGTTAAAGCTTCTAAAAGGGGCCAGTCGGAGGGACGCGCTGTCCCAAGTCCATCGCCCTGTGGGACATTCTCTACCACCGGTTTTCCTGTGGCGCCGGAGGACCCTGCTGTATGCATTACTGAATCATTAGAAATCTGAGTGAGACGCTCTCTTCTCAAACATTTATCGCCCGCCTCTGTGCTGATGTGGGACCATGACCATCATGGATGGATTGCTGTTGGGTGCCAGGCACCATGCTGTCTGTTCCCTCCCTGACCCTCCGCCTCAGTCAGCTCCGACTGCTGCCACTGAACACCACAGTCCCGGCGGCTTCTCACAATGCTGGAGGCTGGAAGCCCGGTAAGAAGGCTCGGGCAGGTCTGGTGTCTGCTGAGAGCTCCCATCCTGGTCTGCAGACACCGCCTTCTCCCAGCGTCCCCAGCTTGCTGTGGGCTCTAGTCCCACCTCGCAGAGGCCCTGCCCCCTAGCACCGGCGCGGTGGAGATTTAGGCTTCCATGTGAATTCTGGGGGGATGCCTCTCGGTCCATAGCACCCCCCAACAACATTCTGAGCTGAGTGCTGTTCCTGACATTTCACAGCTGAGGCAGGTGAGGTTAAGTCGTCTGCCCACATTTACATAAGGTCCAGGGAGAGTATTGGGGAGTATCATTGCTCAAGGCCAGGACAATTTCCTCTCTAAAAATCGATGTGAACCAGGGTGTCTGTACCCCCGGCGCCGGGCTGATAAACAGCCCGTGCTCCTCAGCCCGCCCGCCTGAGACCATGTGGTCACAGAAAAGCTGCCCCCGCTAGGCGGGGCCAGGGGGCCAGGGGACGCCCTGGGCATTATCAGGTCCAGAAAGTACCATTTCTCCCCAGCTCTGTGCATTCCTCAAGCTGGGGTTCTGTCTCGCGGGGCCTTTATGGATAAAGCAGGTAGATATATGAACTAAGTATTACTTCCCATCATAACGTCACTGAAGACACTGCGCGTAAAGTTCTGTGACTCGGTTTCTAATTTTTTGAGGTGTAATTAGCGCTCACAAAAATGCACAATTATCAGGACGCTGTTTGATGAGTTGGATAAACATGAGTACTGTGTAGCCCCATCAAGAGACAGGANCTCCTTGGGAGTCTAGAATGCTCTGGAAGGTTCTGGCCAAGCCTGAGCGAAAACAAAGGGGCTCTCCGAAAACACCCTCCCGGATGTCAAAGAAACAGGTTTGCGTACACATGCATGAAGGCGCGCGTGTGGGTGTTGGTATCATGTAAGAAGATACGGGAATTTGCGGCTTGTACACATAATTCCACATCAGTTAACCCAGGAGTTTTCTATCCACGATAGAAATAATGAAGACCAGCCTCTGATCTCCCCAGGCCCCGCCAAGCCCTCTCCACCAATATGAGTCACTGGAACCCGGGGGGACCAGCCACCCAGGGTTCCCAGGACTGAGGACTTCCCACGACGTTCACTGCTGCCACCAGGACAGTCCCAGGCAGATGGGGTTGCCCACCCTGGTGACAACCCTCAAGGGCACTGGAGCCACGTCCCTCACTCCCTGTGTCCCTGGGCCTTGGCCACGAGTTAACATCTTCTCCACCCTTTCCCCAAGCACATGCAGGCACACGTGTGATCGCTGTCAACTTACCTACTCTTATCTTGTGAGCCAGTGAAGTCAGCTGTTCCCCACCTGCCCCTAATATGCCTAAAAGCTGAGATTCACCACTTTGGACAACATTTCAAAAGGGCACGTCTTCTGATCTGTCGTTGAAATGGGCCCTAGGTCTGTGGTCAGCAAGTGACATTTGAAGAGCAAAGAGAGGGTGACATGGTTTGAAAGGAGAGATGACCTGGGTGGTGCCAGGGGGGTGCAGGGCTGCGTGGGCGCCCGGGTGGGACCGGCAATGAGATGGCCGGCGTCCCTCCGTGCAGAGGGTCAGCTGAGGCCGCGGGAGGTTCACGGCCGTCTGCCCGGGCGGAAGTGAGCCGTGGCTGCCACTGAGACGCTGTTGGGGCCCCAGGTGGGGAACCGAGAACTCAGGCGCGTCGGGCTAACCACAGAAGCCCACGTTTGCCCAGACCTGTGCCAGTGTGTATACGCGACAAAGAAACAAGAGAAGGC
>NW_017731589.1:2624116-2627974 GCF_001890085.2 Hipposideros armiger
ATGAACTAAGTATTACTTCCCATCATAACGTCACTGAAGACACTGCGCGTAAAGTTCTGTGACTCGGTTTCTAATTTTTTGAGGTGTAATTAGCGCTCACAAAAATGCACAATTATCAGGACGCTGTTTGATGAGTTGGATAAACATGAGTACTGTGTAGCCCCATCAAGAGACAGGACGCTCCGTCATTCCAGAAGGTTCCCCGAGCCCCACCCCGAGTCTCCTGCCTGAGGTCACCGCCATCTTAGTCCCTTGCAGCTTGCTTGCCCACCGACATGCTGGCCCTTGAGCACCCGTTGAGGCTGTCCTGTCCAGTGTGGTCTCCTGGGAGCCCCGTGTTTATTCTGATGTGGCCACACTGCTCAGACCTCTCAGGATTCCAGCTCTTTCTGCCCTGCCTTTGGGGCCCCGGGAGAATTGACCTGGAAGTTCTATCGTCACAGTGTCCTTTGGCCTCACATGAGGATGTCACTGGAATGAAGCCAACACTGACCACTGTCTTTTGTGGTTACGCCCTCTGTGCACAGACAGCTGCTGTTGGGGGGACCCAAGCTCCAGAGGAGGCCGTGACAGCACCCTGGAGCCCCCAGAAGAAAGGGCCCTGGGGTCCCGTCTGCAAGAGCCTGATATGTTATAGGACTTAATCTCCTCAAAACATCTACAACCAGGAGATTTAAAATATCGTTTCAGTATCTTCCTAATAAAATACTAAGTTCATTGCTTTGCAATTCAAGTTAAGCTTTTGCTTTAGCAAATCCATTGAAAGGAAATTTTTCTTTGAGGCATTTACGCGAAAATGGCGGTGCCCCAAATATTTTACATCAGTCGCAGCTGATGTGGCAGCTTAATCAACTTCAGGTTGTTCCCTGGGAGGTTCTATACGCTGATGCTTAGATTTCCAAAGGTGGGAGGAAGGTTCCTTTTTTTTTTTTTTTAAGATTTTTGTGGGGAATTAGGGGATGGGAACAGCGCTGGGGAATTGGGGGAAGGGGAACAGACAAGTTGCTGTCCTTTTGTTCTTCTGTCTAGCTGTGGAGGACGTTGCTTCACTGGCCCAAGTTGGCACCATCATTGCGCTCTTCCTGGGCGAGGCAGATCAGTCGACGGCTTCTGGATGGCCGCTCACGCTGGCTGCTGGCTACACACGGTAGCCCATGGCAACCCACTGCCACAGGGTCTGCAGCCTACGCCATCGCCGGCGACTCATGGCAGCCCAGCTCCAGGTTGAGCTGTTGTTCAGCATCTTAGCTGTGGAGGGCAGTGTNCTTATATTAATTACTACATAGAAAACCAGCCTTGTATTACTACGATCAGCCCAATTGGTTATGATGTATTTTCTGTGTATACATCTACTATATTTTGCTGTGTTTTTTTAAACTGATACTTTTTAAGGACTTTTTTCCTTCTGTGTTCATGAGTAACATCGATCGACTAATGTGGTAAATTACATTATCGAATTCGACTTAAGTCACTTCATTACCATGGCACTTAAGTAGGGACAAACACAAAACGGTACAAACTTGTATAACTCACAGTGCCAAATAGAGCTTACCAATTAACTGCAACAATACTACAAAGCCAACCTAATTTAAAAGCAATAATATCAATTTACCGTGCAGGTGCTGTGATTACAGCAGTGACAGTTTCGGAGCAAGTCCTTTTATTTTCCATGCCTGTCACCCTGTGCCATGCTGTGACTCAGTGTCCCATGATGTTGCTGATCGACCTACTCAGAAACCTCCTCTGGGATAACATAGCATGATATGATTGTCACTTTGCTTGGCAGGAATATGTCATTGTCGAGTGCACTTTTATTCTCATCTCACTGGCCCACAGCCACCAACATAGTGCCACGTGGCACCAGTGCTCTTGTCATCATAAACTCAGGAAGCAAAATTACATGATAGGACATGGTTAATAACCACCCAGTTCTTTCTGTATTAATTGTATTAAGGTTTGCATCAAAATGAACATAGGAAACTTAAGAATCTCTTAAAAGGACGCCTGTCCTCAGATCCTAGGCTGTTGTCACTCNGCCCCCGTCATCTTTTATTCCGATGTCTTAACTGAATGTCAAAAGGGAAGTGTAAACCATCTTCAAAGCAAACACACCCTTCCTTTTTTTCTTTGTGTTTCCTTCCATTAAAAATAAAGCCAAGGTGAAAAGGGATTTAACATCTCTCAGAGCATGTTTTACTTAAAATATTAATTGGCTACCGCCTGATTCGATTCAGAAATGTATTAATAGGCTTAGAATGCATAAAAGAAGTTAAAATTTTGTAATACTGCTTACCCTTCGGCAAACTCTTAAGAACAGCTGCTGAAATTAAATCAGGATGTATATTCAGGAGATTTCCATCTCATTTCTGGTTGGAGTGAATTCTTTAGGCTCCGCGAGGCCTGAGCAGAAAATGGATACTTGATACTGCTTTTAGGTCCATCTTTCTGTGAGAACGATCTGAGGCTTTTTTTATTTTCAATGAAAAAAAAAATGTCAGTATTGCCACCGTTTCCTGTACTATGCAAATTACCTGCTGTCAATGGTCTCTGAAATGATACTGACAATATTTTCCCTAGAGTTTCTTTTTAGAAAATTGTTATGAAAGCTGTTCTTAGTCCACATAGCTCATTTTCCACACACGTTGGGCATTTGCAAAATACGCATATGACAGCCTCATGTTCTAAAGTATCCGGGGGACATGAGGCTGGGGGACAGAACGCACAGGACGGAATTGATCAGTGCCTCAGAGAACACAGATGGTCTGTCGGCTGATTATACTTAAGAGCGTCAGGAGACATCCGATTTGTCCTGGGCCACTGCTTCATACATTTGGGTGTTTCTTAAAAATTTGGATCCCTGGGTCTTACCCCTAGATACTGACCATTGNGAATTGATCAGTGCCTCAGAGAACACAGATGGTCTGTCGGCTGATTATACTTAAGAGCGTCAGGAGACATCCGATTTGTCCTGGGCCACTGCTTCATACATTTGGGTGTTTCTTAAAAATTTGGATCCCTGGGTCTTACCCCTAGATACTGACCATTGGGCTACGCAGATGGACTAGGCAGCTCCCCAGATCATTCTAATATGCGTCAGAATTCAAGAACCACTGACCAAAGCCATCTTCTTCCCCGTCCCCAGTGTTTGTCATTGGCCCAGAGTCAGAAATGTCATATCTTCCCGTTACCCCAACTCTGCAGATGCGTCACTGTCCCCCAGCTGCCCAAGAGAATAACTTGAGAAAGTCTTTGCCTCCCCACTCCCCCCACCTCCAGAAGACTTCAGTTCACTCCCCACGGTCAGTGGGTCCTGCCAGCCTCCCGGCTGGGCTGGTCCAGCTCTGTGCATCCCATCAGCGAGTAAGCAGCACTCCGATGACTGGGCCGACGCCTGCCGGGTCCCCCGCCCATGGCCTTGCACACCAGGTCGCTGTTTCTAGCTCCTTCCTCGGTTAACACTGTTTTCTTCTCTTTCCAAATTAGATATTTATCTTTGAAAACAACATCTACTACTGCGCCCACATCGGGAAGCAGGCCATCCGCGTGGTCTCCACGGGCAAGGAAGGCGTGATTTACAACGGCCTGAGCGACTGGCTGTACGAAGGTAGGCATGCCACGTAGGCAGGAATTGGGGTCCTGTGGGCGGGAAGCGGGGGCCGTGTGGTCGCTGTGGCCATGGATGCTGGATCGTGCTGGTCATTGCTGCTTTTGACTTGAGCAGTAGATTAAACTCCACTTCCAACTGGAGGGCTGTGCTCAGTTGGAAAGATACTGATGGAACTTCAGGGCATGGCAGACAGTCCGCGGGAGGCTGAAGTGTGGAGCCCTCGCCTGGTGGCCAGGTGCGGGGGGCTTTCC
>NW_017731589.1:2630832-2633649 GCF_001890085.2 Hipposideros armiger
TGGCCTTGCGCTCAGATGCGCCCCTGACACTGGCTTTGAACTCAGACCCTGTCCCGCTGGTCCTCTGGGCACCCTGCCTCGCGGTGACCACACACCAATTTTAACGAGCGAGGCGCATGTCTTCATTTTATTCTTCTGGGCAAATGTCACTTTCTTTTGGTGGCTAGTGTGACAGAAGTGGGGTGTGGCCAGGCCAGCCAAAGAGGCCTTCGTTCCAGGGCTGCGGCAGTTGGATGTATGTTTAGTCCGTCCTGAGCTCAAACTCAGAATGTTCTAGAAACACTGTTCACGCTGTAGCCCAGCCTGCTATGAAAGCAGACCTAGAGCTTAGAACGGTGGACTCACTCAGTGCTGTCCATTTCACATCTAAGCCGGGCCACGTGGTCCCTACCCTTCACGTTCCGACTTTGGTCTCCGGAGGCTTCAAAGCCGCAACAAGCCTGAGGCGTGTTTTGTCATTCTTTACACGGTTTCTTAAGGCACCTTCTACAGAGTCAGCATGAGTGGCCTGGCAGTTTTTACTCCGATGAGGTGCCCTGGAGACATGAACCAAAGGTCAGGTGGGCCCCAGGTGGATATGTTTGCGTTGCTGACTGACTTACGGTTTTTATGTCATCCCATGCCTTATGATTTTGATTATTCATGGAGGCGGGGAGTTGATGGAGGGATGGGTTTCATGGGAAGAAGCGTTGTTATGACGGAAGCGTTCATGGAGACCTGTGGGATGTTTCTGAGTATGTTTGCTTTCCACGGGAAATACACCCTGCTCATCAGATCACCCCAAACTTTCTAGGTTCCGTGAAGGCAAAACAAAATCAAGTAACACGTCCCGTGGACCATGGATACCAGCTTTAATTTAAACTCAGGGTTGCTTAGGTATTTGGGGAGCAGTGTGTGCTGCACTGGGCATCGGGGTGCCCTGAGCCTGGTGCCCACTCTGCGTGTCCTGAGCAGACGGTGCCAATCGGGGCCTCCATGCAGTCATGCCTATTGAACAGCCCTGGCCTTGCACCGTTAGAGGTGTGTGTATACGGCACACACAGCATGTCCTTATATGTGAGGCAGTGTTTCTAACGCCTCTCACGCTGTTTTTAAAACTCCCTGACGTACATTTAGATAATGATACTCAGAAATGCTTACGGAGCTGCCGAGGTGTGTGCATTCCCAACTGGGTTCCTCCTGGGGGCCACCTCTGAAGTACCTGGGGAGGGCACTTCGGTTACGAGCACACTGCGCCAGGCGGTAGGTGGGTGTGAATTATGCCTCCATCACACCCCACTCCAGCCAGACCGACTGCTTTACAATAAGCTATGTGGCCAAGAGTTCAGGGGGCTGGCGTCACGTTCAAACCTGTACGTTATTATCCAAACCACAGGTCCGTGGTGCTTCTCTGATTGACAGGATGGGAAATCTTTGCTCAGACCATGAAATCTCTATCAGGAAATTGCCAGAAGCTGTGACTGGCCTTGCCGAGCTCTCCCGTGAGGGTGACCCAGCTGTGGTGAAGGGTGGGGACCTCATGGGGACACTGACTGTGACTGCGTTTGGGTAATAGCTTCACCGCTGAGAAGCTACGGTGAACTGGGGTGGCTGTGGAACTTTCTGTGCCTCTGTTTTCTCGTTCCCACACCACTTTTTCATCTAACGTGGTCAGAACCATTAATGTGGAGTTCGCGCTCCCCCAATATCAGCGTGGAACTGTCGATCTCTATTCACCCACAAATTACTGTCTAACATAGTATAGGAAGTGCGCTTTGAGTTCCCAGTCAGCCTGGAAAGCATCTGTGCATGGACAGGAGTCTGCTCCCTGCGGTTAGAGCCACCAGCTGGAGTCACAGCCCTGATTCCTTTCTGACATCCGACAGGGGCACCTGTTTCCTTTGTGAGCCCCAGAGATCTCGTAACTCGGCAAAAATGACGCTTCACGATCGCTTATAGAAATTAAGTGCTTGAAAAAAGTCACGTTGCCCTTCACATGTGACTCCTAGAGGAGGGTGTGGACGTGACAGTGATGGTGGCAAGATCTGAGGTTTCATCGGCGTCTGGGAACGCCAGCCGACCTGTGAGGCGCCCGGCGTGGAGGAGGCGCTGGCTGGAGCAGACCGCCGCGAGCCGAGCCGTGAGCAGAAGGCTTGCCGGTATTCCGTGTAACTGAAGCAAGCGCTTTTGCTGTCTAGCCCTAGTCTCCAGTCCCATCAAGTATTAATGACCTCGACTTGGATAGCATGTAAATTTTACCTCGGAGAGAGAGACAGAGAAAAAGCTAAAACTGTTCAATAGAGACTCATTAAGCTCTGACAAAGAAACGGATGAGACGACCCAGCACAGGCTCGTCCCTTCTGTGCTCTCTCTGATCCAGTCAGAGCCGACGTCGGGTTTCCGGATCCCTGTGCCCGTCAGGATAAGAGCAGTGGTCTGAGGGAGGGACCAGAGATGTCAGCAGCAGGGGAGGAGGGTGATAGCCAATGTGAGTGTGACGGGCTGGCAAGGCCTCTTCACCCACCAGGCTGGTCCGGACACATCTATGCCCACCACTCCCTGCTATGCCCCTTCTGTCCCTCCAGCCCCATCAGACCCTCCACCGCCAGCACGTGTCCCAACTGTGATGCTCCCCACACAGCCGCCCCGGCCTTTCTAACGTCTGCGACGGTCCCGCCTGTCTCCCAGCCCGAGCTGTCTCTCTCCGGGACGGTGGGGATACAGCTCTTTCTGTGTGCTTGGGTTTTATAGAATGACATTTTTTTTTCAGGGTAGTATTGAATTGAGTCAGAAAAATCGTCATAATGGGAAAAGAACGGTGAAAAGGGAATTGAAAGC
>NW_017731589.1:2635586-2639166 GCF_001890085.2 Hipposideros armiger
GCAGGGGACTGTCGCCCTGGAAACGGCCCTACCCCTCTTTTCCGCCAGGGCATTCTCCTCGGCCTCCTGCGGTCCCACCCAGAGTCCAGTCTGACCTTCTACACACCTGGAGAACTGAAAGAGTCCTGACTTGTGGGGCAGCCAGTTCCACAGCAGCAGTAAGCGGGTGGCTTTCGGAACTCGGTCGTGACCGAGATCGAATGCGGCCTTCTACACCGGTACACAGAGGTGCAGCCAGGGACCTCTTGGAACCTGCTTTTCCCTTGAAAAGAGACGACAGCCTGTGCCAGGGAGGGCCCTGAGCGCGTGAGCGACACTAAGAAGGTATTTGTTGAGCCGCCAGTGTTGTCCCCGTGTCAAATCCATGCGTCACCCGCCTCAGGAAGTAGATGGCCACCATGGCAGCTGTTCTCAAAGGACGGCGGGCAGGGATTTCCACCGAGCCCTCGCGCCCGTTCATTCTCTCCCCTTCACAAGCACAGCCCGTGTTTCGGAAAGAGCTGTCCAGCTCAGGTGCAAGGTCCGTCCTGGAGCAGGATACAGCTCGGGTGCCCATGGAACGGGTCGCCTTGCCTCTTTAGCCTAATGCACAGTCCACGGAAGTCATGGCGACAATCGCAGGAAGTTCAGAGGACGGAGGTGGTGGTGGTGGGCAGGGGACAGGGGTCGCTGTCGGGAGTGGCTGAGCCCTGAGCTCGGGGATTTCCCCGCCTTTGCTGTCCCGCCTCTCCCAGTTCTCCATCTGCATCCTCGAAACGGCTCGGCGACACCATGCGACTGTCTGTGGTGATGGGGACCCCTTCCTTCTCATTCACNAACTTCAGGGCATGGCAGACAGTCCGCGGGAGGCTGAAGTGTGGAGCCCTCGCCTGGTGGCCAGGTGCGGGGGGCTTTCCAGGACCCAAGCTGCCCCCGAAGGGCATGAGGCAGTACTGGGAGGTGTCTTGTACCAGGAGGTGTCTTCTGGGCTCACTCAGGATATGCACAGGCCTGTGACTGCCCACTCCAGCAGGTAGAATGCCTTGTGTTGTCTGGAGGAGGAGAGACTTAGAAAAGAAATAATAGGTTAAAGCTTCTAAAAGGGGCCAGTCAGAGGGACGTGCTGTCCCGAGTCCATCGCCCTGTGGGACATTCTCTCCCACCGGTTTTCCTGTGGTGCCAGAGGACCCTGCTGTATGCATTATTGAATTGTTAGAAATCTGAGCGAGACGCTCTCTTCTCAAACATTTATCGCCCGCCTCTGTGCTGATGGGACCATGACCATCACGGATGGATTGCTGTTGGGTGCCAGGCACCATGCTGTCTGTTCCCTCCCTGACCCTCCGCCTCAGTCAGCCCTGACTGCTGCCACTGAACACCACAGTCCCGACGGCTTCTCACAATGCTGGAGGCTGGAAGCCCGGTAAGAAGGCTCGGGCAGGTCTGGTGTCTGCTGAGAGCTCCCTTCCTGGTCTGCAGACACCGCCTTCTCCCAGCGTCCCCAGCTTGCTGTGGGCTCTAGTCCCACCTCGCAGAGGCCCTGCCCCCTAGCACCGGCGCGGTGGGGATTTAGGCTTCCACGTGACTTCTGCGGGGACGCCTCTCGGTCCATAGCACCCCCCAACAACATTCTGAGCTGAGTGCTGTTCCTGACATTTCACAGCTGAGGCAGGTGAGGTTAAGACCTCTGCCCACATTTACACAAGGTCCAGGGAGAGTATTGGGGAATATCATTGCTCAAGGCCAGGACAATTTCCTCTCTAAAAATCGATGTGAACCAGGGTGCCCGTACCCCCGGCACCGGGCTGATAAACAGCCCGTGCTCCTCAGCCCGCCCGCCTGAGACCATGTGGTCACAGAAAAGCTGCCCCCGCTAGGCTGGGCCAGGGGGCCAGGGGACGCCCTGGGCATTATCAGGTCCAGAAAGTACCATTTCTCCCCAGCTCTGTGCATTCCTCAAGCTGGGGTTCTGTCTCGCGGGGCCTTTACGGATAAAGCAGGTAGATATATGAACTAAGTATTACTTCCCATCATAACGTCACTGAAGACACTGCGCGTAAAGTTCTGTGACTCGGTTTCTAATTTTTTGAGGTGTAATTAGCGCTCACAAAAATGCACAATTATCAGGACGCTGTTTGATGAGTTGGATAAACATGAGTACTGTGTAGCCCCATCAAGAGACAGGATGCTCNAGGCAGCCTATTAGCATGCTGGGAGCAATTGCAAATTAGCATCCAGGAAAGTTCTAATGAAAATCTGACCCATCACGGTGACGGACTAGAAAATCACACCCTCACTTCATTTCTTCCTCACCAAGGACACAGGGAGGAACGCTGCCCTCTGGCGGCCAGCCGGGCACATGGGGCACGCTGTCCCTGAGCTGGGGCGCGGATGTCTCACTGATGATAATGAGATGCTTGCAGTGTGTCATATGCAAACCACTCAGCGCTGATTAGCGCAGGAGGCTGGCGCTTTGCAAGGCAGAGGCTGCATCTGCCTCCTGGCTTGACGTTCGCCAATTTCTTTTTTAGCCTCGCCCCCCTCATCACTACCCCCCCCATTTAATTCTGCTCGGATAAAATATTTAGTGGCAGGAAAAAGGCAACAGATGCAAGTGGGAATAAATAAGATTTCCTGTATTTAGAATGAGGCCATTTATTTCCAAGTACAGAGCTATCAGGCGTGTTATTTATGTCTCCTGCAAGGTTCCAGGACCCAGGCTTCTCAGGGCGCTTTGATTTTCTCCAGGATATATAGCACGGGGGTGGAGGGAGCAGGCACCTGTGAACAGCCAGAAGCCACACGGCCATTCTGCTCGGGAACGACCCTCAGCCCGTCTCACTGTCTGCGTTCTGTTTGGATGTGTATCTTGCCTCATTAAAGCATGACAATCGGCAAGACTGATGTTACTCAGGCAGACGGAGTCACCAAATGTCAAACCGTCATCTGAGCTGCCAGACTGCGCGGAGCGTAACAGGAAACCGGCTGTTCTCTGGTTGGCCAGGCTCCGCGGTATCGTGGGAAGAGCAGTGACGACCCTGAGCCAGGCATGCCTCCCACGGGGTCCTGGCGTCTGGGTGGGTGGCTGTGTGTCCTGGTGGAGGCCTCCACCACTCCTCAAAGCTGGAGTGGGCGCGACATTGCACCTGGGACGAAACGGGCTCTGGCCCTTCCCTTGAGTGAGTTGTCCGTGTCCCTGGGCCTCAGCTGTCTCCTCTGTAAAATGGGCGAGCAGAAGCACACAGCGTACCTGCCAGGCGGAGAATGCCAGCCCGGCCCATCCCAGCAGGTTGTGCTGAAGCTCAGAGGACACAGGGCCCCTTGGCACCAGAGTCAGGGTGCTGGCTGGTAAATACTGTTGTTCCTGCAGCATTTGTCAAGGAGAGGAGAGCTCAGGGCACACGTGAGTGACCGTCTGCGAGGGAAGCAGAGAACGTTCTGGTGTGTCCAGAGGACGTGGCTAAGCTGGGTTCTCTCTTCACAGGAGGGCACCGCCCCTCTGAGTCCCAAAAGCACAACTGTCCCCTGGGGTTGTGTTTCTCGGTGGGTGTGAGTAGCTGCGGACGCACAGGACTGATTATGACCGAAGGCGCTGGAGGCC
>NW_017731589.1:2641877-2643773 GCF_001890085.2 Hipposideros armiger
GTCTGAGTCAGGGCCCCCAGCTGTCAGGGTGGGGAGAGAGACAGCGGCAGGAGGTCTGCAGGCCCCTGCCCACACTTGGTTGTACGCAGGACAAATAAACTGTACGTCTCAGTACATTTAAATATCTGTCCAGTTTATGCACATGCTGTTGTGATGAATGACACCCAAATTATTTTCAAAGAGATGCCGAATATTTCAGATTGAATTAAGTTGTGGTGTCTGCCTTTTATTTTTTTTTCCTCCCTGTAAGAAGGGGTGCTCGTATTCTGGATGGGTGAGAGAAAGTGACAGCCCTTTCATCTTACAGTCGAGGAAAAGATGGCTGGAGAGGTGGGTTGCAGCTGGGGTCCAGGTCTCCCCAGGATGGCACGCCTCTAGGAGTAGCAGGTGGAAACCAGACATTTTCCTACATGACACTATGTCTGTGTGGATTTTTCTCCAAAAGTCACTTCTCTCTCTACTATGACAGATCCTGATTTTGTGGGGCCTGAAGCTTATGTGATTTGGGGGTCCCTCTTTAGAAAAAACACACCCGATTATGCACATAACGTTCAGCCTGAGAAGAGGGGCCAGAGACTTCAACTTCTCCAGTTGCGCCGCCTCTGTCCCCTCCAGCTTCTGTCCCCACCTGCCAGCCTCTGTCCCCGCCCACCGGCCTCTGTCCCTGCCCGCCAGCCCCCTCTTCCCAGATTGCCAGCAGACTCAGGGACTCAGCTCATCTCCCCAGAAAGCGCCCTCCAGCTCCGTGCTTGCCTAATATTCACTTAATCTTTGCATATGTTTGATTATCACTTGATTATCTCCATGATGAGGACCCACTTGTACTTTAAATGCCTCCTTGACGTCGGCTCGGTGATTTAAAGGAAGGGTGAGCAGGGAGAATCGGCGAGGCTCCTTCCTGCTTATGAAATGAGGTGCACAACTCGAGAGCGTAGCCTTCTTTCCAGAGCAGCTTGTCCTCTTGCTCAGTTGGAGGGCAGGTGACAATAGAAGGTGACAGGAGGCCAGGGATGGACCCCAGGGCCAGGCCGCAGGGCCACTACCAGAGACCAGACACCAGCGTCTCTGCTCCCTCATGAAGTGCAAGTCTTCACACGGGTCTGAATCCCAGCCGAGGCCAAAACGGGGACCCCCTACCTCAAAACTAAACTTGAATTCAGGCTGAGAGCATTGTTCTAAAGTGTATCGTCAGGAGTTCGGGTCAGCAAATGCCTGTTCTTGTTCTCCGATTCACTGTAAGACCCTGAGCCCGTGCCTCTACGTGTCCACTCAACTAGCACATTCTCCGTCTGCTGTGCTAGGGTGGTCACTCATCCACGGAGCTGGGGTCCGGGGGGACGGAGGGGAAGGGTGGTGAATCAGTGAGCAAATGAATGAGAAACAAGGGAACATCTGGGACACACTCACCTGCCTGGGCATGCAGCACGTAAATAGAAGACATCATCGGGCATAAGCTCTAGAAGCTCACTCTCATGTGCCCCGTGGTGGCTGCCTGCTCACACCTCAGCCGCGTCAGCTGGAGCACCTATAGTGGCCTCTCCCTTTGGCCCCGGCTTCCCCACAGCGTGGAGAGTGGCCTCAAGGGGGAGTGTCCCAAACAGGAGAACTCAATCATACCCCTGTTGATGACCTTCAAAGTCACGTGGCATCACCTCCGCCATCAGGCTGCCCCGGTTCGAGTGGAAGTGACACAGAGCTCACTTTGCACGGTGGGCAGGCATCTCAGCTCCTGGAAGAGCACATGAGACCCCAAAGCACCAAGGCCCGTTTTGGAAAGTGGAGTCTACCACACTCAGCAAGGGGTGGAGCTTAGCAGGGCAATTTATACTAAAGTATAAATGACTTCCCAGAAAAAGAGAGCGTTCATAACCCAAAATAACATCAAGAGGGTTTTTA
>NW_017731589.1:2644958-2649454 GCF_001890085.2 Hipposideros armiger
TACTGATTGTGCTGCCTGGATTGGGGCCCGAGCACCCGTACCTGAAAGCACACACCGTCCCCATGGCTCCCCTGAGAACCGCCTTCACCTCCCAGGAGGCTGTTAGGGGAGGGGAGTGCGGCCCCTCTTACTCTGGAGAATGCGAGAACTCCTCCTCTTTGCTGGACTGGCCTCAGTCACCTTGAGCCCAAGGGGATTTGTGCTACTGGATGTGCCCTAACATTGTCCTCAATGAGCGAATCATCCCCAAATCGTGGAGTTGGCTTTTTCACGCTCTGGTGACGAGAAATGAGGACCTCGGCCGGGACCCTACTATGCGCTTAAGCCACATGCCCGTCCCTTGAAGGGAGAGGCGGTTATGACTAGCGGATGTCCCCAACTGTGTCTTTCTTGCTTGATTCTAACATGGCCCCTGGACGGGATGGGGTAGGCGGACGGAAGATGTATTTTCGCAAGTCGTTTGTACAATATTTGTTAGAATGGCCAGTTTCTCCTCCTGTCTCAAGGCAAGGGCTCATGCAATTAATTTAGTCAATGAAATAGGATGATTTTTCCCTGCAGTTCTGTTTCTAAACTTCCTTGGGTTCGCGGCATTTAAGCCATCTGCCTCATTAAGCTGGAGATGCAGAAGAGAGCGTTTGCAGAATAGGCACATTTGTGATTAACACAAAAATGTCAGGATTGCATCGTCCTGGTCCTTTGCCCTCGGTTTCTCCTACTTAATTATCTCTTTAATGAGCAACTCGCACACAGAAAAATAAAAGCAAGGAACAGTGTGTGTCCAAGGGCCTTTGGGGAGCATCAGCGGACGCCACCCGGCTTTGTGCACCCGGCCTGTGGCTTGGCAGAATTTCTTTGAGTTGCCATCATTTGCTGCGGGGTGGAATTGAAAGGAACTAGCATTGGCCCACACACCCCAGAAGTTTGTCCCTCCAGCCAGCACGTTGTGTAGCCGGAAGTCATCCTTAGTCCGAATTCTCCGAAAAGCGACGAGCTCAGTGGAAGTCCTCTGGCATTTGCCGATGGAAGTGCCAGAAATGTTTTCTTCTCAGCCCAGCTGCAGGCTGAGCCTCTACCCCATATTTTCTGTCTCTCGCGTCCTGTGCTGGCCAGACCGAAGCTGTGCTGTTTCCTTTGGCTCTGAGGGCAAGTCCAGTAATGAGATAGACCCAAAGACGGGTGGGAAGGGGCAGCAAGCCGAGGCCTCCCTTGCCTGGTCACCGCTCACCAAGCGTTCGGGTCCGTCGGACAGTGCAGGTGGCGTGACTTTGCACAGCATGTGGCTGTGTCATCCCCGTCCTTTCAGGGGATTCCTCCGGGTTCCGAGAGAAGATGGGGTGCTTCTGCAGGGCCGTGGTGCTGTTTGTTCATTTCTGTCCAGCATGCTTCCTTCATGAGCCTTTGCTGCAGCCAGCTGTTTTCCTGAGGCCATGAACTGATGACCCTGAATCCCGTGGCCAGCCAGGTCTTGGGGGGCCACTGCTTACTTCTGCCTGTGCCCCCAGAATTCTGCTCCTCCCAGTGACGGCGCTCGCACCCTGATTGGCTCCCTCCCCCCAGCCCTGCAGCACAGACCCAATTGAGCAGAAGCACCCACAGACTGCATCGCAAATGGTGCCTATTTTTGCCACCAAACCATCTGCTGGACACTTACTCACCATCCCATCCGGCGAATCAGGTGGTTCCTTATCAAGTCACTTGTGAATCACCTCATTCCAAACTCGCACCTGAAATTACTTTGCTGGCTGCTGAAGACACTGGAAAATTACAAGCCCTTGAGCGCTGGCTGTCTTCCTCCTTTTCTTCTTCTTTTTTTTTTAATCCTCAGCAGACCTTTGCATTTTCAGGCTCTGGACTAGCTTCTGAGTTGATTCACGGGGTGCCGTGAGATCTCAGCATGCTGGAGGGGGAGGGCTGTTGGAGGGGGCCACTCGTCCAGGGCCTCTGATGTGGAGCAGACGGGGGGCTGGAAGCCAGGCCTCTGGGCCCTTTCGCCCAGTTTTCCCTGAGCAGCTGTGCCGCGCACCTGGGCTGTGTCCAGGGCTGGTGGCAACTCCACACGCCGAGGGCTTCGTGGTGGATGAGACTCTTGTCGTGACAGAGTCTGCAGCGCACCTGCGTCACATTGGGTGGGAGGTGTCTGCAGGCTGCTGGCAGGCCTGGAGGAAAACACTCAGAAAGGCAAGGAAGAATCGTTTAGGAGAATGACACTTAGTTAGGGGTGTAAGTCCCGGCATGGCTGCAGGCCCCAAAGACATCGGGGGTCCTCCTGAGAAACGAGGCTGGGGAAGCCAGTAATGGGGACAGGCTGTCCTATCAGTCGGCTTCCCGCAGACCCAGGAGTCAGCGTCCAGCTCCCACCCCGGAGGGAGAATGCCAGCGTGCCCCACGGTCAGTCCGAGCTCGGCTGTGGAGCGCCTGCGTCGCCATGAGCCCGCCCCTCCCCGCGCCATCTGGTCCCCCGACAGCCACCTACCCCCCAGGCTCCCACACCCCCCTGCCTTGCTTCCTGTCCTCGCTGTGAGCCTTTCCTCCCGTGGGCCGTCATCCCTGGGCATTAGTCCAGCACATGTTGTTCTCTGCTGGGTTCTAGGCGCTCGGTTTGGTTTCTCAACGCGCTTTCCGGCCCCTCAGCTGCCTTCTGTCACTGTAGACCCACGGAGCCGTGAATGGCACACACCTAATAATGGCCAGTTGACTCGTATTGTGGGATTATAGAATTATCATGATCATTATTTCCAGAACAGATCTAGAGGGAATTCGTTTACGCTACACACAGACCGTGTACGAGAAAGACCCACTTGAGCTAAGAGCCACTCGGCACCGCGATGGAGCTTGTGGTTCCCCAGTACTCGGACTCGTGACACTTGACACGTGTCTGCTCATGGCTTGTTTTTAAAAAATCAGTGGACTTGTTCTTCCTAGAGTAGATTTCAGATCCTGGAAAACTCATCCATAGTTAAAACTAATTCGCTAAGACGCTTGTGGGATGGGACAGAATAGTGAGTGTTTCTAGTGGAAACCCAAACAGTTCTGTTTCAGTTCCATTGGTGATGAGGTCATTTTGTTTTTCTGCCACGTGGATGAAATTGCATCCTTCCTTTAGGACTGGGGGGCACGCTGGACCTGGAGTTGATTCTTCCTCTGCCCGGCTATCTGTAGGCATCAGTAGGCATACACATAGCATGCACACAGTAGGCCTGAGTATGTAGTATACACACAGTAGGCACAAATACACGGTATGCACACAGTAGTCATGTATATGCACAGTATACGCACAGGTGTCTCCTACAAGCTGAGCTGGGATTCTCTGGGATCCAGCCTCCAACACAGCTTGCTCCCTCACTGGGTTCTGCCTGGATGTACCCTGTTTCCATGTAAATTGATTTCCCCAGGTTCTCTCGTTCAGATCATCTTAAAGTAATAACCCTCAGCAGTACAGTAATAATTCAACCCAAAGCACTTGTTAGGTTCATAGAACTCAAATTTGTGTCCCAAAACTTTTGTGTCCAGGCTGGGCCGTGACCGATCGATTCTGCCGTGCTGGGCCTGGTGGTCGGCAGCAGGCCCTCCTGAAGCCCGTGCAGTGAGGGCCACGCAGGGCACAGTGGAGACCTGTCACAGCTGCCGAAGACCAGTGTCCCCAGGGATGCACTGGCTTTCCTGGCAGCCCCCGCCGTGCCTGCTTGTCGCTGGACCCCACTCCCTCTGTCGCCTGTTCACGTCTCTGCACTTTGTTTTCCCCTAGAGGAGATTTTGAAGACCCACATCGCCCACTGGTGGTCTCCGGATGGTACGAGGCTCGCCTATGCCACCATCAACGACTCCCGCGTGCCCATCATGGAGCTCCCGACCTACACGGGCGCCGTGTACCCCACCGTGAAGCCCTACCACTACCCCAAGGTAGGCGAGAAGCAACGGGGACACTGCGTTGTCCTCGGCTCCACCCAGCCAACCGAACGCGGGGCTGTGATAATCAGACGTGTTAGGACCCGTGCAGCAAACAGCGCGAGACCCATTAGTTCCCATTATGCTGCATTGAGTTCCTGCCGGGCAGAGCTCAGTTTCTTGGCAGATCTACTTTATTTTAAATAATTGAACCGCCGCTGATCTTTTGTCTAACCCTCATCCAAACCAAAATAAATACATTCCCCCCGCTTTGTGCTTCAGTGGTAACATAAACTCACACTGCCCACTCTTGGGGCACCATCGCCTCAGTCCCTTTTTAGGGTTCGGCTTCTGAGAGGCCAGAGGGGCTGGTGTGCAGCTGGCCCCGGGTCTGGGCTGGACTGCTGTGCTTGGTCATGTGGTCACGTGTCTAATCGCTTCCCAGACCAAGTAGCCAGGAGAGCCATGGCGGCTTTGTTAGAAAATTAGACCACCCCAGCGTTGGGGGCGGAGGGAGATTAGCGCCAAAACCTGTACGTCCCACTCAGGTGGAGAGAGCTGATGTCTGAGAGAGCGGACGCAGCTCCGTGGACACACATGGGCAGCCA
>NW_017731589.1:2650039-2654686 GCF_001890085.2 Hipposideros armiger
GGGGGGTTGGGGCTTCCACCTATGAATTTGGGAGGGACACAGGCACTCAGCCCATAACAGCTGGTATTGAACCCGTTTTCTGTAGCTCCTTGATCAGTGTGGCGATATCCACGGCGGTCCCAGAATGGAGGAGCTGGAGTCCTCAGAGGCCACAGCCATTTGCCCGTCTCCCCTTCTGAGATCTAGGTGTCTACACGTGACGTGGATTTGCCTTGTGACGGAATTTTTCACTCCTGTTTCAGCGTGTTATTCAGTAAAATCCTGGGGAAGGGCCCAGGGTGATGGCTGGGAATGCGGTTAAGCCAAGTGTAGTGATGATGACAAGTTTCAGCCTCTGCTTGTTTGGTTTCTTTCCCGCTCCCGGGTACTTGAGCGAGTGGAGTGGTGCTTGCCTGGCCGTGACAGGCGAGGGGGGTTGGGAGGAGTGAGAGGGAAGCGGGCTGCTTGGGGCAGAGACGCAATCGGTCCACGGATCTCTTGTCCTAACGTCCCACGCAGGTCGACCCGCCCTCCGCCCTCCGCAAGTTTGCTCCTTGGCGCTGAGCTCCTGGGTTCGCGGAGTCCCGCCTGCGGCTCTCCTGGGCCAGAGCTCGCAGGGCTCAGGCGCCGTCCAGGCAGCAGCTGGCGTACTCACGCCTCTGTCCTTTTGTGTTTCCCAGGCTGGATGTGAGAACCCCAGTATTTCCCTGCACGTCATCGGCTTAAATGGACCCACCCATGACCTGGAGATGATGCCGCCGGATGACCCCCGAATGAGGTTTGCTTCCTTCCCTGAGTTATGTAAAAACGTAATAATAATTAGACGCCTGTTCATGTACCTGGTCCCTTCAGGCTCAGATGTATTATACTGGTAGTTTAAACATTCCAAGAAAAAGGCACGTTATCTGAAGTTTTCCTTACTGCTTTTGGGAGTCGGTTGTCTGGGGAAAGAACACCAGTCATGCTGGCATTACTATTTCTTACCTATGTCAGGAGCACATCCTGGCCAGCTGGGCCCTCCCCCCACCCCCCAGAAGGGGGCCATCGGGTCAACCGTGTGTCTCCAGCTGGGGGCGCACTGCCCAGCACCCATTCGATGAACTGATGCCATCTTTCCAAGAAAACCCCTTATCATCAGCCTTTCTGTCCATGACGTCCGTTTTGAGAGCATTCTTTTAGAGCCTTGCAGCACTCCGCTGGCTGCAGGAACTGAATAGTGAGTCCTGCTCCATGAGCCAGATCTCCCAGATGGAAGGTAATAAGCGTGTAGTTGGTGGAACGTACTGACCCAGGTAACTGGCCTGTTATTATTAACATCTGGTTGAGGTGGATTTTCCTTTTAAATCCAAATAACTGAGCAGGATCTATCAAAGTAAAGGGGTCTGAATATCAGTTTCATTTTGTCCCAAAGTTCAAGCAGCCAAGGACGGATTAACTTCCAGAGCCCACTTAAGCCATCGTTAAACCTCTCTGTGGAGAACACCGATGGGAGATGCAGAAGAAAAAAAGGGGAGGGAGCTGGATTGGTCACAGGGTCCGCTCATTTATAGATCCCTGTAAGCTTATCAGTGGGCCCACGTTAGCCAAAAATGACTCCTTCTGAGACTCAGCAAATTCCCCACACGAATTTGGACAGAACTCGCGCCTGGCTCCTTACTGTCCAATTACAGAAACCCCACATTATTTGTAGCTTCCGGCAGCTTCCGGAAAGGCAGGGGCCATGGCCAGCCACTCTGGCTCCTCCAGGGCCCAGCTCAGCTGGATGTGGGCCCACAGGCCTGCTGAGACTGGCGTGGTCTTCTCCTGCCGTGGCTTTCGTGGTCAGACCCTCTGCCACATCCCATAAGCCTGAGGCCTCTGTGGAATTCTCTGGAGGGTTTTCAACCCTTCCTTCTTCAGCGAAGTATGCTGTAAGGTCCTCAGGGGGACAGACCAGTGCTCTCTAAAGGGCTCCCCACTGCCTCTCCCTTTGGCCCTGGACTGATGTAACCCCTCTTGCAGCCGGGCCCCCCGGGGCCTGACGCTCTTACGGCCCCGCCTTGGGGAGCAGGCCCCTTCACGTGCGCTGGTCGGGGGAGTCACATTCATTTGCCTGGCAATATATTTGCTGGGATAGAGGAAACGTTCAGATGACTGCTCTGCCTTCTCTCCTGACGACGCACAGATTCCGTTGTTTTCCCTCGGCCCCCATCCCTGCCAAGCCTCCCGGGGCCTGGTCCAGCAAACTCGCTGAATTAATGTGGAAAGTCACCTGGAAAATTTCAGCCATCTGTCTGAGTTAATTGAAAATCTCGTTTAGTCAATTTGGTTGATGCTGTTTCCGCAGGCTTGATTAGCTTCAAGGACAATGAAAAATTAGCCTCCATCAGAGCTGGGAGCGCGGGCGCTGGCTTCAGGGTCCTGCTCGCCCTCATTTGCTAAGCTAGACGCAGAAACGCTTCTCCACAACACTGTAGGAACCTGTGACACATAAAGGTCACACTTTGTCATGCTCCTTCTCTGTCAGAGACATCTCACAGGGGGGCACAGACAGGTCAGAAGCTGTGCGCTGTGAGTGGGCATGTATTGCGCATTTATTGTTTGCCAGCCATTAGACCGAGAACGTAGTGGCGAACGAAGCGTGGGGGTTGCGAGGCAGAGGGGGTTGGACCTTGAGCAGATCGTTACAAGCACGTGTGTCATCGCAGGCGGGAGCGGGGCCATGAAGAAGCGGAGGCGTGGGGGCTGGGCTGGGCTGGAGGCCACAGGCCTTGCCCTAGAGAGGTATCAGCATTTGGGGCCGATGGTTCTTGCTGTGAGGGCATCCTATGCATCGTACAGTGGTTAGCGGGGCCCTTGGCCTCCACCCATTGGGGCCAGTAGCGCCCACCCTCCCCAGCCCCCGAGCTGTGACAATCACAGGTGTCTCCAGTCATTGCCCGGGGCCCCAGCTTGAGGACCACTGGTTGGGAGCCAAGGCCCTCAAGCCAGCCGCCTGCGTTCAAATCCTCGTTCTGGTCGTGCTGCTGCTTCCGTTTCCTCGTGGACAAAAAGGAGGTGAATATTAATAAACAAGGGTTTGCTTGCGTGGGCGGTTGTGGACATGAAATGCGATCGTGCAGGCCCGTCTCACGGCTGGCTGGGCACACCACCCGGGCCCTGACGTCTTTCTCCCCGCTTGGAACGCAGCCCTGCCCTGTCCTCAGAACTCCTGGTTCACACTCCGCACCGCCCACCCACCCGCTCCACGTCAGCTTCTCAGGGAAAGCAAACGAACGTGCACCCAAGGTTTTATTTCACTCATTAATAAGAGAACCAGTGGGGCATTAGAACCGATCCGAAGGTATATGTGGACAGTTTGACAAATGTAAGGATGAGTTTGCTGGGTGACGGATCCAACAGGGCCCTCAACGTGGGGACCTTTCAGGATATCGGATCCACCAGACAAAAGGCACAAGTGACAGCCACCCCAGCCGAGGGACCCGCCAGTGGAAAGCCAAGCCCAGCAGTGCCCTGGGAGAACATGTTTGCCTCTTTGCAGGTTTCAGATAAATCTTCTGACAGTCTCTAAATGGAACCCAAACCGAACACCCCACAGTCACCTCTAAGCCAGGTCAGAGCGCGCGCTCCCTCTGCTCAAAATCTCCCCATGTTTCCCATTTCTCTCGGAGTAGAAGGCATGGCCTAGAGCCCCAGATGCCTGCGAAGGCCACTCTGAACCGTTGTCCCCCTGCCCCCCCAACTCTGCCGGACCTGCCCTTTTAGGGGCTTTGCTCAGGCCCCCCTCTGCCTGGAAAGCTTCTCCCACACAACCCAGGAGCAGACTCCCATGGGGCCCTTGGAAGCCATGTTGCCTGTGCTGATGTGTGTGGTTGTCGTCCTCCAATACCCGCTCAGGTGTGGTCCCCACCACCCCACGCGATCTGACGGCCCGGCCGCAGGTTGCTGCAGGATGACGGTGCCCGAGGGACACCTGCCACTGGCCTCTCATTGTGTTTTTGATCAGGGATGGAACCAGGACTTTACCACCAGCCCCCTGACCCCCTTCTCATGTCATTGTTCATGGCTGTCACCCGCTCTGGGTTTCACGTTGTGCTTAAACCCTCAGGCGGCACCAGGCTAAACTGGAAGGTTTAATTGCAGTAAATCTCTCCTTCCTGGTTCCTTTCATCAGGGGTGTGGCCTGGGCTTGGGGGGCGTTTTTGGAGCTCCTCAGGCGATTCCGAAGTGGGGCCAAAGCAGAACCTTTGTCCCCTTGCCCCTCACCATTCTTGGTGGCAGCAGTTTTTACCTGGAGTGGAAGAACTTTCTCATTGTCAAATCCCCCGCCTCCCCGACTTCCGTCCTTGAATCTGCCATTTCTACTAACACAGTTCTAATCAAGTCTTTTGTCTTTATAGTAATGACCCTAGACCCTAGGAAGATATTTGTTTTATCTGAACTTGACTTTAAAGCATCCTTCACAGCGTTCTGGGTGTGAATTACAAATGCATGAACGCTCTCTGTTGCCCTCAGAGCTGGCCCTGTCTAGTGCTGCTCCCTGGGCCAGCGTAATGACCTTGGTCCCTGACTATTCCAACAAGTTCATCCTGAGGAGCTGGTCAAGGGGATCAGCCCACCCAGACGGCTTCTGTGTGTATAGTGTCAGAGCGCGTGTGGCCTGTTATCCACCGGGGCGAGACGCCACCC
>NW_017733726.1:0-1370 GCF_001890085.2 Hipposideros armiger
GGGGCATTGTGATCAGTAAGCAGGGGGCATTGGAATCACTAATCAGGGGTATTGTGATCACAAACAGGGGTCTTTATGAACAAGAGCAAGGAGCATTTTGATCACAAAACAGGGTCCATTGTGATCATTAATGTAAGGGATTGTGATCAGGAATCAAGAGGTATTGTGAGCAGTAAGCGCAGGGCATTGTGATCAGTGCACAACGGGTACTGTGATGTGTAAACACGGGGCACTGTGATCAGGCAGAAAGGGCCATTGTGATCAGTAAGCAGGGAGCATTTTAATCCCTCATCAGGGGGATTGTGATCAGAAAGAGGGGTCATGATGATTAAGAACAAGGGGTATTGTGATTACAAAGCAGGGAGATTTGTGATCAGGAACAGTGCGCATTGTGATCACTAAGGATGGGGGATTGTGACCAGGAAGCAAGAGGTATTGTGAATAGGAAGCAAAGGGAATTGTGTACAGCAGGCAAGGGGTATTGTGATCAGTGAACAAGGGGTACTGTGATGTGTAAACAGGGGGCATTCTGAAAAGTAAGCAGGGGGCATTGTGTTCAGTAAGAGGGAGCATTGGGATTAGGAACAAAGGGGCATTTGACCAGTAGGAGCAAGCATTGTAATCAATGATCAGGTGTATTGTGATCACAAACAGGGGTCATTATGAACAAGAGGAAGGAGCATTGTGATGACTAAGCAGAGGTCATTATGGTCAGTAATGTGAGGGATTGTGATCAGGAAGCAAGAGGTATTGTGAGAGGCAAGCACAGGGCATTGTGATAATAAGGCAAGGGGTATTATGATCAGTGAACAACGGGTACTGTGATGAGTAAACAAGGAGCATTCTGAAAAGTAAGCAGGGGGCATTGTGATCAGTAAAGATGGGGGATTGTGATCAGGAATCAAGGGAAATTGTGCTCAGGAAGCAAGAGGTATTGTGATAAGAAAGCAAAATGCATTGTGATCAGTAGATAAGGCATATTGTGATCAGTGAACAAGGGGTACTGTGATGTGTACACAGTTGATAATTTGAAACGAAAGCAGGGGGCCTTGTGATCAGTAACAGGGGGCATTGAGATCACGAACAAAGGGGCAATTTGATCAGTAAGCAGTGAGCATTTTAATCACTAATCAGGGGTATTGTGATAAAAAACAAGGGTCATTATGAACAAGAGCAAGGGGCATTGTGATCACAAAGCAGGGACCATTGTGATCAGTGATGTGAGGGATTGTGATCAGGAAGCAAGAGGTATTGTGAGCAGTAAGCACAGGGCATTGTGATCATAAGGCAAGGGGTATTGTGTTGAGTGAACAACGGGTACTGTGATGTGTAAACACGGGGCATTGTGACTAGGAATAAAGGGCCATTGT
>NW_017733726.1:6027-8281 GCF_001890085.2 Hipposideros armiger
GAAACAGGGGTCACTATGATCAAGAACAATTGGCATTGTGATGAGTAAACAAGGGGCATTGTGATCACAAATCAGGAAACATTCTGTTCAGTAACGAGGTTATTGTGATGAGTAAGAATGGGGGATTGTGATCAGGAAGCAAGGCGAATTGTGATCAGGAAAAAAGAGGTATTGTGATCACGAAGCAAAGGGCATTGTGATCACTAGGCAAGGCATATTGTGATCAGTGAACAAGGGGTACTGTGATGTGTAAACAGGGAGCATTCTGAAAAGTAAGCAGGGGCATTGTGATGTGGATGAAAGGGGCATTATGATACGTAAGCAGGGAGCATTGTAATCACGAATAAGGGGGCATTGTGATCACCAAAATTAGTCATTATGATCAACAGCAAGGGGCATTGTGAGCACAAAGCAGGGGGCATTGTGATCAGTAAGGGTGGGTGATTGTGGTCAGGAAGCAAGAGGAATTGTTATCACGAAGCAAGAGATATTGTGAACAGGAAGTAAATGGCATTGTGGACAGTAGGCAAAGGGTACTGTGATCAGTGAACAAAGTGTACTGTGTTGTGTAAACAGTGGGCATTGTGATGAGGAGGAATGGGCATTGTGATCAGTAAGCAGGGAGCATTCTAATCACTAATCGGGGGGTATTGTGATCACAACCAGAGGTCATTATGATCAAGAACAAGAGGCATTGTGATCAGTAAACAAGTGGCATTGTGATCACAAAACAAGGGGCATTATGATCAGTATCAGCCGTAAGAATGGGGGATTGTGATCAGGAAGCAAGGGAAACTGTGATCAGTAAGCAAGAGGTGTTGTGATCAGGAAGTAAAGAGCATTGTGATCAGTAGGCAAGGGGTATTGTGATCAGTGAACAAGGGGTACTGTGATGTGTAAACAGGTTGCATTTAGATCAGGAATAAAGGGTCATTGTGAGTAGTAAGCAGGGAGAATTTTAACCATCATCAGGCGGTATTGTGATCAGAAACAGTGGTCATTATTATTACGAACAAGGGGCATTGTGATCACAAAGCAAGGGGCATTGTGATCAGTATCAGCGGGCATTGTGATCACTAAGGACGAGGGATTGTGATCAGGAAGAAAGGGAAATTGTGATCAGGAAGCAAGAGGTATTGTGATCAGGAAGCAAAGGGCATTGTGATCAGTAGGCAAGGTGTATTATGATCAGTGAACAAGGGGTACTGTGATGTGTACACATGGGCATTCTGAACGTAAGCAGGAGGCATTGTGATCAGTAACAGGGGTTATTGAGATCAGGAACAAAGGGACATTTTGACCAGTAAGCAGGCAGCATTGTAATCACTAATAACGGGTACTGTTATCACAAACAGGGGTCATTATGAACAAGCAGAAGGGGAATTGTGATCACAAAGCAGGGGAATTGTGTTCAGTAACGAGGATATTGTGAAGAGTATGATGGGGATTGTGATCAGTAGGCAAGGTGAAAAGTGATCAGTGAACAAGGGGTACTGTGATGTGTAAAGAGGGAGCATTCTGAAAAATAAGCAGGGGGCACTGTGATCAGGAACAGGGGGCATTGAGATCAGGAACAATGTGGCATTTTGGCCAGTAAACAGGGAGCTCTGTAATCACTAATCACGAGTATTGTGATCACAAACAGGGGTCTTTATGAACAAGAGCAAGGGGCATTGTGATCCCATACAGGGGCAATTGTGATCACTAATGTGAGGGATTGTGATCAGGAAGCAAGAGGTATTGTGAGCAGTAAGCACAGGGCTTTGTGATCAGTAGGCAAGGGGTATTGTGGTGAGTGAACAACGGGTACTGTGATGTGTAAACACGGGGCATTGTGAAAAAGAAGAAATGGACATCGTGATCAGTAAGCAGGAACACTTTAATCACTTATCAGGGGGTACAGTGATCAGAAAGAGTGGTCTTTATGATTAAGAACAAGGGGCATTGTGATCACAATGCAGGGGGCATTGTTATAAGGAACAGGGCACATTGTGATCACTAAGGATGGGGGATTGTGATCATGAAGCAAAGTAAACTGTGATCACAAAGCAAGAGATATTGTGAACAGGAAGTAAATTGCATTGTGAACACTAGGCAAGTGGTATTATGATCAGTGATCCAGGGGTACTGTGATGTATAAACTGGGGGCACTCTGAAAAGTAAGCAAGGGGCATTGTGATGAGGAAGAAAGTAGCATTGTGATCAGTAAGCAGGGGGAATTTTAATCACACATCAGGGGGTATTGTGATCAGAA
>NW_017733726.1:10101-11385 GCF_001890085.2 Hipposideros armiger
AAGCAACGGGCATTCTGGTCAGTAAAAGGGACATTGAGATCAGAAACAAAGGGGCATTTTGTCCAGGAAGCAGAGAACATTGCAATTACTCATCAGGGGGTATTGTGAACACAAACAGGGGTCATTATGAACAACAGCAAGGGGCATTATGATCACAATGCAGGGGGCATTGTGATCACTAAGGATGGTGAATTGTGATCAGGAAGCAAGGGGAATTGTGATCAGGAAGCAAAGGGCATTGTGATCAGTAGGAAAGGCATTTTGTGATCAGTGAACAAGGGGTACTGTGATGTGTAAACAGGGGGCATTCTGATAAGTAACCAGGGGACATTGTGATCAGGAAGAAAGGGGCATTGTGATCAGTAAGCAGGGGGCTATAATCACTATCAGGAGGTATTGTTATCAGAAACAGGAGTTATAATGATCAAGAACAAGCGACATTGTGATGAGTAAACAAGGGGCATTGTGATCACAAAGCAGTGTGCATTGTGTTCAGGAATGAGGGTATTGTGATGAGTAACTATGGGGGATTGTGATCAGTAGGCAAGGGGTATTATGATCAGTGAAAATGGGGTACTGTGATGTGTAAACAGGGAGCATTCTGAAAAGTAAGCAGTGGACATTGTGATCACTAACAAGGGTCCTTGTTATCAGGAACAAAGAGGCATTTTGACCAGTAAGCAGGGAGCATTGTAATCACTAATCACGGTTATTGCTATCACAAACAGGGGTCATTATGAACAAGAAGAAGGGGCATTGTGATCACAAAGTAGGGGCATTGTGTTCAGGAACGAGGATATTGTGATGAGTATGATGGGGATTGTGATCAGTAAGCAGGGTGTAAACTGATCAGTGAACAAGGGGTACTGTGATGTGTAACCAGGGAGCATTCTGAAAAGTAAGCAGGGGGCACTGTGATCAGTTACAGGGGGCATTGAGATCAGGAACAATGTGGCATTTTGGCCAGTAAGCAGGGGGCATTGTAATCAAGAATCAGGGGGTATTGTTATCAGAAAGAGGGGTCATTATGATCAAGAACAACCAGCATTGTGATGCGTAAACAAGGGGCATTGTGATCACAAAGCAGGGGGTATTGTGTCCAGTAACGAGGGTATTGTGATGAGTAAGGACGGGGGATTGTGATCAGAAAGCAAGGGGAAATCTGCTCAGTAAACAAGAGGTATTGTGATCAGGAAGCAAAGGGCATTGTGGTCAGTAGGCAAGGCGTATTGTGATCAGTGAACATGGGGAACTGCGATGTGTAAACAGGGAGCATTCTGAAAA
>NW_017733727.1:0-2394 GCF_001890085.2 Hipposideros armiger
AAAAATCCCATAGCAAGAGCATCATATTTCCCTCAATTTTTAATTACCTTGTCAACCTTTTTCTCTTAAAATTAAAACCCTTTCTTAAAGAACAAAATTCAGCTGATTCAATTTTACATGTCTTATTGGCTTTATTCAGAGATTCATGAATCAGGCAGCAGCCAATCTAGCAGATAAAAAAGAGCTCTTAAGAGCTGTGCAAGGTGAGAGTTTATGTAGACCAAAATGAACAGGAACAAACAAGTTATACCCGACATTTGCATGGAACTGAAGCAGGACTCAGTTGGGACCCTCACAACCCTGGTCTCACCTTTCCTTGGTCTATAGATTAACAATAGATTGATGAGAAAGTAAAGAGTCATTCCCCAGGTTGAGCTTGAAGTGTCCCCTATCCCACCCAGTTCCCTGTTTTAGAAAATTACCCTGAAAGTTATGATTAATATCCTTAGGCTTATTGATCACAATCTCTGTGGTCTCGCATTCTTTTCAGGCTACTCCCATCGTTTTTCCTGGGTTGCTGTCTCCACCAGAGAATCAAATTGATATGGGAGAACTCCCTGACTATAGAAGTTTTAAGTCTCCATCATTATAGAAATTTAAGTTCCCTCAATATAACAATTTTAAGTTTCCTTTTCCCTAATTTCTTAGCTCCTTAGTCCCTGGTCTTAATCACTCTTCTAATCAGTTTCTAAATCCTAATCTAAATATTGCTCCTAGCCTAAATCACAGAATGTTTCTCACCCTGCTTCAGATAACTACTTAAAAGCCTGTGACTTAAGCTTGTTAACTGAAATCATTGTAGCCCAATACTCCTCCAGGCCAGTCCATACCTAACCCCTGGGTGAAAATAAGATAAACTTCAAAGACCTGTTCCTGGAGCCAGCACCTTTCTGTACTAACACCTGTCTCCTCTCATCTAGGGGACTTTGGGATACGAATTATGTCCTAGTGAGGTTTCCAGTGCACCCCAACCAAGAAAATTATGAGACCCCCCTCTTTTTTAAGAACAGATAGGGTAAAAGTTTCGTGAATCCCCAGTAGGTTAGGGGCAGCTCTACGCCCCTGCCCAGCAGGAAGCAGATACACAAGAAGAGACCTCCTGTCCCTCAGCTTCCCATAGAGATTTTATGGGGATTACATTTCTTAGGAAAAAGAAGACAGGCAGTTAGAAACAGGTAATTGGGTCTCTGCACTCCTACATGTTGAACACAATCTATGGGGAGCACTGCCTGGAGATCTCCCAAATTTTTCCTTATCTGCCCTAGCCATTAACTGCTGTGAGGACCTAACTAAATAGGACTGGTCACTTCTATCTGCACAGTTGAAGGCCACCACGACCTCCATCTCACCCTAGCCTCATTATACCATCATTATATCATACATATGCCCAGTAGTTCATTAATACCGTTATAACAGACTGAACTCTGGGAAGGGACATGCGCAGTCTAAAAAGGTGAGGTAATGGCCCTTTATCAATCATAGGTGTCAATCAAGCGGTCCCGCTCCTGGAGAGGAACAGCCCATCCTAAAGAAAAGAAATAAACCCCCCAGGCTCCAGCGAGCTGCCCTGTTTCCAGACTTGCTTTTGTTCAGGGCCCACTCCAAACTCTTTGGAGTTTACTTTTTCTCCTAATAATGGCCTTGAGTCGCTTTTCTTTGTGCTCGGCCTGCTCCTAATTTTCTGGAGTATACTATCTCTTCTAATAAACTTCTCTTTTACCACTTTACCTCTGTGTCTTGTTCAATTCTTTGCTCAAGGTGCTAAGAACCTGGACACCGCACCAAGGAGGGCCCAACCACCAGCAATGTAGTGGCTAGGATTCCCAGTATTCCTCCCCAACGCCCGGGTTCGACTCCTGGTGTGGGAAGCTAGCCCGACCCCACTGGGTTCAACCCCAGTGTGAGATCCAAGCCCAGACATCTCGCCAAGAAGGGCCCCCTCTCCGGTGACAACATTGCCAGAGGGAAGGCTCCATGCAGACCCCCGAATCATCACACAGCCTCTGGAGGAATGCCCTGGTTTTCCCTTAAATACCCCAAGCTGAGCTGAGAATGTGTTTTTTTCCAGGATTGATCAGCTCCAAGTCAAGTTGTTGTCCTTCAGTCTTAGTTGTGGAGGGCGTAACTCAGCTCCAAGTCCAGTCACTGTTTTCAATCTAGTTGCGGGGGGTGCAGCCCACCATCCCATGCTGCAGTCGAACTGGCAACCTTGTTGTTAAGAGCACATGCTCAAACCAACTGATCTACCTGGCCGCCCTCCCATTAACTCTTTTTTTTTTTAGTTGAAAAAAATTTTAATCTGATGTATTGTTAGGCAGCAGTATACATCAATTGTTAGGTTTACGGCTCCTTAACAAAACATGTATAAAAGAATTTCATTCCAAAGACCTTATG
>NW_017733727.1:7384-8112 GCF_001890085.2 Hipposideros armiger
ATTATATATTGTGAAATATTTATTTCTAATTACAAATAAATGAAATTTTGTCTTGAAGCATGGTGTAGCATGGGTAACAGTCTTAATATAACAACAGTAAACTACATTGCTACATTTTGTAACAGTATGCGTAAAAAGCCAACGTCAGTGCGAAGGTTGAGATTGCTTCTTTCTCACCACATCAGAAATTCTCAGGGCTGTCTTTGCAAGAGCACAATGAAGATCATCTTCCACAACAAGTCTATTCTGTATTTAGACTTGATAACCAACAAGCTGGAAAACCCTGTTTCACAAAGATGTGTTGTTGGAAATGGAAGAAGAAGTTGCAACACAGTCTCAGACAGAACAGGTTATGACTGCAAACACTTGATCCAGAATTTTGTAACTGACATTGTAGAGAAATCAGTTCTCGCTGCATCATTGTTAATAAGTTCAATGAACTTCTCTTGTGCTGTCTCGGAAACATCTTCAACTTTGACTGTGAATGGGCTTCTGGCAAGTGCAAATGGGGTGTCAGGTAGATTTGGAAAGTACGATAAAATTTCTTCTGCAAGCATGTGGAAGTGTTCTTTCACAGAAATTGTCATCGTAATCCTTTTGTCTTGTTCAATGTCATGTTCTTCAAAGAAAGCAGATAGAGTAGGCAACATGTAAATTTTATTTTCATCTAATTTTTTTTTGCCAAAGCTGAAGTTTCATTTGGAATGATCGGATCTTTTCAGACAAAT
>NW_017733727.1:10947-12115 GCF_001890085.2 Hipposideros armiger
AGTTTTACTAAGTTGTGTTAAATAATAAAATATTGAATATCTAGGTATTTCAAAATAATGAAATGCTGAAATATTAATTATTAGATAGGTCTGAGTTCATCTATTTTTGGCTTCTTGTAACAGGAAAGTTAAAATATAGTGTAAGATCTGTTAATAAATGTATTTTGTGTTTTATTACAAAAACCTATGCTTTTGAAGGTTGCAAAATATGTTCCTGGATTTGCCAATGGAAATGCTAATTGTTTGCTTTTAGTTCTCAATAAAAATAAAGATTCTGAAGGTTATGTATTCAAATTAATATGAAAGGAGGTGATGTGTGGTCTCAAGGAAGGTATAAGGTATGGAAATATATTTTTGAAGGAATTGAAAGAAAGTAGTTTGTCCTAAGGATGGTTATTTCTGAAAGAGTGAGAGGAGACAAACTAAAAGGGACTAGGAAAGTTATAGAAGGTTAGTGAAGAAAAGTCTTGATATAATTTTATATATGGTTGAGCAAGCTAAATGCGATTAAGTAAATTTAAATATCAAAAGTAAGCTGGTACAAAATTAGTTGAGGTTTCTGTCTGCTAAGTAAGGCAACGTTTATTAGACCATTGGTCTGCTACTAATATTATGAAAAAGTTTTCTGCCTTAAAAGCAATGATTATATGTGTCATCAGAATAATTTCTATGTTTTATATTGTCTTAATTAGATCTTTGGTTACTGAAGAAAACTAAATCTAAGAACTAAGTTTTGCTAATAGTTATGTAAACTTATGTATTTTAGGACTGCTAGAGTTCATGTGCCTTCCTTGGCATCAGAGTATAGGCCAGTGTAAGGAAGATTAGCCTAATGTTTTCCCTATCCTGTCAGGGCATTATAATGGTTCTGACCCACTGTTACATCCCTGATAAAGAGGCTCAGATCCTGGAAGAAAACCAGGAAATTTGCTTAAATCTTTAGCAACCAAGACAGGGAAAATGAGAAAAGAAAAGAACAGTGAGACTAGAGACGGGGCCACAGGCTGATCAGATTTTTGGCTGCAGTTAATAGACAGGCCAAGGCCAGGTCCACCTCAGGACCACCCCGGCAGCCCCAGAAGAAGTACTCCAGGTAAAGGAGCCTGCTTTAGATGTGTAAGCCCAGACCACTGAAATACGGAGTGTCCTAATCCTGTAAAGCAGCCTT
>NW_017733728.1:0-807 GCF_001890085.2 Hipposideros armiger
ATATTGCTTGTGCTTAGGGTTTATTGAGCTTCTTGAACCTGTGGGTTTATGGTTTCACCAATTTTAGAAAATTTTTGGCTACTATTCAGATATTTTTTCTGACTTCACCCTCTGTTCCCCATCTTTCAGATCTCCAATTACATGTGTATTAGCTTGCCTAAAATTCTTTTTTCTATTTCATTTTGGATAGTTTGAGTTACTGTGCCTTCAAATTGACTAATCTTTATCAATGTCTAATCTGCCATTGTAATTTTTGTCTCTAGAAGTTTGGTTTGGATCTTTATATATCTTCTGTGTCTATACTAACTCTTTGAGCCTATGGTATATAATAGTTATAATAACTTTTAATATCATTCTCTGCTAATGCTAAACTAACATCTTTGGCAGTTCTGTGTTATTTTGATTGATTAATGATTATTCTCTCATTTTGGGTTGTTGTACCTGCCTCTTTGCATGCCTGGTCATTGTTAATTGGATACCAGACATTGTGATTTTAACCTTGTGTGATTAATATTTTTGTATTCCTATAAATCTTGAGCTTTATTTTGGGGTGCAGTTGAGTTACTTGGGAATAGTTGGGTATTTCTTGAATTTGCTTTTAAAATTTATTTGGTGGATATGGGGAGGTAGGCTTATTCAAAGATAAATTATTCCTCACTACTGAGGCACTGCCTTCCTGAGTACTTTACCTAGTACTCCATGAATTATAAGGTTTTCCAGTCTGGCTGATGGGAATAAGCACTGATCCTGGCCATGTGAGTGCTGAGGACTGTACGTTCTAGTTTTCTTGGATGGTTCTTGCTCTGA
>NW_017733728.1:2877-3808 GCF_001890085.2 Hipposideros armiger
ACAGACATAGAATAATCTTCAGAATATGTTAAGTGAAAAAAAAGTTACAGAACAGTATATATATAGAAAGTATCCATCTAGGTAAAAAAGTACTGTAAGACCCAGCAATTCCTCTTCTGGATATCTATCCAAAAAAACCTGAAAACATTTATCCATAAAGCTATATGTACCCTTGTGTTCGTTGCAGCATTATTTACGGTGGCCAAAACATGGAAACAACCAAACCAAAGTGTCCTTTGATAGATGATTGGATAAAGAAGATGTGGTACATATATGCAATGTAGTATTACTCAGCCATAAGAAAGGATGAAATACTGCAATTTGTGACAACATGGATGGATCTTGAGATTATCATACTAAGCAAAATAAGTCAGACAGAAAAAGTTGAGAATCATGATTTCACAATTGTGAGATATAAAACTGAAAACAATAAGACAAACAAACAAAAACTCATAGACACAGAAAACAGTTTAGTGGTTACCAGAGGGTATCTGACCCCCGTATAAAAGGAGTCAAATATATGGTGATGGAAGGAGAATTGACTCTGGGTAGTGAACACATAATACAATATATAGATGATGTATTACAGAATTGTTCACCTGAAACCTATATAATTTTACTAACCAATGTCACCCAAATAAATTTCATATATAAGCAAATAAGACAAGAATTAAAAATAAAAAAAAAATAAAACTCAAAGTGCACACATGTGTGTATGCATGTGTGCATGCATGCTTGCAATTTTATATTTTAAAAAAGGACTTCAAAGAGTGTTTACAGTGTTTACATTTGGGGAGTGATGTTGGGGAGGTGGAGGTTTACCTCATATTCTTCAGTGTGGTTTGAACTTTCTTTACTGTGAAACTAAATTTACAATGAACAAGTGATCGCTATAGTAAAAACAAATCTAATCTTTTGGCTTTCACATTTT
>NW_017733728.1:7338-10180 GCF_001890085.2 Hipposideros armiger
ATTTTCTAAACATCTTCAGTTGAGTTCAGCTACTTCTACACAAAAGGATCAGACCACTTACCAAAGCGAAGTAAAAATTATTTTTTGTTTTATTTGCACTGGAGCATTTCATAATTCATAATTGAATTGTTAGTAAGATCAATTGATTGACCACTTTTGGAATACTAACTGATAATCATGTGATATTTTATTAGAGCCTGCATTGTGCTATGTTTCATGTAGATAATTTTTTAAAATAACAGCTTTAATGAGATATAATTCACATACCGTACAACTCATTCATACAATTTAGTTCTTTCTAGTATATTCTTGGTGTTGTACACACATCATCACCATCAATTTTAGAATATTTTCATCACTCCAGAAAGAAACCCTGGACCTATTAGAAGCCATACCCTAATTCACTGACTCTAGGCAACCACTAATCTAGTCTCTACATTTAGATCATATTTTTAAGAGAATTATTTTCCAAATTATAATTTAGAGTACATTCGGAAGTTTTCTACTTATTAGTGTGTGACTATTCTAAAGATAATGCTTTTCTCACATAGTATAGATCAATTTTTCAGGTTAACCCCTTTTATATTTTTCAGGATTTTAATACTAGAAGAGATTAATTCCTAATTAGCATCTTATTGTCATTTTAAGGATGAGACAAAAGCTTCTCTTTGTTCAATTTTAGGAACTACTTTTGGACTTGAATTCATCCCTGAGGCATAGAAGACTAGGAACTTAGTATACCAAACCTAAAGAATAAGCAAAAATATTATAAATATGTAAGAATTTGTTTTATTAACTAACATAATTTTCTAAGCGTCAGTAAAATAATGAAATCATGTATGTTATTTTGAATATGTAAGTACAGATGGTTTTGGACTTAATGGTTGACTTATGGTTTTTGGACTTTATGATGGTGCAAAAGCAATACATATTCAGGAGGAACCACCTAGGCTAAGCTGTGACATCTGGTAGGTTAGGTGTATTAAATGCATTTCGACCTAACAATATTAACTTATGGGCTTATCATGATGTAACCCCATTATGAGTCGAGGAGCATTGTAAGTATAGGTGTTGCTCTGATTATGCTTTTGTTAATTTTTGTGCTAGTACAATTTTTACAACTTGGGAAGTATTTTATAATAGACTTCTTGGCTCAAATCCACATTTTCATTTTCTGAATTCAAAGCTACATTAATAGCCTCTTAGGGTTTTGAGCGAACAAATAAAAGGTATTTCTACTTATGGAAATGTTTAGACATATATATGTGTGTGTTTTCACATCTTCAGTATGATTTTTGAGGAATTGTTTTGAGCAGACAATGCCAGTTTAGATCTATAAGGTTTAATATACTTAACTTACATTCATTTCTTCACTTTTCAGATTCTCTGCAATGATTGCAATGGAAGATCTACAGTCCAGTTCCATATATTAGGCTTGAAATGTAATATTTGTGAATCCTACAATACTGCTCAAACTGGAGGTTGTAGAATTTCACTAGATCAGCAATGACCAGCCTAAACTGCACTGGAAAACAGCATTTTCTGATAGAAAAGACTATCTTTAGTATCCTGTTGTCATAATGTGTGAGAATCTATGCATTAGAGTTGATGTGTTTTGTATTAATGTCACAACATAAAATCAGTACAAGTACTTAAGGATTCAAGGTCTCTTTATAGAATTTTCATAGCTCTATATTTAATGAAAGCCATTTTGCTTGTGTTTTGATTGGAAATTCTTTTAGTGTTTATTTGGAAGCCAATTATTTGGAAGCCAATGATGTTTGCCACTGAAATTCACATCCATAGAAGTATGTTATACTTTCATGGAACTTTGCTTTAAATGGCACCATGCACGCAGAGTTCATTTCTAGTTCCTAATAGAGCTGTACTTAATTCTCAGTATTCTTGACTTTTTAAAGGCTGTACTATAATAAGGATATGTCCTATCTTACTGTTAAAATCCAATTACATATGCTTTAGAATTTTCTAAGACAGTCCTTTGGATCCTGTAAATGCGAATTTTGACATAACAACTGCTAATAAAATTATATTGAAACAGTGTTTTATAGGAAGTTTTTTCCAGGGTTATCTGTTTTGGACTCAATTAGGGCGGCAGTGTCATAATGTAAAAGAAATCCTCTTTTCTTTCTTATGAGGTATTTTTCCATAAGTGTAGTTGGAAAAAATGTAAAAGAATAGAACTCTTCCATACCTTAAGAAAACCATCAACGTTGAAAATAATTTTGTTTTGGTTGCCCAAACTTATTTCTTTGAAGAATAATTCATTTATTTAGTCAGTGAGTATGTAGTGAGCCACTACTTTGTACTGGGTATGGTTCAAATGCTGTACAGACAACAGAGAACAATGTGGACAATAGTCCCTGCCCTTACGGTGGTACCTTCGAGTGTTCCTCATACTTAACTAGCTTTTTACTTGTTTTTCTTCATGCATGCAGGGGTTGTCTTTGATGTAAGTTGGTGGGTTCTTTCTCTTATAAATGCTTGTAAGTAGGCATGGATGAGTAGAAGGGGCACAGAACATTCCTGGCAAGATCTCTGATTTTATAGTACTTTTTTTGACTCATGTAATGGAATTAAATATAACTCTTAATTCAGGAACAAAGTATACAACAGTGCTTAATGATCCAAACTTTAATATCCCAGTATCCAACTTACCCTGTTTATAAAAAGGTTAGGAAGTAAAATGTGTACGTATCAATCAACAGATGTTTATTAAATACCCATTACATCTCTAGCTTTGAGCTAGTTGAATCTTTTGTGAATAAGGAAGCTAGTTTTATAACTAGAAAGCCAAAACATTCCTGGTACTTTTATTCTTTTG
>NW_017733729.1:0-979 GCF_001890085.2 Hipposideros armiger
TGGAAATGGCAGTTTTGTGGTTTATTTTATACATTAGAATCAAAGGAGGAGATGTGAGGAGGGTTACGAGAAATCCATTGGTAGTAGGTTAAGGAGTGGAGGGAAAGCAAAGTGGGGACATCTCTGGGATTGGCTAAAAAGTAACAGAGAGACACATACTTTTTTTATATTGACAGTCACAGGATAGTTAACAAGTGACATTGTACAGCACCTACAGATGGTGTGCTGGGAACAAGGTAACAGTGAGGGGCTCTGTGGTCTCCTGCTGTGGTGTGGCGGGCTGTGCCCAGAGGGTTCCTGAAAAAGGGATCACTCTGACATTCCAAGGGTATATTATCTTAGATGCAAAAAGACAATAGACAGGCTCACTTAAGGTAAAGATTAACCTTTGTCCAGGCAGCTACAGGTCAAGGATGTGACTACTGGCCATGACCCACTTTTAGTTAGGAATTTTTATTGTAGACCTTCCTATGCGGTTAGTTTCTGTCTGTGAGTTTGTAGGGCCGGCCATGCTGGCCTCCCCTACGCTTGTCAAGTTTAGTGTGCGGCTCTTTTTCATCACACTGCATACCAGGCACAGGCTAGGATTCAAATTGACTGTAACATTCTGTCCCCAACAGGAACCAGGCGATAAAGCCAGTTTGCTGACCTGTAATTTATTAACATCAAGAGGTATGTAAACTTGGTAAAAGCACTTATGCCTAAGTAATGTGGCCACCGTAGACCAGAAACTTAACCCTAACTAAATGCCTTTTTGCATTCTGAAGAAGAGTCTGTGGGAACTTGATTGCAAAACTTTGCAGCCTCAATGTAAGTAATAGAAGAACCCGGGGTCTCAACACAAACAATAAACTACTGCCCAGATCAAATCCATCCCAGGTCCGCCCATGGTGAATCGGTGTCTTTTCTGTCTGGTGGCCTTCAAGTGGTGTGGTTGGAAGAGAAGTGAACTTGGAGTCAGAAGAACTGGATTCAAGTG
>NW_017733729.1:5996-7989 GCF_001890085.2 Hipposideros armiger
CCGAGGTCCAAGGTGACAGCATCAGTTATTAGGAGAGAAAGCTCTGGAATCCAGGGCTCCTGGAATGGAGTCAGTTATTCACTGACTCTAGGCTTTTAATAACGAACGGTTCATGTTTATCTAGCCATACGTACAGAATGGGAGGAGCTACTGGCCCAGCGGAGGTGACAGGCATTAGATGACAGTTTAGAATAGAGGGAAGAACAGAATCCATGCAAAATCGGAGTCTAAATTGATTTCCAGACTAGTGGAAGGCCTTCTTGGCGTGGATGGAAGTCTTAAGTGCTGGCTGGTATGCTCTCGCCTGCTCCATGGTGTAGCATGGGGTTACTGAGTCTCAGAGAACTTACTTAGCCCAAGCTAGTAGGGGCCGTATTTGGTCCAAGTCACAGACTCTTCCAGATGCAGGCTGACCTGGTGAGTATGTAGAAAAAGCAGTAGGATTTTCTTCTGGATGACTCATTCTATAAAAGCCTGTGATCTGTCAACCACCACACGTGAGCTCCAGGTACAGCTCTTCAACTGCCTGCTCTGGCCATCTGGCTGTCTCCCCAGAAACTCAACCAAAGGTGACTACTTATTTACTGATTTTTTAGACAGCCTCTCAACACCTCACTTTGACAGTCTTCCTTTGCTTACGGGGCCTCATGAAGGCCTCTTTTAGTTAGTTAGCTCAAACACTTGCCTACCTGACACTGGCAAGCACTTTCCTGGAGGCACACAGCCCGTTCAGTACTGCCGACACAGACAGACAAAACACCTCCAGGTGTCCCAGTGGCTTCCCTGCACACAAAGCACTTGCTCATCCATTATCATTTAAAGACCTTGAGGGGTTGGTGCCCTTATCGTCCCTCTTCATGGGAGGCAACTGAAGGCCAAGATCCCGTAGCCAGTGGGGTATCAGTGGGACTCAGCCTCTCATTCTCTTTTCTGCTCAAGCTATCACCTTGTCCTAGAGGCCTTCTCTGAACCTTCCTTAGACTACATACAGCGCCATCATCACTTTCTTACCTCGTAGGACATATTGGTTTTCTGTTTCCCTACTGGAAGGTAGGAAGCTCATGAGAGCAGGGACATTGTCACTACTGAATTGGCAGGGCACACAGTAGGCCCTTAGTCACTATTTGACAGTAAGTGCGCTGATGCATTTTCATTTGACAACTATATGGCTACTTTTCTGTGCCAGGCCCAGCACCAAGATAAGTTCTCTGCCTTGGGACAGTCCGTTGTCATTGGGGTTAAGGACCAGAGAACAGATGGTCACCTGAGAAGATGGCAGGAACTCAGTCCTGGGGGGAAGCCACAGGGCCAGCCTTCCGCCCTTAGAGGGCTCATTTGGGAGATGAGTTTTGATGTGGCTTTTGGTGGCTCCAGTTAAGGGACCCAATCCTGTGGTGCTTCCCAAGGCCCTAGCTCCCCCCCACACACACACACTTTTTAAAATCAATTTCATCTGCAATCAATGGAGAAAAATTAAACGGATTCTTTGGACTAAGTAGATTGAGCTAGTTAGAAAAATAGCCATCTAACAGGGCTGAGGAATGAGCAATCTCTTGGTACTTTTTTCCGCAGAAACTTGGCATCTGCTTGGCCTTGTACACCATTTGCACCTCGGGAAATGCGTTTTACATCCCCTGACCCTCCTCTTTCCTCCAGGTTCAAAAACAAAAAAAGTGCAAATGAAAGATTAGAAACATGTGAAAAAGCAAACCCCTTTCATCTTGACTTAGCATTTTAGCGACCTAAGCAAACTGCACAAAACTAGCCTTTCATCAGCGGTGAGCGCCCAGCAAAGAGAATGAGAGCGGGAGCCAGGCCAGCGGCTGCAAGCCGGACACGAGGCCCGGTCCCCCTCCTGCCGGAGGCCACCCCACAGCCCTCGCAGCAGGAGGCGGCTCTCCGGCCTGGCTTCCTGCACCCACACGGGACTAAAACAGAACGGGCACAACTTTTTTTTGGTTCCCCTCGCCAAACCCTCGCCCAACCAGCTCAC
>NW_017733729.1:8159-9337 GCF_001890085.2 Hipposideros armiger
CTGCTTTTTCTGTCCCCATGACTGTAGCGGGAGCGCCGTCCGCCGCCCGCCGCGGGGAGCGTGGGATCCGTCTGTCTGCGTCCTCGCTGCCGCCTGTCAGAGCGTCCGAGGTGGCAGCGCCGGCCGCCCCGTGCTGCCGGGCCGAGCCCCGGGTGTCGCACTGCTGCGTCCCCTCCCCGGCCTCAGAGAAGCCGCTCCTGCCGTCCCCGCCGGGGATGGCAGCCGCGCCAGGCCGGGCGCCGGGCGGCGGGCTGCGCGGGGCGTTCACGAGCCTCCGGGCGGCCCGCGGCCCCGGGCCCTGCGCCGTGACTCACCGCCCGCCCCCGCTTGTGTCTCGCCCCCCTCGGCAGGAGGCCGGACCAGCTCTCGGTCTCCGAGTTCATCGCGGAGACCACCGAAGACTGCCGCTCGCCCACCACGTCCAGCTTCACCAGGCGTGTGCAGAGCTGCAGGAACACCGTCACGCTGCTGGAGGAGGTAGGTCGCGGCCGCCTCGTCCCCCGCCCACCCAGGGCGCCCCTGCGGGGACCCTGGCCCGTGGCGGGACACCTCGCTGCTGGCGTTCGCCGCCGCTGCCCGGCAGTTAGATTGTCTTGATATCTGAGCCGGGGAAGGGGATTTGCCGGGCTGGGGAGCCACACCCCCTCCAGAACGCCCCGCCCCCACGCCCAGGCGAATGGGGGACCTGGGATGTGCAGCTCCCTGCCCATGTCCCCGGGCGCCGACCCTCTGGCGGCCCAGGTGGGAAGAGGACTGAGCAAGCTCTGGACACCCCCAGGAAGAAGAGGGAAGTCCCCTCCGTGTCTTGCACCCTTCTTGGGTACCAGGCAGTCTTCTCTGAGCTTTCCACATCGTTGTGACCCTTTCATAACCGGTGAAGTAGGTTGTGTCAGGCCACCGAGGGTAGAGGGAGGTGAAGCAACGTGGCCAAGGTCACCAGCAAGGGACAGGGAGATGGTCAGTGAACGCAGCTCTCCAGGGCCCGACTAAGCAGGCTTAGCGGCATAGGCAAGGGCGGTGGGAAAATCCTAAAGGAATGAGAGGGAACTGGGCTGGGACTGCCTCCACTCAGGATTCCTCCCCTCTAGTCCCTGGTGCCTAAAGGCCTGGATGGAAGGCGAGATCTGTGTAGACAGGTCCCCGCAGGGCTCCCCTCAAGCGAGGGTGCGGCTATGCTG
>NW_017733730.1:0-1052 GCF_001890085.2 Hipposideros armiger
TAAATTCTCATACAACCCCCTTGTTAAAAAGAGGGAATCCCAAACAAAGGGCCTTGCTGGGCACAGACCCCCCAATGGCCAGAGAGGGGTGCTGTCGGCTGTCTGTCCCTTTGGTATAATAAGAAGCTCACGTTCTTCTGTGGTCTTCCTCCCCAAACCCCAACGCCCGTGTACTCACAGGGGAAGCGTCAGAAAGATCCTAACCGAGGGGTGTTGTACAAACACCAGACCAGGGCTCCTCAAAACTGTTGTGACCAACAGGAAAGTCTGGGAAATGGTCACAGGCCAAGGGGACGTGACGACCAAATGTCAGGTGGTGTCCTGGATGAGACTCTGGACCAGAAAGGCCGTGTGGTAAACGTGAAGCCATCTGAACACAGAGTGGACGTCCTGGCAACATAAGGATGTCAGCTCATTAACTGCAGTAAATGTTAAAGGTGTGAGATGTTGACAATGGCGGAAGCTGCATGTGGGCAATGGGCACTCTGTGCCTCCTTCCAGTTAGTTTTAAATCCGAATCTGTCAGAAAACATAAAGTTCATTCTTATAAAGTGCTGTCCCTCCCAGCCCTGTGCCTTCTGGGAGATGTGGAGGCGTGTCCACGAGGCCCGGCAAGACCTGCGTGTGCACCTGTCTCTGCAGGCACAGGACCACCTGGCTCCAAATGGACCTGGCTCCCACTGCCGGGCCTTGAAAGTGGACCCACACTGTTGGGTCCTGCCCCAGGCCTGGTCCCAGGTGCTTAGTCAACTTTCATTCAGCCGATTCTTTCTTTTTTTTTTTTTTTTTTAATTGGGTTTTTGGGGGAATTGGGGGATGGGAACAGCGCTGGGGAGTTGGGGGAAGGGGACAGACAAGTTGCTGTCCTTTTGTTCTTCAGTCTAGTTGTGGAGGACGTTGCTTCACTCACTCAAGTTGGCACCATCATTGCGCTCTTCCCAGGCGAGGCAGATTAGTCACCGGCTTCTGGACGGCCACTCACGGCAGCTGCTGGCCACTCACGCTGGCTGCTGGCTACACATGGTAGCCCATGGCAACCCACTGCAGCAGGG
>NW_017733730.1:2703-4829 GCF_001890085.2 Hipposideros armiger
AGAGCTGAGCAGCAGAAGGAGGGAACTAGCCCCGGTCAGGACGCCCCTGGCTGCAGCTCCTACCTGGGTCAAGACCCCTTACAGCTGCCCTCACTGAGGGCACCGATGCCTCACTGGCCCAGCAGGACTCCAGGTCGCACCTGCAGTCAATCAATGGGGTGTGTTGTAGAAGCTAGAGAGAGAGAGAGAGAGAGAGAGAGAGAGAGAGAGAGAGAGAGAGGGGAAATCCCGCTTATCTGATATGCAGCCCAGGCTGAGAACCACTGCTCTAATAGGTTCAGTCCTCACTTTCTATACCACAGTTTCCTCACTGTGAGTCCTTTATATTGATTCATGTTTTGGTGGCCGGGTATTGTCATCAAGTAACTTTCCCAGGCAGGTGAATGGGTGTTCAATTCCCACGTCTTTCTGTATGTTTCAGAATACCTTTTTGGTTTGATATACAATTGTCAGGTCTCATTCGTCCCCTGGGAGTGCGAGTCTGGACAGCACACCACTTCCTTCTAACTCAGACCAACTTAATATTTTTTCCTTCTGAGAAGATTACTTTATTTTTTTTTTGCCATGATCATATACACGTATGTATTTTTAACTCTCAAATTCGATAACCTCATCAGGGTACACCTTTTGATCCATATATCCAACCTTTCTTCGCTTCAGGAAAACTTTTATTACATCTTTGAGCCTTGTTTTTCTCTTCAGTTTGGTTTTTGAACTTAGAGACACTGAATTATCCACATGTGGTTCTCATTGTCTGAGCTCTGTATTCGAAATATTTTTTTTTTTGTTTTTATATCTGTGTCTTTCCAGTTTTCACTCTGTGTTTTCTTTCTCAAACAAATTCCCCATTCAATTAACAGTTTTCAGAAGTATACGTTCTATTCTTACTGGTTTAAATTTGGATTTCATCTCTAAAATAACCTTGTGATTTTCTTTGGTTTTTCTCCTGAGCTCTGCTAGACAACTTTTTTTTGTTATCTCTTCTGTTATCTATCTCTTCTTTGACTTCTTTTAATTCCTTTTGTACTCCCCACCCCCAGAGTTCATATTTTCTTTAATTTTATTAAGTATGTCCATAAAAACTTGGTAAACTTTTCTCTTCCCTAAAGTAAGAGCAGAGCTGGAGAGGACGTGTCTGCAGGCGTCCTGCTGGGAACGGAGGCAGCCTGGGAGTGCTGCCTTCTCCTGCTGTTTCCCCTTAAATGACCTTCACGGCCGGGCCTGGCCTGTGGACCTCACTGTAGATAGTAGTCACAGGACTCTTTCCTTCTAGATGTTGTCCACGGACGCGCTAGGAGTGTAATATACGGGTCACCTGGAGCACCTGAGGGGTCCCCAGGGGCCTGCGTGGAAGCAGTGCTGCTGACATGACTGTGGAAGCGTCTCCCAAAGGGCCCGCATGACACGGGTCCCCTGTAAACGTTCTTACTGTGATGTCGACTCGCCAGAAGGAGGTAAGGAGGCAGAGAGGCTAGAAAGGGCTGCTGACTGGGTTTGACAAGCCCGACGGGGGCACAGAGAGACCTGGGGAGCCCAGGTGGCACAGCTCCCAGCTCTCACCGTGACCCCACCCTCCTTGGGCTCTTGTTTTCTCAGCTCTACATAGTGGATGTCATCCTCATGGACTCGACGGCCCTCCTCCAATCCCGCACCTGAGTCACATGCAAAATAAAGCTCGACTCTGAGTCTCAGAAACCTGTACACGCCCCACTGCCATGACCTCCAAGGCCACGGCCACACCACCACCCTGTGCAGGGACAAAGGGACAAAGGGAGCCAGGGGCACCGTGTGGGGGGGTCCGGGCCTGAAGGGGAACCGCAACCTGCCTGTTCATTTCTCCATCTCCTCTTTCTTCGTCCCACATGTTTTCCAAAGGTACAGCCCGACTCCCACAGTCAGCAGCACAGCCATGACAGCAGGTGCGAGGCCTAGCAGGTGGCGACCAGTGTCCTGTCCCTGTGTATCTGTTTCCCTCACATGGAGAGAGTGAGGAAGGGTAAGACAAGAGAGAACGTGAGGAACCCACTGCCAAGGGGAGAGAGAGACAGAGCAGGTGGGGAAGTCTGCGGGGTCCTGGTTCAGTGCCGAGGACGGAGCAGCATGGCAGGTACAGAGAGATGACAAGG
>NW_017733730.1:11544-13310 GCF_001890085.2 Hipposideros armiger
GGTTCGAAGGCCAGAGGCCTTCAAGGCCTGCATCATGGTGGGCCGTGGTCACTCTGTTCCTGCCTCAGGCCGTCCAGGAGAGTTACAGGTCTTAACCTCGTCAGCCTCCTGCCAGCTCCTCACAGCTCCTCCTTGGTCCCTTCCTGCCACACGTGCCTCAGGCACCGCAGGGCAGGAAGAGGCCTGTGGCAGACACTCGCCCACCTTGGCATTCAGGAAGGACTCCCCGACACAGTCCACAGAAGGTGAGGAATCTGGCTGGTCACCATTGTGCCACCAGGTCCCTGTGAGCAGGTCAGGGACACAGTGCCATGGCCCAGCATGTCCCCTGGACACAGCACTCAGTCCTTTTCTCACCAGAACCCATAATAAGTCTGGATTTTGAACTTCTGTCTCCAGACTGTGAGAGAATGAGCTTCTGCTGCTTAAGCCTCCAAGTCAGCGGAATCTTTTCGTGGCCCCAGGACCCCTGAGAAGGTAACACCTTGGGGCCACGTTGAGCTGTGAGGGTTCCTGGGAGCCAAGCCCGGGCTTTTGGCCAGCAAATCACTGAGGTGTTAGCGCTGGAGTGAGTCCCACCTGGGGGCAAGGCAGCGTTTCCTGGCTGAGGGACCTTTAGCCAGTTCCTCACGTCTAAGCCTGGCGTCCCCACATATGGACAGTGTGTTTGAGGACGGTAAGTGCCGACGGGGCTCCTGCAGGTTAGAGAGAGTGGTCCATAGAAGCATTCAGCAGGGAGTGCTCAGCTGTTACTGCCGTCACTCTAGCAGCGTCTACCTGCCATGGATTTCCTGGTAAGTTGGATTTTAATACTTTCACTGCCTGGAACAAGAGGCACCCCCCCCCACCCACCAGACACACTTTCCTGTCCCTGCAAATCAGTGGCTGTCAGACAGCGAGAGTCTAGTGACCCTCAGACAACCCATTGAGGTCCTTCCCTTTCCCACTGGCAGGCACGATTGCTGTGTGTCCACCGGAAGTAAGACGTGTCTACAAGCGCACGCGTGTACCTGCACACACGAGGACACACCCCGACTTCCCTCATAGTGACACCTGTGTTAGCCCAGTCTGCGTCTCGACACATGGAGGTGACTTGTTTAGTGGCCGCACACTGTTCCAAGTGCCCCGCTCACGTCCACTTCTGAGGGACACTTAGCTTGTTTCCTGCCACTAACAATGCTGCACTGAGCAGCCTGGAACCTGAGTCTCTGCACACGAGCGTGTGTGTGTTTGTGTGTCTAGGTCATGGGCGGGTCCAACGGCTGGAAAACGTGAACAGCTGAACCTGGCACAGATTTTGCTAAGCTGCCCTCCAGAGGCTGTTCTTACCCACACTTTACCGACAATGTTGAGATTTCCCACCAACACATAACGATCAAGCTTTTGGTCCTTTCACCAAATTAATAAGGGGAAATTCTATGTCATTGTGATTTAAACGCGCATTTCTCATATAAGTGAAGTGAATCATTTGATGTTATTGCATTTTGTAAGCTCCTTTTCGGTCAGATGAAAGTCTGCGTATGTCCTCTGTCCCTGTTCCCTTTTCCTGCTAGTTTATGGGAGTTACACATGTTTTAAGAAGACTGGCCCTGTTATGGTCAGTGATTGTGTTTCAGTGTTGGATCCACTGGAAACTGACGTGGGCGTGAGTCTAGGTGACCTAGTGTGACAGTCAGAAGCCTGGACTCTGTGTCAGAGGCTAGAGTGGAGTCCAGGTCCTGTTTCCCGGCTGTGTGGACTTGAGTAGTTACTAACCTCCCTGCCTT
>NW_017733731.1:0-1128 GCF_001890085.2 Hipposideros armiger
TATGTATATATATGTATATATATATAAATGATTAAATATATTTCTGTTTTATATTTTGAATGGCATCTTGAATTTTGCCCAAAATGATAAAGGTAATAGAATTCCATATTTTTTCATTCAGACAACTAATTAGATTTAAAGATTAACAAAGGACAACAAAGACATAAACTATATATAAAATGAAAATCATGGTAACATTAGCTGACAAAAAGGAAACTGATTTATGGTGAAAAGGAGATGGCATGATTGGGACATCTAAGTAGAAGTAATTTGTAGTATTATAGAATATGAAAATCTTAAAAGATCTAAATGGTAATCTAACCTAATCTCATTTTTAGAGAAAAAAGAGAACTAAAATGTTAATGGATTTGACTGAGGCCTCAACTAGCCTATGACTCATGTCTCAAGCTCTCAGTGTTGTCAAAAGCCTGGAGTTAGGTAAACTTAGAAACTTTAAGTAGAAGTTGAAACTACAGATATACTTGATAGTCTTCTAAAAATTTGATGTGTAAAAATGGATAAGAGTCCTCATTAAATAAAAAGGAAGAGAGAGGATTTGGAAAATTTCAGTGTTTCTTTGAATCCTTGAGGCCAAAGTTTATTTTCTGATTATATCTTTTTATTGACAGACTGAGCAACTGACTAAGGGCATGAACAGGAACAGAGAGAAAAAAAATCAAACAAAGGCTAGTTCAAGGTTATAGGTGTGAAGTGAGAAGAGTTTGATGAGTGGAGGTTGGTCAGCAATGTCAGTGGTGCAGAGGATGAAGTAGAAAGAAACTAAGAAACATGGAGTTTTCTGATGAGCAAATTAATCACGAATTTGACATTCAGAAAAAAAATCTACCGATCAGGGGGAAAACTAAGTAACTGCAGTATTAGTTTGGTCTTGTCAAACAAAGAGCTCTAAAAAAATACCTTCTGTCAGAAGACAGTGACTGAATTTTAGGTTATAAAATTAAGAAAACATAACTGCTAAGCTAGTTGATCAGAAGGTAGGGAAATTATCATACAAATTTTTAAATTTTCATTAAGACTATCCTTCATATTTCTCATGTAATGTTTTGTGTGTGTGTGTGTGTGTGTGTGTGTGTGTGTGTGTGTGTGTGTGTGTGTGTGTAAAGCTGA
>NW_017733731.1:2143-4751 GCF_001890085.2 Hipposideros armiger
TCCTTTCTAAGAATTGTGAAGTAAGATTTTAGTATCCCTCATTGAAACTGACAGACTATTTTCTGGGATTAAGAAGTATAACAGCCACATATTTTGGGTGGCAAATAGAATATTATCCCCTTTCTTTCCTAACCTCACAATATGTCTGCTTTTTAAAGATTATAATGTGATATTATGATGAATTTACATGTTGGTAATCCTAGATTAAAATAGACATCGCTTTACTATCAAACACTTCTTATCACCCCCCAAATACTCTCAAGTGAGTCCTATAGTCTGAAAGAGTGTATAACCAATGAATCGCGTCATACAGAGGTCAGTGGACTATAATTTATGGGCCAAAACTAGCCAGTGTTTTTTCTTCAAAATACATATTGGAACGACAGCCACCACATCCATTTGTTTCTGTACAACCTACGGATACTTAAGTTCTACAAACAGCAGATTTGAGTAGTTGTAAAGAGACCATCTGGCCTGAAGAAAAATCTACAATGTATATTATCTGGCCCTTTACAGAAAAAAGTTTCTCAATCTCTGACATATAATTTTCTGCCAATGATAGGATATTTCTGATAGTCGCATCATATTGCTTTAGTATAGTTCTCTAAAAATATAAAGATGTGGACAAGTTTGAGATTTTTGGACCGGAAATCAAAAGAACTTACTTTGTTCTTTTTTTTCTATTGTTCAGAAAACGTATATATTCAGGAAACTCATGACTTGTTAGGTGATTCCATTTGACTTTATTAAACCCTGGGAAACATGTGTACATGTGAAACATTTCATGGAAATCTAATACATATAAATGGAGCTATATTTACTAAGCGCTTCAATTAAGACTACTTGACTTCTCCATTACCCCTGTGTAACTCTTGAGTGGACACATAGACCATCTATACAGATCACAACCTGTTCTAGCCTTCCTTTTACATTTCCCATAGGAACCTGAAAATCGATAAGCTCCTTGTTTCCCCATGATGTTTCCTATTCATCTATACCCTAGTTCTATGAGGAGCATTATCATCCACTGTAATATTGCTTAACCCATAATATTGGTTGTCATCCTTGGACCCTGACCACCTTACTCCCTACATACAATTTTGATATAAAAATGCCCTGTCAATTATAACTCCTTAAAATTTCTCCAATACTGTTTTTTGTCTACTACTGATATGGCCCTGGGCAGGCCTTTGTCATCTCATATCTGAGTTTCCACAAAAGCCTCATTAATGATCTTTCTTCTTCAAATTTTATTTCCTCAATTCAATTTTTAACAGATGCAAAAATCAATCTTCTAAAATTGAAATGATCATATAACAATTCTATGCAAGTTGGTTGTAAGTACCCCCTGCCTTTAAAATTCAAACCCTTTAATCTGATACATAAAATCCTTCATTATCTTGTGTCTACATTGTTTTCCATCCTCATTTCTGTCAAAACTTTCTTTCCAGACTGAGACTCATTTAATGTATACTGACCTATGGAATCATATGTTTGAAATAAATCTTTGAAAACTTAAACACTAAAATATCATTTTCTTTCTGAAATGACTGAATCCATATGTCAATTTGCATTTCTTGAACACTATCACATAGTAAATACAACTCTGATCTGGAAATATATATATATATATATATATATATATATATATATATATACACACACACATATATATATATATATATGTATATGTATATATATGTATATATATATAAATGATTAAATATATTTCTGTTTTATATTTTGAATGGCATCTTGAATTNATGGGAACAGCGCTGGGGAATTCGGGGAAGGGGAACAGACAAGTTGCTGTCCTTTGGTTCTTCAGTCTAGTTGTAGAGGACGTTGCTTCACTGGAGCCTACGCTGTCACCGGTGACTCACAGCAGCCCAGCTCCAGGTTGAGCTCTTGTTCAGCATCTTAGCTGTGGAGGGCAGTGTCACTTGCCCTCATATGTGGGATCCGAATGGGGCCCTCTGGCGTCCCAAGCCAGATCTTAACCAACGTGCCACTTGGCTGGCCCACAAACTGTAATTTTTCATATCCACTTGACTTCATATCTTCTTTCTCCTTTACCTCAGATATTCTTTTCCTGTATCTGCCTGAAACATACTTCTCTTTCAAACCTCTTCTTAAACACAGTCTTCTTTGCGATTTCTCATTTTACTCCATATAAAGACTCAGGAATATATTCCTATATTCTCATATTATGTGACTTATCATATGCAATTTAGTTGCTTGCCTCTCTTTCTATTCAATTTTATCTTTTTTTAACTGCAAGTTGTCATGTATTTTTTATTCCAAATCTATGATGAGTGTCAGGAGCATTGTTGATTCTAAATAAATATTTCTTGAATAAATAAATGTTTAATGTCCTGGCTGAAGGATTGTGAAAGCATTTGACTTAAATGGTGTCAAAATATAAACTAAAAATATATTTAAAAAATATATTTGTGATAAAAATCATTTCTAAGAGCATAAAAATTGAAGGAAGAAGAGAATTGACAACACATGATCTACAAATGAGTATTTCTGAACTCACTCATGTGGACAGGCAGGGAAAGCTTATTTTGAAGAAGAGAAAAATAAGAAGTGAATACAGAAACTG
>NW_017733731.1:6397-14428 GCF_001890085.2 Hipposideros armiger
CACAGTTCAGCAAGCAAAACTTATTAAAAATAATATTTCTCATGTAATGTTTGTTTTGTGTGTGTGTGTGTGTGTGTGTGTGTGTGTGTGTGTGTGTGTGTGTGTGTAAAGCTGAGACACTATTTTAAAAGCAATTGTATTGAGTTTTAACACTGGGTTAGAACATTTAAAGAATTAGCTCCTTGTGAACAGTGAATGTGATCTAAACAGTGCAAAGAACAAATTAGCCATTCATTAAAAATTTATTGACCTAAGGAATAAATAACATGAATCAAGGCCCCCTGACAACTGATACTATATTTTCTGGTTCAGACCTTTTTAGAAATCACCGAAGTCATGAAGCTGTAACCGGTCATTCAATCTCGTCATAATTATTGGGAATAACTCACAAGCAATATATTTTTAAAGTGTTAATAAATTGAAAACTGTATCTGAATCTAATTCTAGGTTATAAGAATTATCAGGATAAATAAGAATAACTAACTTAAACATAATTTAGTTACTATGATATCCTAGGTGGTTAAAAGCTAGAGGATGTGAACGTGATACTGAATTGGATACAGAACAACTGAAAGGCTTTAGTAGTTTTAAGAGTAAGAAATCCATAAAACAAAGGTTGCTAAAAAAAAAAAAATCAAGCAATTGTCATTACCTATGTTTTATTGTGCATCTGAAGCCATGCCTATGATTTACAGTGTTCCTTCTCAGAGGAGGAATACTACATTCTTTTCATGAACAAATGCCACTTAAATCAAAGTTAAAAATTAAACCTGAGGTACATAGGTGACAAATATTATTACTATATAATTAGAAGGTGTTCATCGAACATAGGATTAAGAGTTATGAAACATTTCTTGAACAGAGAAACGCTATTCAGTATTTATTGTGAATGATCATGATATACTTACAAATATTATTTTTGAATGGTAAGCAGCAATAAAATAAACCTATATTATGTTTTCTCAGCAAAGCTGTATTTCTACTCCTAAATACAAAATTTGCATAGTAGAATACATTGGAAATAAATTGATCATATTTTTCTTGCTGTGTACATGATTACATCCATTCCAAATCCCTGTGTATCACTTTTTACTGTGCCATGGAACTGAGAAGCAAATTATTTGGCTGAACAAAAAAGGGGCAAGCACAAAGCAACAGCTTAACTGTAAAACAGTTTGGCAGCAAAATGCAGTTCAACAATTTGTTATAGTCAGATCATTAGGTTAATATGAAGTTGTGTGAGGAGGATGGCTGAGGGGAGGTTTATATATCTAGAAATATTAAAAAGCAATTGGCACCATGCACACAGCCTCACCCAGGACTGCCTTTGAACATGTTTACAATCCACTAAGAAAATCTGATGTACATTTTATTTCAGAATAGAGGAGAACAGGTGTGAGTGCAGTCAGGAGTGGAAATGCTGAGGGAAGTGAAGCTGCTAGTTAAACTTGAATAGAATACATCAGCCGGTCTCTTAAATATTTATATGAACTCATGTAATATTTTACTAGGTTTTTTTAAGCAAAATATCTCACTAGCTTTTGAATTCCAAAAAAGAAGAATTTTTTCCCCTCAGAATATTTTATGACTCTCTTCTTCTCTTTTCACATTTTCAAGAACTGAAAATGTTAGAATTATTAGAATTAAATTAGAATTATGTTAGAATGTTAGAATTATTAGAAATAATTAGAATAAAAAATAACTTTTCTCTTTCATTATATTTCTAACTAATATTAACTTTTTGACCAAAATCATAACTTAATGAATACACAATAGATGAATTTGACTCTAAAAACTGCTATATAGACATATGATATCATAAACAAGCAAAAAAGATATAAAAGCTTAAGTATGACTGAATGGAGGGTGTGTCTTTGTAAGGACAAAGGACATTCAGAAATCTCATTAATGGTTCTCTAGTTGTACCTCCCTGTTGATCTTGCATCTTTCTATCTAACCATCCTCTCTCCTGCTCCATGCTTTTTCACTGTTGCTTAATCCATTATTGATTTACTTTCCTAAAACTTTTAAGTTTTAGATCCAATCTGTCTGTCCCTTTTTATTCCAATTTCTTGAGTAGTACGCTCTTACTTTTTGTTGTTGTTTTTGGCTGCATTATTGTTTTCATCAGATAGATTTTCTTCAGGACTGCTGAGTTAACCACTTGAAAACACATCTGAGTCTGCCACATTCCAGATAAAGGTCTGCAATTATTCCTTATCTAGTGTGAAATCTCAGTTCCGTAATCTCACCCTGACTTCCCTTCAATTTTGGCATTTTGACACCTGCCCATATTGTCAGGCTCATTTTACCACTGTGGTTTTGAAGCCTGATCAGCTCCCGCAATAATCCCTATGCTTTTTTTTTTTAAATCTGAATCTTTCTTGAGATTTTTTGCTCACCCAAACCTCCCAATGCCTGTTCTGCATTTATGACTTAAAAGGCACATAGTCTCAGAAGGTTTTCTTCAAGTTTTCTCCATACTCTGTTTTTGATAATGTTCTGCATTATCCTATGGCAGCAGAGGCATCACAAGTGAATGGATTTGGGGCATATCTCTGGGTTTTTATGGAGAGTAGAAGTGGCCTAAACTCGGTGTGCAGGGGAGTGTCAGCTGTCATGGACATACTCTCTATAGTCTTAAAAACAGTGGTGATGTTGCTATGTGGCCAAACCAGCGTCAACGGAGATGACTTCTGTGTCACCTGGTCCTCAATCCAGATTAGCTTCCATTCTTCAGTTTATGATATCACTGCCAAGTACTAGTTTGGGGTAACTCTACGCAAACTAAACAACAACAAAAACACATTAGCAAGACCTCACAGTAAATGAAAATGCTTGTATTTGACTACTATTGCATCTAGTAAAACCAACCTGGTGTCTACTGAGGCACTTATTCAGACTGTTGCCAAGGGAATTGTCAATGCCTCATTGCAACCAGCAGACTTTATTTCTATGACAGACATAAATTAAGAGACCTTTCCAGGCAAAACTTTTATGATAGGACTGTTTTAGGCATCTTGAGAGAAGAGCTATTTTTAATTGATGTCCTGAAAAGTCCACTGTGATAAAAAAATGTTATCTGATAAAATTGGTTTTCTTTAATGTAATTTAATAGGAATGCTAAGAACGAAGTAAAAAAGGAATATGTATTCTATACAAGGTTGTTTTGTATTTTTAATGTAAAATATATAAGTAATGAGTGGATGACAACATTACAGAAATCAAATTATTTGTGACCACATCAGCTAATAAAGAAAAACAGGAATTAGAAAAAATTGTTGAGCAGCACATTTATCTCTAATACAAATTGGGTGAAAATTACTTCATCGAACAGTATATTTTCTTCCCAAAAGGCAAGTCTATTTTTTTAATCCATGATATTTGCTAATTTCCATTAGAGAACAAATGATAGGAATAAGTGTAACAGTTAAGTGATCAGATATCAAACAAATGTTCTCTTTCACTATGACCTAAGCTATGTTTTAAAAAAAAATTAAATAATATTACAGGATTTTTGTTGTTTTTTGATTGTTTTATTTTTGCAACATGGAAGGGTTTATATCAAGAGAAGATGACCCTAAATTAGCTATTTTTGTATTATTTTATTTTATTTATGTTAAGTATATTAATATACAATAATGTACAGTATTAATATATTCAATATACAATATTATATTGGTTTCAGTTGTACAACGTAGTTATTCAGCAATTATATTCCCTTATGAACTAATCAATACCATAAGTCTAGTAACCACTGACATGGTGCAAGACTATTACCATATTATTATTTTTTATATTTTTTAATATATATATATATTTTTTTCATTTATGGTTGACATACAATATTATATTAGTTTCAGGTGTACAACATAGTAATTAGATATTTATATAACTTTTGAATTGATCACCCCATTAAATCTAGTACCCATCTGACACCATAAATATTTATTGCAAAATTATTACCTATATTCCTTATACTGTATTTTACTTCCCCATGACTATTTTGTAACTACAGATTTGTATTTCTTAATCCCTTCCCCTTTTTTACCCATCCCCTCAACCCCCCTCCCAGCTGACAACCATCAAACTGTTCTCTGTGTCTATGAGTTAATTTCTATTTTGTTTGTTTATTTTGTTCTTTAGATTCCACATATAATTGAAATCATGTGGCATTTGTATTTCTCTGTCTAACTTACTCCAGACACCACAATACCTTCTAGGTCTGCCTATATTGTTGCAGATGACATTTCATTTTTTTTAAGGCTTAGTAATATTCCATTATGTATATGTGCCATCTCTTTTTTACACATTCATCCATTGGACAGGTAGGTTGCCTCCATATCTTGGCTATTGTAAATGTTGCAATGAACATATGGATGCACATATCCCTGCAAAATAATGTTTTGGGTTTCTCTAGATAAATACCCAAAACTGGGATTATTGGGTCCTTTTTGTCTCTTATTGTGGACTTCACTTTAAAGTCCATTTTGTCTAACATAAGTATTGCTACTCCAGCTTTTTGTTTGTTTGTTTCCATTTTCATGAAATATACTTTTCTATTCCTTCACTTTCAGTCTCTGTGTGTCTTATTTGATGTGAGTCCCTGGTAGGCAGCATATGCAAAGATCTTATTTTTTTACCCATTTAGCCACACTATTTTTTAATTACAGCATTTAATCCATTGACATTTAAAGTAATTGTTGATAGATGCGTAGTTCTTGCCATATTCTTATTCATATTTTTTATCTTTTTTGTTCTTCTTAAATAAGTCCCTTAAATATTTTTTGTAGTACTAGTTTAGTGATGAAGAACTCCTTTAGCATTTTCTTGTCTGGGAAACTCTTTATCTGCCCTTTGATTCTAAATGATAGTTTTGGTAAGTATGGTAATCTTGGTTTTAGGTCCTTGCTTTTCATCACTTTGAATATTTTGTGCCAGACCCTTTGGGCCTGCAAAGTTTCTGTTGAGAAATCAGTTGACATCTTATGGGACCTCCCTTGTAAGTAACTAACTGATTTTCTCTTGCTGATTTTAAGGTTCTTTTTTGGTAACCTTTGGCATTTTATTTATGATGTGTCTTGGTGTGGGCCTCTTTGGGTTCATCTTGTTTGGGACTCTTGCGCTCCCCTAGGCTTGTATGTCTATTTCCTTTGACAAGTTCGGGAAGTTTTCCATCATTTTTTCAAATAGGTCTTTAATTCCTTGCTCTCCCTGTTCCTTTTCTAGGACCATCATAAGGTTGGGTACACTTGATTTTGTCCCAGAGGCCCCTTAAACTAGTCTAATTTGTTTGGATTCTTTTTTCATTTTGCTGTTCTGACTGGGTGTTTACTGCCACCTTCACTTCTAAATCACTGATTTAAATTTTTGATTCATCTAATCTACTGTTGCTTTCCTCTAATGCAGCAGTTTTCAACCTGTGGGTTGCGACCTCTTTGGGGGTCAAACGACCCTTTCACAGGGGTCGCCTAAGACCATCGGAAAACAAAAAGATACTTACATTACGATTCATAACAGTAGCAAAATTACAGTTATAGAGTAGCAACAAAAATAATTTTATGGTTGGGGGTCACCACAACATGAGGGACTGTATTAAGGGGTTGCGGCATTAGGAAGGTTGAGAACCACTGTAATGTATTCTTTATTTCAGCTCTTGTATTCTTCGTTTTTGACTGGTTCATTTTTATTTTATCTTTTTTGCCTTTTCATGTTTCCTATCTCTGTTGAAGTTCTCACTGAGATCATTGAGCATCCCTTTAACCAGTGTTTAGAAGTCTGCATCTGTTAGATTGCTTGTCTCCATTTTGTTTAGTTCTTTTCCTGAAGCTTTATTCTGTTTTTATTTGAGACATGTTTCCTTGTCTCCACATTTTGGTTTTCTGCCTGTGTTTGTTTCTATGTTTGTATTATGTATGCCTGCTATGTCTCCTGGACTTAGTAGAGTGGCCTTAGGTAATAGGTGTCCTGTGCACTCCAGTGGCACAGTCTCCCTGGTCACCTGAGCCAGGCGTTCCAAGTGTGTCCCTGGTGTTTATTGTATCTGCCCTCCCATTGTTGTTGAGCCTTGCTTGCTGTCTGCATGTCAGCGGGAGGAATTGCTTGGTTGTAAGGACTAGCCATGTCTACAGTGGATGAGCTATTGTGCATGGGCTGACCCTACAGAGGTCAGGTTTGCTTTAGCATTGTTCTGATTCCTGCCTGAAGGCAGCCAGGTTGTGCTTTGACTAGGTAGAAGCCAGCTACTGGGTGTGCTGGCTCCAGGGCCTTCTGGGAAGAGCCACATACAGGCCAAGTTCAGCCTTCACCTGTGCCCTACCCAGGGCCACTTGATATGAGCCACGAAGTTATCTGCAGATGTGTTCCACCTGTGCTGGGTTTGAAGGTGCCTGGGAGAGGCTAAGCTGCCACTTGTGCTAGGTTTGGGACTGCTAAGCAAGATATACTGGGCATAGGGAGTCCAGATGCTGCTTGTTTGGGGTTTGTGAACCTTTGCAAGATTTTAGGAAAGTCCACAGCATGAGCGATGACAGGTAATATATATAGAAATATGAGTGGGGCAGTCTCAGGGAATCACCAGAGTGGTGCAATCAGTGTCAGCCAGGTTGATGGAAACTCAGATATGGCAGCTGCCTGTGTCTGCATGCTGGGAAAGAGGAGAGCTCAACAAGAAACAATGGTGTCTGCCAGTACTTCTGCCTGGGAGAAAGCCACTCCTCCAGCCCTCTCCCTGAGCCAAACAATTCAGTTCCTCTTCATACGTCCCTGCCACCTTTTGAGCTGCTCCTGCCTCAGTGCTGGAGCCCAGAGTGAGCGAGTCCATCAACAAGAAATTTTGTGTGTGAGCCCTTTAAGAAGAACACCTGGGACTCCAGCCACCCTCAGTCTCACTCAGCCACAATCTTCACTGGTTTTCACAGCCAGAGGTTGTGAGGACTTCTCTCCCTGGCACTGGAGCCCTGGGCTGAGGAGGCTGGCGTGGGGGTGCTGCTCCTTGCTCCTCTATGGCTGAGCAACCCTCCCAATTTTTCCTTGCCACACATGGGTGTAGGACAGCCCATTCTGAGTCTCCATCCCTCCTACCAGCCTCGATATGGCTTCTTCTACATGTCCTTATTTGTTAAGACTTCTGTTCATCTAGACTCAATGATGGTCATTCTGCTGCTTAGTTGTAATTCTGATGTGGTTGTGAGAGGAGGCAAGCACAACATTTACCTACAAGATGGCAAACCATCTTGACTGGAGCTATTTATATTCTTATACAACCAAAATATGAAGAAAGAAACAAAGGAGAACCAAAAACCCTGATATCTTATAGTTTTATTGTGTTTGGATATTTTTGTTAAACTGCATTTTCTTATCTCTGAAATTAAAAAAAATTATTATCTCAGTTTAGTTTAATAAGATTTAATTACACATTAAGCACAAGTTTCTTGGAATTTTACCATTAAAGAGAACTAATGTGTCTTTTCATCTTACTGCTATGTATTTGAAAAGGTTAATTAAATTTTAAGACAAAACTACATGGGATAAAATGTAAAGAAGACACTGTGTACTTTGGGAGCAAATTAATTTCAGTTGTTACGGTCAAAGATTAATGGAAATTTAGGTAGTGGATTTTATTGACAACCTATGTTTCCTAGAGTCAAACACTAAGACACATTAAATTATTTGTATAAATCACTCCTTTTTTGAGGGACAGAATACTTTTTAAAAATAAAAATCCCCCTTGTCTTATGGTGAGCTTGATGCAAGAGATTGATAAAGATCACTGATACATCTCATTAATTTCATTAGCAGTTTCTACTATTATAGTTCTCTAGTCAATAAAACATAGTATATCAATTACTTCTAGCTAAACTCTAAAAAGAAAGCCCTATAAATCTGGAAAAGACTAAGCATTATTGATCAGTCTAATCTTTTTGGAAGAATTCTTTAAACTTAAAATTGACCAATGAATCTGTTCTCACACTAGTATTTCAGTTTGTATAAAAATCTTTTGTTCCCTGACCAATAACTTTTTTTTTCCCC
>NW_017733731.1:18128-19105 GCF_001890085.2 Hipposideros armiger
TGCTTAAAATTAAAAAAATGTTTAATACCCTGACTCTGCTGAGCCTTGCCTCCACTGAAAGAAAGCTTGCTCAGTTCCTAGATACTGCTTCCACTCAAATCCTGTCAAATAAATTCAATTGTTTTTCCCAAGTTTTATGTGTAGGTGGTTCGACATTCATCTGACTCCTCACTAAAATGTTTAAACTCTTTATTTTCCACTCCTGTGTACAATAATTCCCTCATTTGGGGCTCATGATAACCAGCTCAAGTACTCACTGCCTCTCATCATTGCTATAATCTACTGACTCTTAACAACACTCCCCAGAATTAATTGAAATCCTTGGCAACCAGCTCATCATTTCTGCTTTACTTAAAGTTGTGCCATTTTCTTTGTTGATGTCACTGCTTATGTCCGTGACCAATACAACACCAGAATCTCAGAATTCATGATTATCTTCAACCCCATACAACTTTCTCTATACTTCTTGGTAGCTATCAATAACCAAGGAATCATCTTATGTTGTTGCCACTATCTGCAACTACTGTGTGTTAAATAAAATTTAATGTACCTCTATAATTCATTTCTAATCACAAACTCTTATTTTTCTAGCTCACCCTTACCTCATTTGCACAACATCTATTTGACACTCATGAATCCTTCCATTTTTCAAAGTTCATAAATTTCATATAAGTAATTTTTTTTTAACTCTGCAGGGACCCTGTGGTGATTCTGCTTTAATCTCTCTAAACACAATTCTACATGTGTTCTTCTAGGGCATATTTTTAAGAAACACTAATAGGGTTAGGCCCCAAAATTATCTACAGTACCTCTAAAGCCTGAACTATATGAGATGAATTATTATTAAGAAAAGTCAACTTTATTTCCAAAATTAAAATAAATACTTTTATTTTTCTTTACGCCTAACCAAGAAATCATGAATAACACAAATCTCTGTAATGGGTCTTCACACTTAGATGTTTTTATTTTAATTTTTT
>NW_017733732.1:0-13101 GCF_001890085.2 Hipposideros armiger
AGCCCGAGCAGCCCAGGAGAATGGGTTTTTGTCTCTGGGCACAGCGTTTTCACAACAAAGCCACTGGAAGGCAGGAGCACAAACACAGAAAATGAAAGCACCACCGTCCGAAGAAAAAGACACTACCGAGTTTTTTGAAACAAGAAGGGCGGGGGAGCGGGGAGAAGGCAAATGGACGGAGCACCACTGCCCCCTGCTGACCACAGAAACTGAGCGGTGCACGGTCAAGTGACACTCCGCTCCTTTTCAGGAGCTTTCCAAGCAAACCCAGGGAGACCTTGGCAGCAGAAATCAGCGCACTGACCCTGAGAACCAGAGAAGGACTGCAATCACCCGAAGTAGCGCCGGCGAGCATTCCCGAGCACTGTCGCTCTCCTAGTCCCGCCCTGGGAAGCACGGCCACAGCCGCCGGAAGTTCACGCGGCGGGGCGAACGCGCAGGCGTAAGGATGGGGCGCTCCGATTGGCCGGTTCGGGGCCTGCGCACCAGCGCTCACTGAGGTCGTTGCCAGTCTTCCTGCAGCCTAGTGCTGGAGGCTGCCTGCTGGGCCCTGTTTCCAACATCCGGTACAGTACCGGCAAGGTGATATCCAGGTCCTGTCGCCCGACTGTCACAGCGGACCCTCCGCCCCTCGTGCGGAACCTGTACCGCTCCTGTGGTCATCTTCCTGCCGCTCGGCTCACTCCGCACCAGCTTTCCTCTGGCTGCACCTCAGACACTCTCCTCCTCCGCCTCTCAGTCCTCCCCTCTGGGAACCTTATAGGGACCTCAGGGCCCAGGAGCCTGTCCCTGGCAACTCGGAGGCTCCCTGTCCAGAGATATGTTATGTTCCTCCGGATAATGCACCCCGCGGCACAAGGAACTTCCCTGGGTATCAGAGGAACACCCCCCACACACACAAACACCACCTCTCCCTCACCCCCACAGGAACACATGATGTCCCTTTTTAGTCCTCCGTGTCACATCATCTCAACACTCTGCCCTGCTCCCTCAGCGCCCTCCCTTGAATGCCTCTGCTTACACAGCCCCCACACTGGGGCCTCCATTGTGGACCCCACAGCTTTCGTCACCTGCCTTCAGGCCCCCTCTTACCCAGCTTAGGTAGGGCTGCAAACTCGCCCTGAGGCACCCCTCTTCTCTAGCTGCTTTCTCCCCCGTCCATCCTCTCCTGCTCTGTCCCAATAAGGGACACATCCATGTCTCTATCTGAGACGATGGGCATTGATGACAAAACTTGAAACTTTACTGGATTATTTATTGAATCCATGACCAGGAGAGGAGTGCTTCTCACTTTGCCTGTCACGCTCCCTACTCCACTGCTTTATTTACAGGGGACCCACTTGCATTCCAGTGACCTCAGCTACTACTTCATGAAGACAGAAGTAATACAGTGGGACTACTGAGAGCTTCTCTAAGCCACTCCACGTCTTCCTCACCTGGCATCCTCTGCTGCCCCTGAGCATTCCTGCACCTGACTGCAGCCAGCCATCATCCAGTGTTCAGGGTCCCTTGCCTTGCACCTGTTCAGCGAATTTACCCCTGCAGTTACCACTCCTCTGGTGAACCCTCTCCTGCGGCTTCTGCGTGGAGCTGCCCCCAACAAGAGGGGTTTGGAAACCCATCTCCTTCCCACTTGTCATTCTGCAGCTACTGGGACACTACGTGTTGATTTTCAAGGTCAAATAGTTTCTAGTGCTGGTGATGGTTCGGCGCCATGGAGAGCAATGTCTGGGTATCCCATTTCTTTTTTGGGGCCCGGGGCTGCTGGCCACTTCAGAAACATTTCACATTTTTCTGGAGGGAGGAAGGAACTGAGGGAGAGCGTGGACCTGGACATTTAAAAAGCGGGGCGGGCGCGGAGTGTGGGAAGGGGAGTTAAACTTTTGGGGTTTTCTTTTTCCTTTTGAAGGACTAAGGAAAATTATGTAAGATAATTGCAACACAAACGTTTCCACACTAAATAATTTTACCTCTTCTTTCATTATTTTATGTAGGATTTATCTTGTACCTATTTTACTTCATGGTGTAGCTATAGATTGAAGTAGACTGAACTATCCTCTCCTGTAGACCTGGCATTGGGGGTGAATAGTAGACACATTCATAATAAAGTTTATGCCTTAAAAGATGTTGAATCTGGCTTTTTGATATGTTCCCTCAGTATATTCAAGAGTTTTAAAATTTTTAAACATAAAGCAATTAAACATTTCTATTTAAACTTTGTCTGCAACTCAGAGAATGTAGTGAAAAAAATCTCTCAAGAAAATAAAATGCTCCATTAGAAAATATCCTGCACTGTACACCTGAAGCTGATGTTGTATAATATTGTATGTCAACTGTAAGTGAATATATATATATATATATATATACATATATATAGTCATGGGACATGGAGTATAGTGTGGGAGTGGAGTCAAGGCAATTGTAATAGATATGTATGATATGGGGGGAGTGGGGTGGAGGATTGGGGTAGGGGCATTGTCACTTCGAGGGGTAAAATGGATAACTATTGCACTGTGTTTTACAGCTGAAAGTAACTTTTTAAAATATGTATTTCACAATAAAAAATAATAATAAATAAGAAAATATCTATTTAATACAAAACAAACTGTAAAGGAGGAACCAAAGAACATAAGGAGGTAAGAAACAGAAAAAAAGACAAGTATAATGGCAGATATGAGTAGAGCTACATCAATAAGATCATGAAATGTGAATAGATTAAACAAGTCAAAAGGCAGATACTGGGCCGGCCGAGTGGCGCGATGGTTAAGAACTCGCTTGGGATGCCAGAGGGCCCCGGTTCGGATCCCACATATGAGGGCCAGTGACACTGCCCTCTACAGCTAAGATGGTGAACAACAGCTCAACCTGGAGCTGGGCTGCCATGAGTCGCCGGCAACGGCGTGGGCTGCAGTCCCTGTGGCAGTGCCATGGGCTACCGTGTATGGTCAGCAGCCAGCGTGAGCGGCCAGCAGCCAGCGTGAGCGGCCAGCAGCCGCAGTGAGCGGCCGTCCAGAAGCCGGCGACTGATCTGCCTCGCCAGAGAAGAGCGCAATGATGGTGCCAACTTGGGCCAGTGAAGCAACATCCTCCACAACTAGACTGAAGAACAAAACGACAGCAACTTGTCTGTTCCCCTTTCCCCAATTCCCCAGCACTGTTCCCATCCCCCCAATTCCCCAATAAAAATCTTTAAAAAAAAAAAGGCAGATACTGACAGACTGGATTTAAAAAAACAAGATGCAACTCTATGACATCTAGAGGAGACACAGTTTAGATTCACAGATACAAACAGAGTGACCACTGAAAGTAGTGGCGAAGATATATAAAAAAACGAGCAACCACAAGAAAGCTGCAGTGTGCATCCTAATATCAGGCACATAACTTTTAATGTTAAACATATGTTTAGCCCATGACCCAGCAAATCTACTCCTAGAGTATTCTTTCCATGATAAAGGAAAACATATGTCCATACAAAGACCTGTAGTCACACATTCATAGCACTTTCATGCATAAGAGCCAAACCTAGAAACAATCCAAATATTCAACAACTGGTAAATGGATCAAAGAAAAACAAACAGGTATACTCACACAAAGGAATACTACACAGTAATGAAAGCGAACTACTCATGCATATAACTGCATGGATGCGTCTCCAGTAGGCTAAATTACAGAAGCCAGACACAAAAGACAACAATGATGCGATTCATGTCAACGGAATTCTGGAAAAGGCACCCCTATAGGCACAGGAATTTATTTGTGGTTGCCAGGGCATGGGAGTGAAGAAAGGAGCCTGACAGCATATGGCACAAGGGAACACTTTGAAATGATGTAAGTTTTCTATATTTTAATTGTGGTGCTGGTTACACAGTTGTATACAGTTGGCAAAACTCTACAGACTGTATACTCTCAATGTAAATTATATCTCGATACCTTTGAGTTTAAAAAATGTAAAACAGGGCTGGCCGAGTGGCGCATTGGTTAAGAGTTGGCTTGGGATGCCAGCTCTGAGCAGCAGGGCCCCGGTTTGGATCCCACATGAGGGCCAGTGACGCTGCGCCCTCTACATCTAAGATGGTGAACAACAGCTCAACCTGGAGCTGGGCTGCCATGAGCTACCGTTAGCAGCTGGCAACCGGCGTGAGCGGCCCTCCAATGGCTGGTGAGCGACTGCCTCATCCGGGAAGAATGCAATGATAATACCAACATGGGCCAGTGAAGCCACATCCTCCACAACTAGACTGAAGAACAAAAGGCAGCAGCTTGTCTGTTTCCCTTCCCCGATTCCCCAATAAAATCTTTAAAATAAAATAAAAGGAATGTGACTAGAAATATTTAAATATTGTCTACTACATCTGCTCTAGTCCAAAGACTCTCTCTCTGCCTTTCATTGTCAAACCCACTTTTTAACTGGTCTCTCATATCCGCTCAGAGTGTCCCTCTCCCTCTCCCTTTCCCAGTTGCAGGGCTGTCCATTACTTTTGAGATAAAGTCCACAGTCCTACACAAGGATTTCAAGGCATGGTCGAGCCCCTGCCTATGTCTCTCGTAATTTGGAAAGCAGACCTTCCTCATTTCCTCTCTCTTCTTGGCTTCTTTCCTATCTTCAGTTTTCCCAAGCTTCTCCACTTACAGTTTCCCCTCTTCCTGAAGGCTCTTGATTGGTTAACTCCTGTGCATCCTTCACATTTCAACTCAACTAATGCCTCTTCAAGGAAGCCTTTTCTAAAGATCTACCTAAGGTTATTTCCTTTCGTACCGACAATCATAGCAGCAATTTTTACATTTACTTGTGTAATCGTTAGATTCACTATTTCATTTTTACTTTCTTATTAGCATTTACTTAATGCTGAATTTACTCCTCATCCGTAAGTTTTTGTTTATTCTGTTTCTTCTGGTAGATATTTTTCTTCTGTGCAGCCTCTTCTGGTTCAGGAACACTCTGTTCTTTTGCCGTTAGGATCATCTCACTGTGGCAGGGAGAGCTCGTGTATGGGTTAATCCACCTGCAAGCTCTGTAAGTTCTGCGCCGCATCTTGGGAGCTTTGTTCACCTGGATGTGATCAATGAGCACAGAGTCTACATGTAGACCCTTATGTTCAGCATTACTCTCTGCATTTTGAAGCATGTGCAGTAAAAATTCTGTGCTCTTTTTGGGCCACTGACCCTGTAACCAAACCCACTGTCTGGCCTGGGCACACCTACCAACTCCATCATTGTAACAAGGGAATGGTACACAATGTACTGTAATGTGACATTCTTTAGATACTTGGTGGCTTCTTGAATATGTATACCATTGATGGCCTAGGCAGTTTCACAAGTGTTCTTAAATATGAACATGAAGATTTACATGATTTTGTAGGGTTCCCTCCCTGGGTCAAGCGAATAGTCAACCATTTTCAGAAGTCACCCTTGGCCGCTTACAGGAAAAGCTCATCAGATTCACTACTGTCTCACAATCTGAAATAAACAGCATAAGAGCGGGGATGAGTCTTCTTAAACTGTATCCACCAGGCACACAGAATAGTGACTACACCATGGTTGGAGCTTGGAGAATTGTAGTTCAATGAATAATTGCTCTGTGTGTGTTTGTACACACACACACACACACACACACACACACACACACACACACTATGATCCAACTACAAAAAAGAAAATCGTGTTTTGTGTAACTACAGATGGACTGTAAATGGTTTATGCTATTGGGTTGTTGGAAAAATCATGAAGTATTTTTTTTGTTTTTCATCGCAAAAATGCGTCATAACTTTTCCGACAACCCAATAAGTGAAATAACTTAGAGAAAGACAAATACTATATGTTCTCACATATGTGGAAACCAAAAAGGCCAAACTCATAGAAATAGAGACTAGAATGGTGGTTGCCAGAAGCTGGGAGAAATGTTAGCTAAAGCGAACAAGCTTCCATCTAGAATATATAATAGAGGAATAACGTATGGGGATCTAATATACAGCATAGTGACTACGATTAGCAACATTGTATTATATATTGAAAGTCGTTAAGAGAGTAGATCTTAAATGTTATCATCACAGGCAGAAGACGGTAATCCTGTGAGGGGATGGAGATGTTCACTAAACTTGTTGTAGTAATTCTCTCACAATATATATGTGCATCAAATTATCATGCTGTACACCCTAAAATTACATATGGTACATGTCAATAATATCTTAAAGTTGAAAAACAAATTGTCTCCACCCTGTCAAGTGGGAGCCCCTTCTAGCTATTTGCTGAGTCCTTCTGACATCTCTCCATCATTCCTTGAACTTACGCTCATTATTTACACCACAAATTGCACCAGATTCATGTGTCCTTTCTCTCCTCCAGTGAGAGAACCATTCATTTAGTGGAGAATGGTATTTAGAAGCCAGGATCTGGGGGCTAAGTGTGCTTATTGCTATTTGAATGTTGCGGTACCGAAAACTATTGGAATATACATACATACACACTGAAACACACACACATGTAAACATTACATCTGTATCTATCAACCTTTCCTTATATACATGTATACATATATGAGTTCACATGGAGGCCTCCCATTCATTATAACATCTCAGAGTTTGTTCCAGTTTCTTTCATTTCTACATTAGAAACTCCCGTTTCTAAAGTGAGAGTCACGACTTCCATTATCTTTATGTATTTCCTGAGTTGATGACCCCCAATATATATAAGCCAACTTTCCCACACAGAGGCCCTCCTCACATGCTGTGCCGAAGCATCCCTTACCCTTGACCTACCTCCACAACCAACTCAGCATTGAATCACTGAGCCAATTAGCCTTCTCCCACCCAACCCCCAGGGACATCGTCCTTCCAATCTGGGGCTCTGTCACCCACTGCAGCCTGTCCTGGGTATGGATGCCCTCCTTACTGGGCCTGGGCTCTGGCTCACCAAGTTGGAATGCCCCTATAAGCATACGCTTGCCTTGCTCTACAGGACCTTATCTGACAGCGTTAGGACTGATCTGCTCTGGCACAAAAGAGAAGGGAATTGAAACAAAGGGCAAGGCAGAGGAAAAGCTGAACATATCTAATACAATCGATTAAGCTGAATCTGGCCAAATCCAGGCAATATTATAAAGCCTGTGTGTTTTTGCTCACTGTTCTCCAGTTTCCACTTCCTACCTCTCTCCTCTGACTGAGTTCCTCTCTCATTCCTAAAGTCCTGCCTTCCATCAAGAGTAGAAATATTATCATGGGCATGATGCCTGGATTATCATTTATATCGGCTGCATGGCTGACATTCACTGTAGATGGTGTCCTCCCAGCAGCTCTGACACACAAGCCCTCTGATGCCCATGACGGAGTCAAAGATTTCACCCCTCTTTGAGCAATTTCAGATGTGAGTGAGACAGCAGGCTCAGGCTACTTCTTAGAGCCTCAGGTCCTTCTCTGGAAAATAAGGATGACCTCACCTCCCTCACAAGTTGAAACAGAAGTACAGATGGCGACACCAGACACCTTTCAGGAGCACTATGCCCCAAACCCAGTGATGAGGGCTTTACCAGCATTGCAGGACACTTTGATATTTAGGAACATGCTAAGTAGATGTTCGCCTCAGTGCTGTTGCACTTACTGTTCCTCCTGCCTGGCATGATCTTCCCTCAGGTAATGTACGGCCTGCTCCCTCACTTCCTCCAGGTCTCTGCTCAATCATCACCTTTTCAGGGAGACCTTCCCAGATCACCCTGAATACATTAACAACATACTCCCTTCACACCCTTTCTTGTAACACGTCTTTTTCTTTCTCCATGGCACTTGCCACTCTCAGATATGTTACATAGTTACTGACCAACTCCATGGAATCAGACATTCTGTCAGTAATGTTCTGTGTTGTAAACCCAACTCCTAGAACACTGCTCTGGTACATAGCAGGTGCTCAGAAAATTCTTGTGGAAGGCTACTGGGAACCAGGCTCTGAAAATGCAATGCTAAGTGGTACAGTATCTTCCAATATGGGAATTAGCCCCATTGTACTACTTTGATGCATATCATGACTCCAGGAGACAAGTGACTGGCCCAGGGACACACAACCAGCACATACGGCTCCAGGCCTTGTAATCATAAATGACACGTTACAAATCCCTCAAGCCCAAAACAGAGAACTCACACCCAAAAAAAACAAAAGATGTCACCAGACATACAAACCCCAAACAGCTCAGATACCTAGAGACACCAAAAACAGCTCACTGAACACAACCTAAAACAGATTTTAAAAATCTCTGCACAGAGAGGTCTCAATTTGTGTCACAGACATCCAAACAGAGCAGAGACTATACACACTGTGAAAGCCCCCACCCCGACAGACCAAACTCCTCATCCCAGGAAATAAATCAAAACTGCTGATACCTCACACACTGCAGATAAGCTCTCAAAGCAACCAGGCACAGGCCAACTTAATACAACGACTCCAAAAAACAGAAAGACAGAAGTAGAAATCTCTCACAAACACCTCATAACCTTGTGATGAATTCCCCATACCAATCACAGAACCTCCTCCCTGGACACAGACCCCCAGAGAGCTCACAGACTTTCTACCTTGTTAAAGCCTCCTCCAACCACCCCACGCAGTTCAGAGACATCGCAGCTCCGGACCCAGAATCACAAACTACTCGGAGATCTCATATCCTGGGGTGCGGTCATCTACACAGAGATCTCCACCTAGGGCACAAACGCCCAAAACCTCAGAAAAATGCACACCCACGTTCTCGTATACAGGCACACAAAGCCTCAGAGACCTTTAGACCGTGTCGCCCAGAATCCACTCAGATCAACTATCCCATTCCCTCACAATCCCTCAAAAGGCTCAGAGGGATCAAATGTACACAAACAGCACCTGTGATGTCGCACCCAGCGATACACATCCCCAAAGGGCCTGCCACTTGATACTTTTAGGCAGAGACGCCAAACCAGCGCAGACATCTCTCCCTGGACGTTAATTGCATGCATCTGTAGGATTGACGGTGCCCTGCCAAACGCGCCAGACTAGGCTAGTGACTGAGTTACGGCTACACTACACCGAAGGAGCTCACGTGAGGACAGCACCGATACCCGCGCATGCGGCATCAGACCCTGATTCCAAGTCAGCCATTGCGCGGAATCTCGCCACTGACAGGGGCGGCATTGTCAGCCCTGTCCGGACACTCAGTAGGTGAGGAGTCCAAGTTGGGGAAAAATTCTGCACTCTGAAAACACACACACGGGAACTTGCACTCACACACGCCTCACCCTCAGCTCCAGCTTGCAGTTTTCGGGCATCCCAGACAGAACTCCAATGGGAACTGGGCTGGCATAGGGGAGGCCAAGATTACAGGTCCAGCTGCAGCCATTCTGCGCCCAGGTTTGGTTAATCCGTGGATTTCGCCGTGACCAATCACCGCCCAGCAGAAATCACAGTCCACCTCCTCATCCGGGAACCATCTTTCAAGCCTTGGTGTTCCCAACTGGATGCGACCATGTAGAAATAGATGGGGGAGTTAGAGAACTGAAAGTGACGGTCGCAGCTTCATACTCGGTGGCCACTCGCTGCCAATGCGACTGGTGAGTTGAGGATTCCCAGTTCTGATGGGCTTGGCAGCTTTGTACACTGGCCCTCATTGTCACACACACACACACACACACACACAATGGAATTTTCCGAATCTCTCTACCTCCCTGAGTAGACAGTGCTACCTCTAAGACCCTCAGTGGTATGTCCCAGGACAGAACTGTTCCCTCTGGCGCGCCCCTTGGCGGTGAGAACCTCAATGGCACGTTCATACAGGTGCCCTTGGACCATTCAACGGTGGACCATTCAAAGGATGGGAGAGCAAAGTCAGGATGAAAACCCCAAGTTCACTGCAGGATTGGATTCTTGGAAACATCTTTCTAAACTTAAATGTACCTCCCTGCAGTGGCCACTATGACAACAGGGAGCGTTACAAACATTTTCTATGTTCTGAGCATTGTGCTGGCTTGTGCCTCCCCGGGTAATGTAGAATAGGTGTAGTGGGGCAACCCAGCCACAGTCCCCCAAGGGCACGAGGGCTAGATCCCCCACTGAGTGTCAGAAGGCCTGGTGTGGGACAGGCTTCAGTCCTTGACTGTCAGCAATAGATTGTAGGGACAGCAGGACATTTGGTTCTGTTAGGGAAGGGGCCATCTCCCAGGGACCAAAGGACACTGGGTAGGGTAGGTAAAGACCAAGGGCTTTGTCACAATCCTGTCACCCCCTTGGACATGTTGTATAGCAGATTCCTCGGCCTGTCTAACAATGCCTCTTGCCACAACTTTGCAATTATTTTTTCATTCTCTCATTAATTTGGTAAAGAAAGAAGAGTTTGAGGCTTACTAAAGAAGACAAATTACTTACGTGGGCAAAAAAGAGTTGCAACTCTGGAGACACACAACCACTTAGCAACACAAACTGCTCTCTGGAGAGACAAAGAAACAAAGGGTTTATAATGGCAAAAACTACAATGTGTAGTTCTTTCATGCAAATGACAGACTGCTGGCTAATTTAGCAGATGTTGGTTAGTCCCAATAAGCAAAGGAAGAACAGTAAAACTACACGAAGGAGGTAAAGTTCATATGTGTCCACACAGCAGTTGTTGTTCCAGGATATTGATGACTCAGCCTTGAGCTGAGTTGACAATCAGGTTACCAAGTTAGGAGCAGCTCTGAGAACTGAGGCACAAGATGTTCATAGGCCCCACTTCCCCAAAAAGCCTCCAACTCTGTTTTATGTGACTCTCTTCGCAATGCTTATTGCAACTCCCTTTTATTTCCCATGATCACATTTAGTCTCTCCAAATCACGTTTCAGACACTGTAATGGGAGTTAGAAATACAGCCATAAGAAAATAGAAAAACAAAAATGTTACTGTCATGGAGCTTACACTGTATTGGGATCCTATAGTATGATAATGTAAGTAATTTGTCAGGTGTTGGTAAGTGCTGCAATTAAAATTAAATATGAGTAATGAAATAACAGGGGTGAATATTTCTAGAAAGAGTGGTCAAAGAAAGTTTTCCCAAGTTGGTGTCATTTGAGCTGAAATCTACAGGAGATGGATATCAGGAGAAAAGCATCCCAGACAGGGGTAAGAGCCAGTGTAAAAGTGTGGGAGTGAAACTCAGGCTGGAGTGTATGAAAACGCTTGTGGAGACTGGTTAGGCGGGCACAGGATGGCGTACGGAGAGGCAGGACATGAGTTCAGAGAGATAATGAGGAATAGATCACATAAGGCCTTCTGGGCTACTGAGGGGCGGGTGGAATTTGACTTCTTCTCAGCGAGCCATGGGAGGGGTTTTAGCACAGGAGACCCATGCCTCCTTCAGAAGTCAGAGGCCCAGGTCACCCAATGTAAGCAAAGGAGCTCTGTGTTTCCCCAAGGAAAAACCTGTCCCCAGCCCCTCTGCAGCAGACCATGCCTTCCCTAGGCATTCCTGTGTACTGCCGGGGGAGGGGGGGGACACGGGGGGGGGGCTCCCACAACTGCTCCCCACAGAGATACATATGAAAGGGTGATATGCCTAGGAGAGGAGGAGCAAGGGTCCTCATGGTACAGGTGAGGTCACGCCCAGGCCAGTGTGTGAGAGAGACAAAGAAGCAGGCATAGAGATGTCAGAAAGAGAGAGCATTAGAGAGATAGAGACAGAGAGACTATTTATAGCAGTACAATGTACCTACTGAATTAACAGCCACCTATTGTCCCATAGCCCTGCTATTGGATGATGTGCCTATCTCTTCAGAGTAAAGAATGCCTCTCCCCAGGGACAGTGTCTAGGGAATGACTCAGCCGCCCATGGCCTGTGCCTCAGTCACACTGTCTTGACGATTGTCAGCACCCTCTGGCCATTAGGCCAAGGACATGTTCCAGTTATGAGAAAGCTTATGTTTTACACAGGTTCTGGTGGGGGGAGGGCAGAAATCTATTTATTAGCAGTGGCACCCTGTGCAAATGCATGAATCTGAGGTATTTCCCACCTGCGTGGTGTCTCACCTCTCTCCCTTCCACCACTGCCTGCACAGGTAACGTGAAGATGACATTCCGTAGATCAAGTTGCACAATGCTGTGTGAGCAACAGACAGAGGGACAGACTTCCTGACGGTGAGTCAGTCCTTGTGACCCTGTGCAAACCTCGTCCTTCCCCCTTCCCTGGCACCGCCCCCCCCCCACCTGGCCTGGGCTGTGCTGAGCCTTCCCCTGCCTCCTCCAAGGAGCCCACCTACTCCAGGTCCTCCCTCCTCAGGAGCTGAGATCTTCCATCCACACTCGGCCCTAGGCACCTCACCTACAAATGGTGACCTTCTCTTAAGTATTCGGGCACATTTCCTGAGTGAATATGTGGACATAGGTTTTCACAGGGCCCTGAGCAAAGCTGGGTGTGATGCCAGCTTGTACTGCTGTTATTAGTATTGTTACCCTGGGCTCGTAGGAGCTGCACATGACTGAGAACTGCCCTCCCTGAGGATGGGGATGCTAAGATTTCATCTCATTGGCACCAGGGCAGGGATACAAGAAATCTCATTACAGGTGAAATCACACACCTAGCGAGAGCGCTGAGTAAGCAGAGTCCTTCCTGCCTTCCTCTCACAGAAAGCCTGGGATGCAGATACATGAACAGCTTAGGGACCCGCCTCTCTGGACAAAGAAAGACTCCTCCACATAGTTCAGAGACCTCACGCCCTGGGACAGAGACCCACAAACGGTTCGGAGGCCTTCACCTTAGACCCAATCACACATGAGGACACAGACCCCAACCAGCTCAGAGAATTCCTACACTCGGTCACAGCTCCCCTTCACTCAGAGGCCTCAGACGCCTCCTCGGAGAGCCTACAGGCTGCATCCTGGGACACAGAGCCACAAATCTGCAGCTCAGGGCTGCCGTTATGGCCACTGACATTGAGTCTGTGGGTCGCCAAACCCCTTGGAATTTCAATGCCCCTAGTAGTTTTGGCAGCCTGAATCAAGTAATTGAATTCTGAATAAGCATATAGGTATTGGCTGTAACTAAATGTTTCAATTGCTTTAGTGGTCCAACGGCTGATAGTCAAAGATGAAGAAACTATGCTCACGTATTAGATTAATGGAAGGAGCACT
>NW_017733733.1:0-9671 GCF_001890085.2 Hipposideros armiger
GGAAGTTACTTGCTCCCATGTCATTTGAGATAGTGATGAGCTAAGGTGGCTTGAGGTTGGCCATGTGAGTTGGTATAAGGCCAGTCAGGGGATTGCTTTCCAGTATATTCAGCTCATCTCCCAAGCAATGAGAACACCTAGGGCAATTGCTTATTTCAAACTATTTTATCTCCAGACTGTTTTACTGGTAACCTGAGAGGCCTCTTTCCTCAAAGGACTTCAGCTTTTTCACTCAAGTGTTTGAGATTGGTGGACTTAATCAACCTGGCATTTAAGAAAGTGTGACCTACAAGGTGACCTTACCAAAGACAATATAGTATGAAGGAAATATCCAGTGGTTCTTAGTAACAGTCATTCTAAATTACACGCAAGAGTATGCCAAAATTTCCACATGGAACCCTGGGGTTGGTTGTTGTATGAGTGACCGACCCATCCTTTATCAGACCCATCCAGACTCTCTCCTTTTCTCTCTTCTAATTCAACTTCTCTTGTATTCACCAAGTGCCCATAATAGTTAGTGATTCCTTAATCAGCTTTACTTATTTTTCTACTCTATTTCTTACAGTGCCATTGGTAAACATTTGCAGCATCCTTGAACAGTTCATCTGTTCTTCAGTGTCTGCAGATCACTTCCTTTTCTATATACATCAGTGAAAATAGAGAGGTTCTCATTTTCATCGCCTTTACCTCCAAATCCATCTACAGAGCTTTATTATTTATAGTGTCTGAGACAAGAGCAGAAACTAAAATCTTTTCATGTTTTTTCAAAAATGTTTTATGGTAATTTGAAAGTAATCTACTAAAGCTAAAAAGCAGAATACAAATAAAAATTAATGATCCACTGTTTTAATTAAAATATATTTAAAATTAAGTTTTATATTAAATTTATCTTAAAACTTAATTACAAGTATTTTTTTAAAAATAGAACTATTCACAATGTGACCAGTGCAAAGTCTGTTTGCCCAACGCTTTGAAAGGCCAAAACCGAAAATGTCAGAGTTTCTAGTAAGGAAAGGTTTATAGATCCATCAGGTGCCAACTGAGAAGATGGGAGCCCTAGTGGTTCCTCAAATCCATCTTACCAAAGTACAGCGTTTAAGGCTTCTTTTATGTCCAGTGAAGGGGACATGGGAGTGGCTGTTTTTGTGAGGTCCAGCTGCCAGCAGAATTCCTCTACTGATTAGCATGTCTATATACAAGACTAAGCAGGGTCTATTAGCCTGATGGCCATGGCCACAATACAAGCTTGAACCAGAGGGAGCCAGAGAGTTCCAGTATTTCACTGTTACAGTTCCTGTTTCAGTGGCCTTCTAGGTGCTAAATAATATCACTCTTTATGTGGGCTCAGGCTAGAATAAAAATGTACAATTTAAATGTAATATTGTTTAATACTACAAAGTGTTCCAGCCATCATGAAGAACTGTTGCGAATACTATGCTGATTAACGAGCACCCTTCAGAACCAAAGATGAGTACATAAGAGATGCAAGAAAATGTACCTGCAGCACTCCTGGGAAACAATATTGTATTATGAAGAATCTATTGCATTGGTGCCATCTGAGAGGAAAGATTGGTCTAGTTCATTAAATTTTCTTTTCTCTTCCCTCAAATCCCCCCAAATTCCAAATCAGAGTTTGCCTTCTATGTCAGTAGCAGTACAACTCACAAATTTTTCTGATATGCAAATGCAGTTTCAAGGGCAGATGTTAAGGTGTAAAGAAGCATTTCCCTTGAGCCTGGGCGGTGTTAGTAGCTGTTTAAGGTTACACAGTGCCCAGATTCAGGTGACAGACACGCCCTGTGTGTTTTAGTCCCATGCTGTGTGTGTGTTTGTTGTCCGAGGCCCTGTCCACATACTTGCTCATCTTCTGTGTTCCTTGCGTTTAAAATAAAGGTCACCTTCCCAAGATCACTCCTCTTTGCTTTTGTTATTTTCTTCTCTTGTCACCTGCATAGAAGGCAGGTAGTATCACATCTTCCATTGAACTGTCGCCCATCATACAGGCCTGAAGTAATTGTTACTGTCGTTCATGTAGTATGTATGGCATGCTTTTATTCTGGTGTCCTTTAGGCCTTTATGACATTTACAGAGATGTTTGTTTCCCCCACTATATCACAAGCTTTCTGGAGGAAGATATAGTGTCTAATTTATTTTTGTACTTTCCCAGGTCTAGAATACTCTTAAATATAATGACTCAACTGGATTAAATCACATTGAGGGGCTCATTCTTTAAAAGTTCATAGGTAAGAATTAAATGGATTGTTTTCCTATCATTACAGAAAATTACATTCTATAAAAGAATTTGTTTTCATAAAAAGGCACTGTGGGGTAGCGTTGTCCTATGTATGGTCATCTCTGTCCTTGTGGACACTTTTGGAGCTTCAAATCAATCCACAGGTACAGCCCTAGAGAGGAAGGCTGGACTGAGCCCTCTATACCTGCTCCTTTCTTAAGGTGTGAGTCAAATAGGAGGCACTGTAGGCTTTTCTTACACCAGAGACTACTGTGAGGGACCTAGTTGTATACAGTCGCTGAAAGATGTGAGAAATTCTGAGTGTGCAAATGGGGCCTAGTAATAGTAAAGAGAGAAACAAATTGTGTGTGAAGAAAAGTGGAATCATTATCAGCACATAAGAAACATGCTTCTTGCTGAGTATTCTTTTCAATTAATAGCTTTGCCTTATTACTTGATTCAAATACTAGAAGTTGATAGTTGTAATGCATATATCTATATTCACATTGTTATTGTTATCTTTATGTCATTATCTTTATCAAACAGAAAAGACGCCTGGATCAAACAGATTCATATAAAGCAAAAAGGTGATGGAGAATTCCAAAGTATAGATATCACATTGTTCTGATTTTATATTTATTTTTATTGCCTAAAATTTTTAGATATTAGGGGAAAATATGAACTTCCATGTCACGTCCAGCGTGGCAAGGGCAAATGGGACACGAGAGGGGCGGTGCAGATTGAATAAGAACAAGAGACAGAAGTAAGATTTAAGAGCGAGACCAAGGGAGTCAGCCTTCAGAGATAGACTGAGCCACCGAATCGGGTCGATGCATGGTTTTTATTGATTCTTTTCAAGGAAGTAAACTGCTGTGCTGTCAGTCACTAACCGTGTATACTGGTGCGCCTTAAGGCCTTTTCCAATGACCTTTTTCCAATGTACTCCAGCAAATGCTATGCCTTCGTACTCCACCACATTGCCCCAAGACATAATTACATGTCCTCCCAGGGGAGACAGCTGATATCATTCCATCAGGTCCCAGCCAGGCTGAGACGCCCCCCGAGAGAGCTTTACAGATATCATTCCATCCGGCCTCAGTTTTCCGAGACACTCTCTCGACTAATGGGTCAGAGGCTAATGCAGGGGGGGTGGTCTAAGAATCGGCTGTAAGGCGACACTTCCAATTCACAGTTCCAAAATTATTTCCAAACCTTTGAATGCCACCTTTTCTTTAATATTCTTTCTGTCTCTTTCAGGAGAAAACAGATGAACTGAACTGCAAGCCTGAACCACAGGACGATTTTACAGATAAGGATTAGACAAACAAAACATTATGCAGCAACAAGGAAAATACTATATAAAATTAATGTGTATATTGATCCTAATTTTTTCCCCACAATTTACAGTCTTATTAAGTTCATTTCTTATAACAATATTTACCACAAGTCTTGGTTATTCCAGGAAAGTCCCGTATATTTCATGTATTCCAATAATAGGAATTCATTAAGTAGATAATACATAACATTTTTGTTCTTACTACTTTCTATGACTGGAATGACTCATATAATTAATTCATAGGTTAGTAAAGATCCTTTTGTTAGAACACTAGCAAAGTTATTTGGATTAAAAATATGTGGATGTTCTTTCTATGATCCCCCAAACTGTAATTCGCATAGATAAGAAAGGAGGCCGCTCCCTTTCTTTCTCACACTCTACTACATCAAGGATTATCAGAAAATGTCCCCCAACTAATAGAATAACAGCCTTTCTCCTCCCCCACACCCGCCCCCCTCTTTCCACCTCTCTCCAGCACATTCTGTGTAAGAGTGAGGCTGGAGGGTGGGGCTTCCTGTCACAGCCCCGCAGGGTTTGTTGGGTGAGGCTGATTGGTTGCAGAAGTAGCCACAGTTCCAGAACCAAGTCATGCCACTCACCATCCCAGGGTATAGTTAAACATACCTTAGGGCGATAATATCCCGAGCAACAAACCAAAGGATCATGAAGAGGCTGTTGGGCACTGTGCTGGGGCTTTTGTGCACCCAGGTTTGCTGTAAGTTGGGCTGTCCTACATGGGCATCTGAAAGGAGTGTTATTGAGGGAGGGAGGAAAAGTCACTGCTTAACTTTGTAGACTTTCTATCCTTTTCCTAGTTTATGAGGGCATTTCTGGGTTTTGTGGGTGTGATAGTGACCATCGCCTGTGACTGTGTCTCTGTCTCTCATCAGGTGTGAGAGGGGTGCAGGTGGAGCAGAGTCCCCCAGCCCTGAGTCTCCAGGAGGGAAACAGTTCCATGCTGCAGTGCAAATTTTCCACTTCTGTGAACAATGTGCAGTGGTTTCGCCAAAATCCTGGGGGCGCTCTCATCCGCCTGTTTTACATTCCTTCAGGGAAAAAGGTGAATGAAAGGTTAACCGCTACTACAGACCTTGGAGAACGCAGCAGCGTGTTGTCTATTTCCTCTCTCCAGACCACAGACTCAGCTATTTATTTGTGTGCTGTGGAGGCACAGTGCTCCCCAGACACCTGCAGCCTGTACACAAACCCTCAGCTGGGCTCAGCTCCTCTTCCAACCACAATCACATCACAAAATCACCACGCAGCATTTACACAGCTTAACATTCCTAACCCACACTGGTAGGGTTTTATTTTTTATATTTATTTATTTACTTAATTTACTGGTAGGGTTTTAACCACAGATACTTTTGGGTCTTACAGGTTGGGGGCTCTGGTCTTGATCTTTCCTTCTCAGTCTACTCCTCTTCCTGGACTAGAAACTTCTCACTTGGAACTGACAGGTTACCTGATAAGAGGGCAGAACTAATATGAATATTTAAGCCACAGTATGCTGGACTCCAAAAGAGTGAAATGTGAGAGGAATGAAAAAGAACAGAAAAATTACTCCAACAAAGATGTTATTACACAATGATGCAGCTTAGTGGGTGTCTCCAGAATGTTCAGGTCAGCCTCACCACAATGTGTCCCAAGACAACTGCAGATACTTATATCCCATACTACTAGTGCAGCACAGCAAACAAACAAAAATTGCTGAATGTTTATATATTGAAAAATCCCTGCAAAAGCTTGCAAATGAATATTCCATTCAACTGATTGCCATTTGTGTTCTCAAGGTTCGTTTTGTGTCCTAGGATATCGTCTATCCTGCAGAGTGTTCCCTCCATGCTTGAGAAGAATGTGTGTCCTCTTGCTGTAGGGTGGGTGTCTGTTACGTCTACTTGTTTTGTAGTGCTGTCAACGTTTGTTTCCTTGTTGATATTCTGCCTAGTGTTCTGTTATTGAAAGTGACATATTGAAGCCTTCAATGATTATCATTGAATTATCTGTTTCTCCCTTCAATTCTGTCCATTTTTGCTTCATGTATTTACCAAAATACATGTAAAATAATTTTACATAATTGCTCTTTAATTCAGTTAAGAGAAAGAAGGAGAATAAATATGCAATTACACTGTATTTTATAATTACCTAAATAATTACCTCTAATGATGTACTTTTGTGTGTTTGAAAGGATGCACATTTCTGTCTTGGGCCATTTGCTTTTAGCCAGAAAAACGTTCTTTATTATTTCTTGTAAAGAAGATCTGAGAGCAATGAATGCTCTCAGTTCACATTTATCTGGGAATGTCTTTTATTACTTTAATTCTTCAAAGATACTTTTGTCAAATATAGGATTTTTCATTGATGGTATTTTCTTCTGTTTGTATTTTACTTCGAATATGTCTTCCCACTGCCTTCTGGCTCCATTGCTTTTTTGGGAAGAGAAGAGAAGTCAGTTTTTAATTTTATTAGAAACACTTTGTATGCAAAGATTTGTTTTTCTCTTGTGCTTTTAGGATATTCTGTTTCTCTTTCAATATTTTTACTACGTGTCTGATTGTGAATCTTTTTAAATTTATCCCACGTAGACTTATTATGCTTCTGAAATGAATAGATTGCTTTTTGCCAATTTGGGATAGTTCTCAATCAGTATTTCTTAATTTGTTTTGTTTTGTTAGTTTCTCCTTTCCATCTGGTACTACCATTATGCATATGTTGGTGTTCTTAATGATGTCACATGTTTCTCTATGTCTGTGGTCATTTGACTTCATTCTCTTTTCCCTCCTTTTTACAGATTGTATAATCTTTGTAGATCTACCTTCAAGTTCACTGATTCCTTATTTGGAGCGGTCAGATCTACAACTGAACCCCTTTAGTGAATTTTTCATTTTGGTTGTTATAATTTCCAACCAGAATTTCCATTTTATTCCTTTTAAAAACAATTTCTACCTCTTTATGGGTATTTTCTATTTGATGAGATACTGTCAGCATACTTTGTTTAAGCATGATTTCCTTTAGTTTTTAAAACCTATTTAATCTAGGTACTTTGAGATCTTTCACTGCTAAGACCAACCTCTGAACCTTTTCAATAGCAGTCTCTATTGCCCAATGTTTTACTGTGTAAGGGTCACAATTTCTGTTTCTTTTCATGACTCATAATTTTTGTTGAAAATGGAACATTTTAGAGAATATATTTGATGTAGTTTCTTATGATGCTGTTATGGGTAGAATTGTGCCTCTTCCACCCCAGTTTATATGTTGAAGTCCTAGAGAATGTGAACTTCTTTGGAAATAGAGTCATTGCAAATGTTGACTAGTTCATTAGATTGGGCCCTAATCCAATATGACTGATGTCCTTATAAAAAGAGGAAATTTAGACACAGAGACAGACACACACGAAGACATTCACATGAAGATGAAAAGAGAGACTGGAATAATGTTTCTACTATCAAGGAACACAAAAGATTGCTACCAAACCATCAGACGCTGAGGAAGAGGAATGGAACAGATTCTTTCTCATTGCCCTCAGAAGAAATCATCTTTCCTAATACATTGATCTTGGACTTCTAGCTTTCAGAAGTATGAGACAATAAGTTTCTGTTAGATAAGCTTTCTATGTAATTTGTAGTACTTTGTTACAGCAACTATAGCAAATGAATGTGTGAAGGTGCTATAATAAATTCATGACCGCTGTACTCATGGTGTTCAAAAGCTGGAAACCACCCAAATGTTCTTAGTTGGATGAATGGAGTGAATTGTAGAACATTCATATAATGGAATACTATTTAGTAATAAAAAGAAATGAGCTGTTAATACATGCAACAACATGGATGGATCTCAAGGCTATGATGCTGACTAAAAAAATCAATTTCAGAAGGCTACATATGTATGATTACACTGATTAGATTATTATGATTCTATGAATAATGTATAATTCCACGCACACAACATTCTCAAAGGGACAAAATTATAGGGATGGAAAACAAGCAGTTATTGCCAGAGGTTACCAGGGGTTGTAAGAGTGTGGAACGTGTGCAAAGGGAGTATCGTTAGGGTGAAGGACAGTATTTTGATGGTAGTGGTGGCTACCTGAAACTGTACATGTGATAAAATTTCATAGAGCTATGCACAAAAAAAGTGCATGTAAAAACTGTGACTCAGAGTAATATCTGTAGTTAAATAGCATTGTATTAATTTCCTGGTTTTGATATTTCTACCATGATCATTGGATCATAAATGTTATCATTGAAGAAAGTTGGGTGAAGTGTACAAGGGAACACTGTAATGTTTTTACAACTTTTATTTGAGTCTAAATTATTTTTAAAAAAAGTAACCATGAGGGTGACTGGTTAGCTCAGTTGGTTAGAGCATGGTGCTGATAACACCACAGTTGCAGGTTTGATCCCCACATAGGCCACTGTGAGCTGCGCCCTCCCTAAAAGGGTCAATTATGCCATTGTAGGATGACAGCAATGTGTAACAAACAACCATGGCTTTTCCCCCTTAAAACTGAAAAAAAAAAAAAGTAACCTTTTTGAAGTACAAACTGGGCAATCACTTCAGCAGTTTCTCAGAATTAAACACAAATCTACCATTACCCAGTTTTTCTACTTCTAAGCATTTACCCAAGGGAAATGAAAACATATGTCCACAAAAATGTGTTGTTTTTTTTAAAGAATTTATTGCTGAATTGGGGGAGGGAAACAACATTGGGGATGCTGTTTAGGGGAACAGAGAAGTTGCTGTCCTTTTCTTCTTCAGTCTTGTTGTGGAGGACATTGTTTTACTGGCCCACATTGGTATTATCATTGTGCTTTTACCGGGTGAGTCAGATCGGTCGCTGGCCATTGGACAGCCACTCACGACAGCTCAAGGCAGCTCGCGAAACCTAATGCCCGCTCCTGGCCAGCCCCACTGCAGGCTACACCGTTGCCAGTTTTCATGGCAGCCAGCTCTGGGTCAAGCTGTTGTTCACCATCTTACCTGTAGAGGGTGCAGCCTTACTGGCCCTCATGTGGGATCCAAACCCGGGCCCTGATGCTCAGAGCTGGTGTTCCAATCCAAATCAACCAAGGCACCACTCAGGTGGCACAAAATTTTTTTAAAAAATGTTTCTAGCAGCTTTATTCATAATAGCAATAAACTAGAGAAAATGTCTACAAACAACAGATTAAATAGCGACACACACACACACACACACACACACACACACACACACACACAGATGCACTGGAATGTTAGCTAGAATCGCCAATATCCATAATAGCATGGATAAACCTCAATAACATGAAACTCAGTAAAATTGCAGATATAAAACATAGTGTTTCATTACATTCAGATGAAGTTCTAAAATAGGTAAACTATAGTGAAATAATGCAGAACGTTTGTTATCTCTGTGAGCTGGGAATTTTTGGGTAGGCACAAGATATTTTGATGGAGTGAAAGAAATATTGTATAGTTTGAAAGGGGTGTGGCTTATAAATCTGCAATTTTCAAACTCCTCTAACTTTAAGCTTAGGACCCATTTATTACACTGTATAATTATACTTTAATAAAAAATAAAGTACAAAAATTAATCAAACAGTAACAAAAACAAGGCAATAGGTGGGGAAATCCAATGCTATTTTTGATGAGCTGTAAAATAGACCAATATTTGAAAATACAATAGAAAATACTTAATGTAGTAGACTAAATAATGACTCTCAAAGATGACCATGTCCTAATTCTGGAATATGTGAATATAGTATCTTATATGGCAAAATAAACTTTGCAGATATGATTACTGAAGGATCTGGACATGGGGAGATTATTCTGGATTATCCAGGTGGGCCCAGCGTCTTCAAAAGTGTCCTCATTAGAGGGAGGCATTAGAGTCAGAGGAGAGAAGACAATGTGATGAGAGAACCAGGGGGATAAAAGGCCATGTGATGGGAAAGTTAGGGCAGACTCTAGAGGCTGGAAAAGGCAAGAAAACAGGCTATTCCCTTCAGCCTTCTTAGGAAACGGACCAGTTGGCACCTTGATTTTATCACTATGAAACTGATTTTGGACTTCTGCCCTTCAGAATTGTAAGAGAATAAATTTGTATTGTTTTAAGCTATCACG
>NW_017733734.1:0-826 GCF_001890085.2 Hipposideros armiger
CCCTCATATGTGGGATCCAAACCGGGGCCCTCTGGCGTCCCAAGCCAGTTCTTAACCATCGCGCCACTCAGCTGTCCCCTGTCTCTGAAACTTTTGAACGTTACCTCAAATGGCAAAAGAGACTCTTGCAGATCCTTAAATTAAGGATCTTGAGACGGGGGATTATACTGGATTGCCCAGGTGGGACCTAAATATAATCACAAGTGTCCTTAGTAAGTGAGAGGAGGTTTGGCACCAAAGAGGAGATGACTTGATGATGGAAGTAGAGATTGAAGTGATGTGTGCTGAAGATGGAGAAAGGGTCTACCAGCCAAGGAGTACACATGACTACTAGAGGCTGAAAAAGACAAGACATGAAGGGATTCATCCTTCAGAGCCTGTGGAAGGAGTCAGCCCTGCCAGCACCTTGACTTAGCAAAGCTGATGCCAGACCCTGGCCACTAGAACTGTAAGAGGATAAATGTATGTTGTGTCAAGGCACTGAATTTGTGACAATTTGTTCTAGCAGCCACAGGAAACAAATACATCAATGTTCCATTAATGGGCTAATCCACAATTTATAATATTCAGTTGTTCCATCTAGGAAAATGATAAGCCTTCCAATTTATCCAGTTTTATTTCTAAGTGTTACAATTTTATTTAAATGGATCTTGCAAATTTTGTGATGACATTAATGTGGGTACTATAGTAAATGGGATTATCTTAAACACTTTTTTTTTTAAAAGCAATTTTTAGATTTATTTTGAAGGATCAAGAGTAAAGCAAATGACTGTCTATTGGAAATGTCTTTTTTTTATGTTTTTTAAATTTTTTATTAGGGAATTGG
>NW_017733734.1:6206-9810 GCF_001890085.2 Hipposideros armiger
CCGTCCAGAAGTCGGCAACTGATCTGCCTTGACCAGGAAGAGCGCAATGATGGTGCCAACTTGGGCCAGTGAAGCAACAGCAACTTGTCTGTTCTCCTTCCCCCAATTCCCCAGCTCTGTTCCCATCCCCCAATTCCCCAATAAAAAATCTTTAAAAAAAAAAAAAGAAGTACTGAATTGTAGGCTTAGAAAGTTTGGGCTTTATTTTCAGGGTAGTGGGTTGCCATTACAAGCTTTGGGGCAGGAGAGAAGAGGGATTAGGGAAGACTAATCTGGCTTTTCTTGTAAAAGGGATCGGAGGGCGTGAGACCAGTATAGTCAGGGAGTGAGGTGATTAAGACCTGAATTATTGGTTAGACAGCGCGAGTCCCACTCTCCCCCCCCCTCCCCCCGCTCCGCCTCTACCGTTAGTCTGGTCCAACAACCCACCTCTCCCTCCTCACACCTGAGGAAGAATGACCTCTCTCCCCAAGTCCCCTATATCTCCTCCGAGCACCCCAGTAACTTGTGCCTTCATATTATGCAAGTGTTACGTCTTGATGGAACCTCTGAAATGTTCCCTTCCTTTTACAATGAGGCAAGTGAAGATAAGAGGGGTTAAGCAAGTCATTAAAAAGTTACTCTATCCAGTTGCAGAATTAGGAACAATAATACTGGTTGTATAGGAAATATGACCTCGCAGCTTTAAATATTTTTAAAAAAGTGTGAGGGGAGAATCATTGAATTGACATACCAACACCAAGGTTTAATTAATGACTGGTTTCAGGCTGGGACATACTGATTTATTTCATGCCCGTTGTTTTAAAAACTGGCTTTATTTTGGTTTTATATTGCAAGCCAATTAAACGTAATTTGAAAAATCTGCTTCCTTTCAGGTCAAGTGAAAAGTGCCAAATCTGTATAAGCCATGGTCAGAAGAGAAGTCAAGATCATACCTTCTACTAAACATATTTTTTTATAAAAGGCCACATTTTCTTCTAGTATTTGTAAAGGCAAACCTATTCACAACAATTGACGTCGAGAAAATAGATGTGGAGTTTCATAAACATGTTTCAGTATGAAATTCAGTCACCCATGTTTGGTTCTTCCCTCTCCGGCAGGCTTGGTGGCCTTGACTCTGCTCCCCCAGGCGTGGTCCCGTGTGACTTCCTTGTCCTCCTTCCACAGAGCACTTGGAGATGAACCACTCAGAATCTCATAATCTTTCTGTGTAATTGAGGCAGGAAACTTCTATTCAATTGAAGAATCCTATTAAAAAAAGGCATTGGCTATTTCCAGAGGACAAACTTGTTCCCCCTCTCTCAAAAGGAAAGTTGCGGGATGAAATTCTGGAGTAAAGAAATATTAAGGATAGTTTGGGTCAGCGTCCTCGGCTTATACAACTAGTGCTTTTTATGTCCAAATGAACATTTACCTGTCAGGTGGGATATAGTCTCTAAGTAAACCTTCTTATGTATTTTTCTTTAACCTATGTCTGTCTTTAAATTAATAAACACAAATCTGTTTAGTTTTATATTTAGAATTCCTCTCTTCTGTAGGCTTGGTGATATAGATAATTATAACTGGACTCTACACCATTATCCATTCTGTTGTATTTTGCATTTCTTAGGTTTTAAATATCATTGTTGGTTTCATATTTAGTGATTTGGAATGTCTTTTTTTTTTTTTTTTTACTTTATCTGAAACCCCCTGATCTACTTACTTTGTGACTTTCTGGAAAAATTTTATAGAAAGGAAGTGTTTTTCAAAAACATATTTACTCATTTTTCTTATGACTTGATCTACTTGATCCCACCCTAAAAGTGAGTTTTTTGTGATAGAGGGGAAGGAAAAGAAATAAGTACTTCAGTAATTTCTTGTCAGCTGACATTTTCTCAACCGTGGTTTTGAGATGACACTATTTTAAATTTGTCTCACAAATGTTAAAGTTTTGAGACCTTCTTTATTTATGGGCAGTGCAGTTCCAGTTGCCTTAAGTAAACGAACAGGGCACTCACTGTCATTTCCCTCTCTGGTGGCTCCAGTGGGTGTTTATGGAATAGTACAGAGAAGACCTGTGTTTGCTCCATCCTCTTAATATCGTGTATTGTGAGAAGTCCATTATCTTTAAGCACTGCAATCATCTGGGAAAAGGTCAGGCGACAGTTTTGTTATTTCTACTCCAATTCTACATCTCTAGACTCTGACCCTACCTTCCAGGCATTTGGTCTCGGTGATTGGAGAAGGGTTCCTGTCTCCCTTCGAAAAGTCCTAGATAAGACTGAGACACTTCTGGAGACCCCTGATATAAAATAAACCCGCCTCCTTTGTTCATCATGCCCTCATTATCCTCAAACTTTTGGTAGCGTTTGATTTGTTTGCCAATGCTGTCTTCTTGAAACTCCTTGTATTGGCACCTTTGTGTCATTCTAGTTTATTTACTTGCTTACAAACTGCTCTTTCTAATCCTTTTACCAGCCTCTGTGGTCTGAATATGTTTGTGTCCCCCCCGGATTCCCATGTTAAAACCTTATGTCCATTGTGATAGTATTAGGAGGTGGGGCTTCTGAGAGGTGATTAGGTCAGGAAGCCAGAGCCCTCGTGGACGTGGACGGGATGAGATCCTTTTGAAAGAGGCCCTGCATAGCTGCTTTGCCCCTCGCGTCATGTAAGGTTACAGCGAAAAGACAGCCATCTGGGAAGCGGGCTCTCACCAGACTCCGAGTCTGCTGGCAGGATGGTCTTGGACTTCCCAGCCTCCAGAACTGTAAGAAATACATTTCTGTTGTTTATAAGGCACCTACCCGGTTTACAGTATTTTTATTATAGCAGCCCGGACAGAACAAGACACCAGCTCCTCGTCATCTTGCCTCCTTCTATGGGAACTTCTCAAAAGTCCATCCTATCTTATAGTTTTATATGTCAGTTGTACCTCAGTGAAGCTGGGGAAAAAAGTCAATCTTGATCTATGGCGAAGCAATCCATGATTCTCCACCCCTGACCGTCCCTTCCCCAACGTTAGGAAAAACGAGCCCCTCCTTCTTTGGCCACCCCTAGTGCTGACAGCCTCGTACTGTATTCTCCTTGCTGGTTCACATGTTTCTCCCCCAATATGAATTGGGAGCTTTGGGGGTGGGGGGAGGTAGAGGCTTTGTCTTGTTTTTCTTTGTACCCAAAGAGCTCATAAGATAGCAAGTTAGGAAATAATAGTTGGATGGATTCTCTTTTGGTGCTACCTTAGTCATAGAATTCACTGACCTTCATTCGTTGATAGAGCTTGTTCACTGTTATCAAAATGCCCCCTAAATCCTCTCTCCACATCTTGCATGTGCCAGTGCCCCACTCCACTCCCTGTCCCCCAGCAAACAAGCCACACACATACTCAGCATCATGATGTCTGTCTAGTTTCTTCTCTGACCTTCATCTTGAATGCCATGGTGCTTTCTAAGCATGAGAACCTGGAGATTCCCAAGGGATGCCTGTCTCACTTCAAAGATTCCACTGGTGTGAGGATCTGAATATGCATTTATAGCTATAGATCTATAACTTCAGTATGTTTTGAGAGATATGCTGCTGCTTCTGACCTATTGTTGCATTGAATTTTAGATATATTAAAATGCCCTAT
>NW_017731374.1:0-1668 GCF_001890085.2 Hipposideros armiger
TCATACAATGCAGTAGACTTATAGAGCAGGGAAGCAAATGAACTCATGCTCTGTGCAGCAACATAGATGAATCCTACAGTGTGGGGTGGCAAAAGCAACAAATAAAAGAATGCAAATATGATTATATTTATAAAAACCTCAAACACAGGATAAAGTATGTTCGTGGATGTATACCTACATAGTAAAAGTGGTCAAAAGGTACAAACTTCCAGCTATGAGACAAATAAGTTCTGGGGATGTAATATGCAGCAAGGTGACTAAAGATAACACTGCTGTATTGTGTATTTGAAAGTTACTAAGAGAGTCGATCTTCAAAATTGATATCTGAGGTAATTGAAAGCTTGATGTTTAGCTATTTTGCTTATATTGTATATTTTGAAGAGGCTGCCAGTAATTTACATCCCTATAATGAATCTTAACTTTTGTTTTCAGGCCAGAGTTACAGCAAATTACTGTTGATGGACTAGAAGTTCTCATTCCAAAAGATCCAGTGCACTTTCTAGAAGAAATACCACACTCTAGGTTTATTGAGTGTCAGTATAAAGAAGCTCGAGCATTCTTTCAGGTTAGAGATAATCAAATGTTATACTTTTTAAATTGCAGGAAATGTGTTTGTTTTTAATATTTCAGGGGGCGAATGAAGGGATTTACGGAAAATAGGTAAGAAAACATCTTTTTTGATTGATCTGCTTTCTTCTAGATTGTTTTGTTTTAATTTTTTTTAAGTAGATTAAACATTAACCTTAAGAAACGATTTGGCATGGTTTGATATTTATGGAGACCTTGTTTTATTTAGATGGACTTCGATAGGTTTAGCATTGGCCCCTGATCTCAGTTAGAGTAGCCCATAAACTTCATAAAAGATGGTATATTCTGTTCTTGAAGCAAATCCAAGTGGGATGAAGCCACGGCAGAAGTTGGACCATGTGAAAAAACCTTAGAAAAGATTTCATGGAAAATACAGTTTTTCTCAGAGGGTTGGCACGGAATATGAATTTTTGTGTGTTTATGAAGGTTTTTGAAGATAAATGCTACACAAAGACCAAGTGCTTTTGAACTTTACTTTATTCTGCTCCTCTAGCTTTCAATTCAATAAACATTTATTGAAAGCCTGTTTCCCAGAAACTCTGCTGGCCCTGGGGATATAAAGATGATTTTGAAGGGCATGAAAGTTCAACTAAGAGATGACATGAAACAGAAATATTGGGAAAACAGTGAAATTTACGGTGGGGTTTCGGTGCCTTCATTCTTCCACTTGCCCTTTATTTTCCGGGGTCCCCTTCTGAGAAAGCTGTAGACACAAGGACAGGAGCAGAATGGGAAAATGGAGTGCCACTATATCATGACTGGTCAAGCGCTCAATACCCACAAATGCAAGCTTTTTCTGGCAGGACCTTGGCCCGCTGGCACATGTGGGGCCTTCCTAACCCCGTTCCCTCCCATCTGCAATTGCGGAGCCGTGACACATACCCAGTCAGCCTCATGCATGAAAAGCTGAAAACCACATGTGTGGACGGGCCTGCTGGTCCAGGAGGCAAGTGCTGCCCATCACGTCCCTACCACATAGAAAGAAGAAGCAGAAGAGATGCAGTGTGGTGCTTGAACTTGACCGCTCACTCTCCCTGCCTGAAGGGGGTTTGCTCCGGCTGCCACTTCTGTCATAACAAT
>NW_017731374.1:2988-7601 GCF_001890085.2 Hipposideros armiger
ATTCGGGTTATACACCTTTAGTAGGAATAGCAGATGTAATGTTGTGGTCTTCTCATTACATCCTATCAGGTGCTACATGATTTTGACATTCACATCGATCACTCAAAGTGCTGTCTGCTAGCTTCACCCCTGGGAAGTTTTTATTTTTTTCCTTTGTAATTAATAGTGTTTGGCGTGAAGGTACTTTAACACTATGTAAATGTCGTCAATGTCATCATCAAACTTCGAATTTATTTATTTGTTTATAGTAGTATGAACTCATGATTTTCTATTTTTTCAATGGGTTATAGTCCATTATTTTCATTATTTATTTTGATATTCGACTTGCTCCACATTTGGCCATTGGGAACCCCTTCACGATGGCTTCTGTGTCTGTTGACATGTCTCCATCCTTTTTTTGAGGACTTCCTTGCCTTTTGGCACATATGTTCTAGATTCCTCTTGTAATTCCCCCACCACAAACCTAGAATCAGCCATTTCTCTGAGTCCTGGTTCCTTTTTAGAAGCCAAGATCCGGATGTTAGGTGTGCTCGTTGCTTTTTGGGTTTTGCTGCCTACAGGCCCTCTCAGTGACAGGAGTTCGGTGTGTTTACAGTGTACAGGTGTCTATATACTCTAACACAGATGAGGGTCAATTCTAAGCAATGGAACCTGGGAGTGTCATTTTAGGCAATGTAGCATGTCAAGGTCGGGGTATGTCCAGGGGGCAGCCTCAGGAGAATGGAGCTATCAGAGTAATATTTTTGTAGAGCACAAAGTTTTCTTCTTTTTTTTTTTTAGCTGAGCCATCCTGCCACCTGTTGGCAGCTCAGCAGCAACTCAGCTCAGGCCGGGAATCAAACCGGCAACCCTGTTGCTCAGAGCTCACACTCTTGAGCGAGCTCTTAACCAACTGAGCCACTCGGCTGGCCCCAACATTTTCTTACCTGTTCATTAATTCGATTGTTTCAGTCACTCTGAAATAAAGCGAGTGTATTCTACAAAAGAAAACTGACGTTTCGAGATGTTAGTTACGCAGTCATTATTGGCTAAGCACAGACTAAATAAATCCGGGGCCTCCCAACTCCTAGCTCCAGGCTTTTCCTACTACAACAACGATGAGGACATGCGTCTCTCATTCTAATCGTGTGTCCTGAGAGAAGCTATGGCCCTGAGGATATTTTCTTCTTGAAGGGATCTCATATAACTCACGTATTCTGGAAAAGGCAACATATCTTCAGGAACCCCACCTTCTTCCTAGGAACACTTTTTGCTTAAAGTCCCTGGTGTCCTTCTAGGAGCTGTATTTCCTCCTGCTGTATTGTAAAAGAATGACAGGATATTTTAGGATATTGTAGGCATGAGAGGGGGCTGTCAATCATTTATTCATTTATCCACTTATCAATATATGGTGCTCGCATATTAAGTGCCATTCTAAATCTGTACTTACAGTGATGGAGAGATTCAGTACCTGTCCGTAAGGAATTCATCTTTACAACCTAGTGGAGGAAATAGAAATAAAATGAACAACTCAAATATTATAAAAATTATAGCAAAAGTACATATAAGTGGTAACAATATAAGCTTATTAACAGGCTGGTTCATTTGTCTTCGTTTGTATCTAGTACCAGACATAAGTCTTTGCTCTCTAAATGTTGAACAGAAGAGGAGCACTGGGAGAATAAATGTATATGTCTTCCTGGGAGAATCAGGGGATGTTTTCCTGGGGGTAGAGCTGACACCTGAAAGATTTTAGGAAACAGCATGTATAAGGGCATGCTGAAACGTAGTGTATTTGAGGAATTGCAAGTTATTGCTGTAATACGAAGTGTGAGGAGTGTGCAGATGAGGCTAGGCCAGTAGTCAGGGACCAGAACACCAATGTCCTTGTCCACCAAGCCAAGAAGTTTAGATTTTGTCCCATTGTGCAGTGAAGCATCCCTTAAGATTTATAGGGCTGGCCGAGTCGCTCAAGAGTTGCGAGCTCTGAGCAGCAACGGTTTGATTTTTGGCCCTAGCTGAGCTGCCCCTGAGCTGCCAGCAGGTGGCAGGATGGCTCAACTAAAAAAAAAAAAATTATAGTGTTCTCAGTTCCAGACACTTTAAAAATGAAGAAAATCAGAAAAGCAAGAAGACTAAGTAAATGATAATACTTGTACAGTGTAATTATTATTCTTTAATCCCTGATGAGGAAATTATACCTAAGAGAGCTTTTTTCTTTCCTTCTCATTCATTCAGCAGATATTCAGGCACTGGAGTCACAGTGGTAAACAAAATGAGAGCTTCCCTTCTTCTGAGGTGGTACGCCCCAGGTTGCTGCTAAAAAGAATGGGGCTAGACTTGAACACACATAATTTGACTCAGAAATCCCATGCTCTTTCTACTATACGAGAACTCTGCTTCACAGTCCGTAAAGACCAAGTGCATCAGTGAATGATGAAAATGTCATTGAATGTATTTTGCTTCACATATGCATGTAGCTCTAACCATTAGCCTTCCTTCCCGTACTGGTCCAGTCTGCTCAATTGTGATGTGGAGGAGGGAACTGAGAAAGGTGTAAATCGCATCCTTTGCGAATCCTGGGTATATTCCTTTCCCTTTAACTCGTCTCTCCTAGAATCTACTCCTTTAGTCTTTATAAAATAAATGTGACTAATGGAACTCTAAAACTTCATTTTTATAATTGAATAATATATGGGACTCGTTTTCAAATTTAAATTAAATGTCACAGAAATGTTTCTAGCAATTTAGGTATGGCTTTAATAGCTATTTATTCTATCTGTAGCAGTACCTTGATGATAATACTTTGGAAGCTATGGCCTTTCGGAAGAGCGCAAAGGAATTGTTGCAACTCGCAGCCAAAACATTAAAGAAATTGGGAGTGCGGTTCTGGCTGAGCAGTGGAACTTGTTTAGGTAAAATTCCTGTTGCGTCACGTTTGTCTTTGTGTCATTTCATCCTCTTTGGCTTTAGGGGTGACTGCTTGAGATGGATGACAAAGTATCAGTGATACTAGAAGTGTCATATTTATAGATAGAATAAACATAGTACATGGAGCAAGGATTTATTGATTTCTTTAAAGAAATTAATTTCAGAAACGTAAAAGTGAGTTAGGAATGCCATATTTGGGTTTACCAAAAGTTATAATTCAGGTGTGCAAAATTTATATCAGAACATGTAGACTGTACTTGATTCTAACGTAATCCTTAGTTAGCATTTTGTTATTTCTATCCCCAAGATTACTGTTGCCTTAAAAAAAAACAAAAAACTTTATTTCGTTTCTTTACTTATACATCATACAGATAACTGGCATTGTACCAAAAGTTTCTGTGAGAGGAAGATTGAAGGGAGTGTCAGAAAGCCTTCCCAGACCTTCTCCAGATCATGATTAGTATCACCGATGGCATGTCACTGCCTCACACATTCTGTTCATTCTGAGGTGGGGAAATGGAGACTTTTCTAGAAATGGAGACTTAGGCAAGTTGCCGTTTGATGCTGAGAAAGATTTCTGGATCTTTCTCCCATACATTAGATCAGACTTCTTTGGAATTTAGAATTATTTAGAATCTTAAATTTTGTTTTTATTCCCTCTTGTTTATAACTGTCGGTTATAACTGTGTTTGTTCTTTCTTAATGATAGCTGTATTTATACAAAAATTAATTCTGCTCCTGCTTTTATAGAGCTACCATATAATTTATTTTCTAATTCAAGAGACGTTTGAGAGTGAAAGGGAGTCCCATTACTAATTATGTTGGTACAACAGGCATAAACTGGGATATATGGTTATCCCATTAGGCTTTGTGGAAAATTCACACAGTTCTGCCAGTCAACGAGCTTACAGCTCGAGTAAGCCAAAACAATGCATCTCACACATTTATGTGATATATGCTTTAAGGTTTAACTTCTTGAAGCAAAATTGTTTTATAGACTGTGTCATCAGAAGTAGGTCTTAATCATTTGTCATGGTTTGTTTTGAGTTTTTAGCCCCATTGTTTTCTTGAGTTAAGGGCATTTAAAAATGAGGAAGTTAGATTAGATGATATTTAAGGAGGCTTCCACTTTTAATAGTTGATGATTCTTTGATAATTGTGGATTGTAGATTTTTCTCAAACTAGACATGAGACCCCATCATTCTAGGCTTCTAAAGATCCATGTTAAAATAAAATGAAAGTTTAGACTTCCAAACAGTATTGCCTGATAGTAATACCTATAAAGATAATCGCAGACATTTACTTACTTTTTTAATAATTTGGATGGAAGGCATAGAAGGATAATAGGAGAGACTCAGGAGCCCTTAGTAATATTAAGGTATAAATTTGGGTTTTCTTTTTTTACAACAGTACTATAGTACCTGATTGAGAAGTAGATACATAGCAAATACCTAGAAATATCTTTTGACAGTATGCTGACAATTGAGGTTGATACTGCTTTTCTTCCTTATATGACATGAGCTATTCAGAGCTGTTCAATTCTAGAAATTACTATTCAGGAAAGGGATATTGTTTAAGCAAAAGAATTAAATTATATTTTTAGCATATCTTAAATGCAGCCTTCATCATTAGAAGTTTCTGATTAAACATTCTCAAAAGTAACTTGATTTTTTTAAATGGATGGCCTAGTTAACATTATTAAA
>NW_017731374.1:7906-26801 GCF_001890085.2 Hipposideros armiger
TTTTTTTTTTAATTATTTAAAAAATAATTATCCATTATAATAAATTTTTTCAAATTTAAGTTTTTCCAAATATAAGTTTTTTTCTTTTTTTAAATACTAATTTTTTTTTATTGGTTTCAGGTGTACAAAGCAACATAATAGTTAGACATTTATACCCCTCACAAAGTGATAACCGCCCCCCTGAAATTTAAGCTTTTAAAAAAGTTGTCTTATTTCTTTTTCTTTTTTTAAGGATGGTATCGGCAGTGCAGTATTATTCCTTATAGCAAAGATGTTGACTTAGGAGTTTTTATACAAGATTACAAATCTAATATTATTGCAGCCTTTCGGGATGCAGGACTTCCACTCAAACACAAATTTGGGAAGGTAAGTAATAAAAATATGCTTTACTTCACAAGCAACATGTCTCAAAAGTAAAATTTATATTAAGCGACTCAGAAATGGTCAGAAATGCCGCATGCATCATGTTATCACTAAATATTGGCCAGGATGGGTTCAGCAGAAGCGTGTTACCGCTTGTGACCTCTGCACTATTTAAGGAAAACTAGAAAACCTGGCTTTCTATTGACAGTGACAAGGAGAGAAAGATCTTGGATTCTTGCAGATGAATGTATTCCCATTATATAACATAATATATAATTAATATAATAGGTAAGAATCCCACCTTCCCTACTTGAAGTTGTATTGTTTCTCATGAGTCATTTACTTTTATGTTCTCTTAGGCATCTTGTCATTATCAACATGAAACATTCCATTGATTGCTACGGGTTAGAAATACAGACTCATTTCAAACAGTACTTGAATTTCTTGTTTATTTCACCTGTCCTAGGTCATAGCAATTTTCTCACAGTCAACTAGGAATAGGTCATCATAGCTTAGATGAAATCTCCTTTTAGACCATTTGATTCCTCTAATCCAAGCCCATGATCCCTTGCAATCACCTGACTCTTAATTTTCTTGTTTTCCGGGTAGTGTTGTCTTTGAAAACAAGTAGAAGTATGAAAAGCCACTTCCCTCATCATAATCATTCTACTTTACTAAAAAACTTGCTAAAATATTTTCCTGAGGTCAAAATCAAAGCAGTAGCAGTCTAGTCACTCAGCACACGTTTCCTCAGCACCCACTCCATGCCTGGCACTGTGCTCAGCACCCAGGACACCTTACCTTTTTTTTCCCAGATTTTTTTTATTGGGGAATTGGGGGGATGGGAACAGTGCTGGGGACTTGGGGGAAGGGGAACAGACAAGTTGCTGTCGTTTTTTGTTCTTCAGTCTAGTTGTGGAGGACGTTGCTTCACTGGCCCAAGTTGGCACCATCATTGTGCTCTTCCCGGGTGAAGCACATCAGTCGCTGGCTTCTGGACGGCCGCTCACGGCGGCTGCTGGCCGCTCACGCTGGCTGCTGGCTACACACGGTAGCGCGTGGCAACCCACTGCCACAGGGGCTGCAGCCTATGCCGTTGCCAGCGACTCACAGCAGCCCAGCTCCAGGTTGAGCTATTGTTCAGCATCTTAGCTGTAGAGGGCAGTGTCACTGGCCCTCATATGTGGGAGATCCGAACCGGGGCCCTCTGGCATCCCAAGCCAGTTCTTAACCATCGCGCCACTCGGCCGGCCCTACAGTCCTTACCTTTGAGGAGTTCACTAATTGGAAGAAAAAACACAAACGCAGAAATAATTATTATGTGATTAGTGCTGTAACAGACAGATGCACCAAGTCCAATGGGAGAATAATTATTTGTGGAATAAATTTCTTCAGGGAAATACTCTCAGAACTTCTGTTTTTTTCATGTATATAATGTACTGATCTATGGTAGGTATATGGGTTTCTATAGTACAACATTTACTTAAGTACTTACTGATTGTAATGAAAAACTTCTTTTCCTAATAGTTTCACTTGGTTATTAAAGGGAGTAATTTGTCTTTGGTTCCTTTCCTTCTTTAGTCAGAAAGGGGGTCAGGAACAGGATGTAGTGCAGAGTGATAATGTAATTGCTGAAAGTCAACACCCTGAGTCGTCATCAGTTGTAAGAAGCAACATTATTTTATATGCATTTAAGAAAGAAATCAAATGATGGTGTGCTACTGATGCATCCCAATTTCAGAGGTGCTCCAACCTGAAGAAACATGTATCTAAAATCCATACTCTATAATAAAACATTATCTCTCAAAATTAAAAATGTATATTCCTTTTGTTTCAGTCTGTGAACGTTTTCACCTTCCCTCTAGGTAGAAGACAGCTTGGAACTCTCTTTCCAGGGAAAAGATGATGTAAAACTTGACATTTTTTTCTTCTATGAAGAGACTGACCATATGTGGAATGGAGGCACTCAGGCCAAAACAGGAAAAAAATTTAAGTATGAATCAGATAAGTACTTATAAAAGGGGCTATAGAAATAACTTCTCAAGGTTGGGAAAGAAAAAAAAAAAAAGGACTGTCAAGGCTCCACTATTAGCTACTACTTTCTCAGCTTACCCACAGAGCCTAGATATGTTTGTGATGTGAGGGCTACCTGTCGGGACAGTCTACAAGGTGGAAGTGTCCCTGGGCTTGTCAGTCTAAAGAGTCATTATGATTAGAAGCCTTGGGGTCATCAGAAAGGCAAATCCAAAACAAGGAACAGGAAAACCAAGCTCAGAGTCTGAGCCAGAAAACTGATTTGCTGTTCGAGTTGCAGGGTAAGCTTCAATATGTGCCTTCAACATAGACTAAGGGCTCATCCTTAAAAGATGCTCGTTGGACTGAGCAGCAGCCATATTTTGTCAAATGTAAGATGGTATAGATTGTAAGATGCACCATTATTGTATGTGCTTCTAAGAAAGGAAAAACACTGCAAACTATAATTGTAAGACACGATTCACAGATGGAAAAATTGGGGGAGGGCGTGTCTCAGACTGAAGGAATGCAGTATGTGGTAGAGTGGCATTTTAAACATTTTTTTTTAATGCTGCTGTAGTAAAACTCTTTGATGAGAAAAGACAGAAATGGCATGAGAGTAACTATGCTCTCCTTTATGATATAGTTGGTCTGTTCTCAGCTCTGAGAGAGTGAGAATGAATGGGAGTGAGAGAACCCACAGAGCGGGGGCTTTGGAGTCAGGCAGACAGGAGAACCCCCACTGCACCTAAGAGTGGCCTTTAGCTTTCCTGAACATTAATCTCATCTATGAAATTGGGGTAGGACTGCTTACTGTGTGTCAGGCACTTGTATGAACATTTTACATGTATTAACCCACCTAATCCTCAAAACACCCTTAAGAGGTAGATACTCTCTGAGGCACTGAGAATTTAAGTAGTTTGTTCAAGATCACATAGCAAATGTGATCGATCACACAGCCCATCTCCAGAGTTCATACTTTGACCCACGACTCCCCGCTGCCTCCCTAAAACACCCGACAATATGAGGCACTTAGCATAATGCTTAGCATTTATTAAGTAAATGGTGGTTATCACTGTTATTGTTATGTAATATTACTAACACTATGATTATTAATGTGCTTACTATCATTACTGTCATTATGGTAGTTATGTGACCAGTAGCATAACTTTACCTCACTAACTCGCTGAGATTGGGGCTTCTGTCATTGACTACATTTGAGCCACTGGGCACAGTGAGGAATGTTCCGTGACACGGAAGAGGAATTCCACACTCAGCCTGTTTCTCCTGGGTACGCTGACATGCCCCACTGGGCTCGCCGAATCCTTATTTGACGGCAAGGAGTCTTCATGTAAAGTTCAACTACTAGTTCTGGAGGTTTGAGAGGAATCCAGACCTTTTCCTTGAAGTCATAGAGTGTCCCCAAATTGACACTGACCTCAGCGCATATTCTTGAAACTTTCATTTATTATAAAATGTTATTTTGCTTTTTAACAGCAAACACATTTATGTTGGGTGAGCTCTGATTGTAAGACAGATATGAATAAGTTAATGAATATATAATTGACACTGTGGCTCAGTGAATGGGGGGTAGTTTTGATATTCAGCTACAGTTTGTTTATTCAAAATACGATAAAGATGCCAAACTTAATGTATAATTTAGAGGCTTTAAAAAAAACTCAAAGGTAGCATACCATAGAAATTCAAGGCACAGTGAGTCTGCTTGCTTTTGAATCCCAGCCCTACGTTTTACTAGGTATATTACCTTGGGAAAATGATGTAACCTCTCTGTGCCTAAGTTTCCTCAAGTGTAAAGTGGGAATAATAATAGAAATTGCTACAGAGAGTGGTTTTAAAGACCAATTGAGTTAATACACAAAAAGGGTTTTGAAGAGAATTAAGCGTGTCTCGAGTGCTAAGAAATGATTAGCCACTATTATTAATACTACCAGTAGTAGTGGTACAGAAAACTGTTCCTCTTCTTAGTCTTGGCAGAAATTTACAGATTAGAAACCTATATAATTACCTCAATAGTAAACTGCCAAACCTATTCTTAGAGAACTCATATGAAAATGTCACCTTGTTTTTTTTCTAAGAAAGATAATTTTTTACAGCCAGTATGATAATCCTGTTTTTCTTAAATTTCCTTCCAAGACTTGAATATCTTTCTTGTTGACATGATCTGAAGCCCACAAACCCCAGAAGAACTGTTCATTTCTAAGCTCTCCATTTCTGGATCGAAAGAGCTTCTTTCATTCTGCTTTCATTGCTCTTTATGGTAGCAGTGTTTGGGAAGTGTGAAGTGTTCCGATTATTTAAGAAGAGAAATGAGCAGTGATAGAACTGTCTGGACAGATGGTGTGAGTCCCAGATTTTCTACCATGTTACTGTGACCTTAAAAGGCAGAGAAAAGAACAGGGAATGGCTGCGTGGTTTCTCTGGAAGATTCCCCCAACCATATGCCATTTTCATTCTTTTCAACACTATTTACTTAAAGGAACTGTAGTATTTTCACCACGACTATTCCTAGAAGGGGGGAAAAAAAAAGAACCCTTTTAAGCTAGCCTAAGGGTCTTTTTAGCTTTATAATATTCTACTTTTTATTCATGTATAGTTAATTCTGAGAAAAGCTTAATAATATAGAATACTGCCCATTTTTTTTAAAAAAAGTTGAAGAGGAACTCAGGAAGGAAGAATAAAAGTTCCCTCTTTCAACATTTTATGCCTTCAGAATGATGTTTTTGGTTCTAAGATTTAATAATAATTATAGTATTAACCGCAGTAATAAAGATATAGCTACCAGGGTATCTGCTAGATGTCAGGTACTTTATGTTTATAATCTCAGATGATCCTCAGATTATCCCCGTGGGTTAAGTGGATACTGCCAGTTAGATAATGAGGAAAGTAAAGCTCAGAGAAGTGAAGTAACTCACTCAAAGTCATCTTACCGTTAATGGCAGGGCCAAGATTTAACTCCAGACCTGTTTAGACTCTTAAGCCTAAATGCTTTCTTCTAAGAGTTAGTAGAGTAAATGAGTTAATAGATGGATTTAGAGCAGTACCTGGCACATAGCAAATACTGCTGTATAGGTATTAGCTACTGCTGCTCCTATCATTACTATTTATTATTACTATTACTGTGTTGCTCCGGCAGAAAGCATAGCACCTTCACACAGTGGTAACCTAGATTAGTTCTTCTCTGGGCAAGCATTTTCTTCTCAGGCCTCATATTCATTCCATCCTTAGTTCTCAGGCCGTCCCTCCTTTATCTAAATTCACTCTTTTACCTCAAATCTAAATTCCATTCTTAAATATCGTCTAGATTTTTTTATTTTTTTATTTTTTATTTTTTTAGCTGAGCCATCCTGCCACCTGTTGGCAGCACAGTGGCAGCTCAGCTCGGGCTGTGAACCAAACCGGCGACCCTGTTGCTCAGAGCTCACACTCTTGAGCGAGCTCTTAACCAAGTGAGCCACTCAGCCGGCCCTTCGTCTAGATTTTTTTATATTTATGTTTCTTCTCCAGAGTCCCAATCACCAGTAATAAAAAGTGATGAATATAGTAACTGTGCCTCCAGGATGTGAAGTTTCTATTCCACAACTTCACTATTCCTACGGATGCTGCCCGTGTTTCTTTGGGTTCTTTCTTTCCTTCCCATCTGAATCAACTGATACAAGTAGAGGCCAGAAGTCTGAGAGGTAATACTAATGGTAATAATAGAAATTAACTTTTATTGAGTATTTACTATGTACCAAGCTTTTATCTGCATCATGTCACTTAACCCTCACAACAAATTTATCAGGGAGATTTTATCATTGTCACCTTCATTTTATGGATGAGGAAATTATGACAGAGCTAAGACTCAGACCTAGGGCCATGTCACTTCAGAGCCCATGTTCTTATCCATGTACAATTTTAGTGTCACCACGAGCTCTGTTATACTGTTAATGAGCAGGTCCTTGAAAAAATTCGTTTCTTTTAACATCATTTTGTTATAACATTGATGAAATGATGTAGGAACGTAACTGTTGTTAGCATCAATTAGCCTATGGTAAAACGGATTCCTTTATACATCGTTTTGCTTGAAGTGGCAGAACATATCAACAACGTTAAAAGAGGACTTACTGTACTCCCTCCACTGATGGACCACATACACAGTGGTGGTCCCATGAGATTATAACGGAGCTGAAAGATTCCTATTGCCTAGCGACTCATAGCTGTCTTAACGTTGGAGCACAACGCATTACTCACGTGTTTGTCATGATGCTGGTGTAAACAAACCTGCATGCCAGTCGTATAAAAGTACAGCACAGGCAATCACATACAGTGCATAATACTTGATAATGATAATATATGACTATGTCACTGGTTTACAGACTATACTATACTTTTTATTGTTATGCTAGAATGTACTCTTCCTACTTATTTATAAAAACGAAAAAGTTTACTGTAAAACAGCATGCCGTGTTGTGCCGGCAGCAGCCTCATACATCTTGTATTTACCAAGTCTCCTGATTGCATCCTTTTCTCTGTGCTTGACTTAATATCGTGCTGTTTCGTACAGCAACATGCCGCATAGGCTTGTAGCCTACGAGCACTAAGCTGTACCCTACAGCCTAGGTGTGTAGTAGGCTGTACCATCTCCGTTTGCATAAGTACAATCTGTGATGTTCGCACACTGATGAAATCACCTAACGTCACATTTCTCAGAATGCCTCCCCATCATTAAGCATCACACGACTCGATGTGTCATGTGTACTTGAGATACCAAATCAACTCTGTCTAGAGGCAACGGCAGGAAGTGTGGCTTTAAAAATAGAGAAATTTGTCAGGTAGACTTAGGAGGAATGTGGAGAAAGGCCTAATAATACACTTACTTGACTATTTTTTCTATTTAGATTGTTCTCCTTTTTATTATTAAAAGAATTCTGTGAGCATCTTTGTACATAAAGTAAACACTAAATTAGGGAATGTTTCCTTGAATAGATTTCTAGAAGTAGAGTTATGATTATTGTTTGTGGTGTTTGAGAAATAGAGGGGTACATGGGCAATGTTCTAATAGCAGTAAAAGTTCAACATTTTATTCCTCAGTGTTTTGTTTTTCCTTTGACTCCTTAAGGCCTTATTTTTTATTTTATTTTTTTTAAAGATTTTTATTGGGGAATTGGGGGGATGGGAACAGCGCTGAGGAATTGGGGGAAGGGGAACAGACAAGTTGCTGTCCTTTTGTTCTTCAGTCTAGTTGTGGAGGACGTTGCTTCACTGGCCCAAGTTGGCACCATCATTGTGCTCTTCCCGGGTGAAGCAGATCAGTCGCTGGCTTCTGGATGGCCACTCACTGCGGCTGCTGGCCGCTCATGCTGGCTGCTGGCCACTCATGCTGGCTGCTGGCCGCTCATGCTGGCTGCTGGCCGCTCATGCTGGCTGCTGGCCGCTCATGCTGGCTGCTGGCTACACACGGTAGCCCATGGCAACGCACTGCAGCAGAGGTTGCAGCCTACGCCGTCGCCAGCGACTCACAGCAGCCCAGCTCCAGGTTGAGCTGTTGTTCAGCATCTTAGCTGTGGAGGGCAGTGTCACTGGCCCTCATATGTGGGATCCGAACCGGGGCCCTCTGGCATCCCAAGCCAGCTCTTAACCATCGCGCCACTCGGCCGGCCCTCCTTAAGGCTTTTAGTAGCTGTACAGGCCTCCTCAGTCTTCCTTGTCAGCATGCTTTATTCTTCTTGCTTTTTTTCCTTTAATTTTTTAAGTAAACTTTTTATTTTGTGATAATTTTAGATTTACAGAACAGTTACAAAGACAATAGAGAGCTTCTGTATACTAGTCACCCAGTTTTCCAAATGTTAACATATTGTTACCATGGTACATTTGTCAAAACTAATCAACCAACATTGGTGCATTACAATGAACTAAACTCCAGACTTGATCTGTATTTCACCAGTTTTTCCACTAATGTCCTTTTTCTGTTCCAGGATCTAATCCAAGATACCACATTGCATTTAGACACTCAGCCTTTGGAAACTTGATTTTAGTCCAAGATTTTAAGGATGTCACTAGTAGTACCAGATTATTATCCATCATTACACATCCCAGTTCTTCCCATGCAAGGACATTGCATTGCCTCCATTTTGATGTAGCTCCCCAGTACCTCTAAGTGGGAATAATCTCCGCTTCCTCTTAATCTCTATAGATTTTCCCCCCCGTTACCTCTCTCATGCCTTGTTTGGGTTCTGTTGCTGTTTTGCCTGTCCTGTCTGAGTTATAGATGGAATCAAGCTTAGTAAGTGGGTCAGGCTGAGTGACACCCAAGCCATACTTGGAACTAAAATCAGGCTCTCTTAAGTGCAGTCTGCAGTGTTTTGTGAAGGTGTTAAGGTGGCACCAGATTGATGACTTTATCCACCCTAGTACCTTTGGAGAACCAAGGCCGTAAAGTTAAGTCACCCCAGTTGTTTTCAGTCACTCTGCTTCGCAGGACGTTAAGGACTGGAGTCAGTTGTTGACTCCCCATTCATAAGTTTTCTCAGTTTCACAGATACTGTGCTTCTGTAATTCTAGCTCTCAAAAAACACATTTGTTTTTTTTAGTACTTACAGCTGTGAAGCTAAAAAGGCAAATCTGAATAATTTCTTTAAATTAGTATATTTAAAGCATTGTCTTTTCTAAAAATGATCTCACATTTGATCTCACAGATGATGCCACATCTCTGTTTATGCCTTCATATTTTACAACATAGAGATGATGTCTTAGGGCTCCTTAATTATACCTCCAAACTTTTAGTGCGTAGGAGGGGCAAAACTGAGTCATTGAGCGAAGAGCTTTGAATGCATGTATGTGGTAATTGTATACTTATACAATATATAAAAGTGGCAGTTATCTATATAGTAAGCTTTGTTTATTTGTTTTTTTAAGAGATTACCTCACATGAATAAATACCAGATTTTTTATTTATGTGAAGTAAGTTATAGTTTTAAGACTGCCATATATTTTGTTATTTGAATATAATTTCATAAAATATTCTATAAGGTAGTATTTTGAGAGATATAGAGCATATTTTCATGATAAGACTTGTATACAAATGTTTATAGCAGTCTTATTCATGGTAGCCAAAAAATGGAAAGAACCCAAATGCCCGTCTTCCGGTGACCAAATAAACAAATTATGGTATGTTCAGACAATGGATTACTACTCAGCAATAGAGAGGAACGAACTACGTGGATGATATATGCAATAACATGGATGAATGTCCAAAATATTGTGCTAAGTGGAAGAAGTCAGATAGGAAGAGTACATACCATGTAACTGCATTTGTTTCATGTTGTAGAACAGGCAAAACAAGTCACGAATGTCCCAAGATCAGTGAATGCCAGGGGCCAGGGTGGGTTGACTGCCAAAGAGCATGGGGAACAAGCTGGTGGAAATGTTCTGTATCTTGATTATTGTAGTGGTTACATAGGTATAGGTATTTGTCAAAACTTAAAATGGGTACATTATATGTAAATTATACCTCAAAAAGTTGATTTAAGTGGTTAAAAAAGAAAACAAAACTATTTTATGACTTAGAAAACCAATGTTTAGAGAAAAGAGGCCAAGATCACCAGCTGAAACAGGGATATCTGGGGCCAGAAGCCATGAATTTGATCAAGGCATCAAGGCAGACCTAATTGCAGTGATAAGCTTTGAGCCTTTTGTATCTTATTGGACAAACTGGATAATCTGAAATCAAAAAGAAGCTTTGTGTATTTAGTATGTAATTTAAAATCATAATTTAATCTCCTTTTTTCATTGTCTATTATTCAAAGAGAAATCCTGTAAAAATTGTGTGAAAGAAAGCAAGCACAGCTGGAGTTTGGTTGGTTGGTGATGAGCTATATGAGTAGATCTAGTTTTTGGAAGTTACACGCTAGAAATAAAAATGTCCCGAGGCTTTGTCCTCTGGCCTTAAAAAGTTTTGTGCATGCTTTAAATGGTACTTTTTATATGGTTATCATGCATGTGCATTCAGGTGTTAAATGATAACTATTCTATGAGCTTTAATTCGTCTACTCACTGATGATACAGATTTCTTCTAGTTTCTCCTGTGGTACAGATAACAACTCATTCTGCCCTATGGAGATTGCATGGCAGAGTTTAAAAGTCAGTAGAATAGATAGAACCACTCAATTTACAGTGGGAGTCAGTGGGAAAATGCGGTTCAATGAATAGGAATTTTACTTTATGAAACCTGTGTATGCTATTTATATTGATTATCTGTTAGAAGTTTGAGATAGGAGTGGAATATGGGATCAGTAAAGATCTCATAGAGACTACATCCTAGCCAAGATTCTAATAAATATGTAAGGCCATTCCTCTATTCCCCTTTTAGCTTCTGTATGATCTGTGGTGGAAATGTGAGAGGTTTAATGGAAGAGATAGTTTTTAAAAAGTACTAATTAGCTAGCGTACTGTAACTTTGGTTTTCAAGAGTTGATTCTAATTCTTAGAAAACTATTTATGGGCAAAGTTATTGGTGAGGACTAATACTGTGGTATAGTAATTCCTCACTTTGCCACATTCCTTTGCTTGAAGCACAAATAGCAGAGGAATATGTCTAAAGACATAACTTAGCTAAAAGAGAATGAATGATGAAGAAGCAGTATTTAAAGAGAATTTCTAAATTTAGGACAGACAAGCAGGATAAATAACAAATCTACATCTAGATACTTCTTAAGAAAACTATAATATTAAAACCAAAAAAAGTTGACAGGCTACCTGAGAAAATAGATTGCTCACAAAGGAACAGCGAATACACCTCAGCAAGAATAGAGGCCAGAAGATAATGCAGTAACATCTTCCAAAAGCTGGGGGAAAATAACTGTCAACTTAGAATAAAATTAATATTCAAGACTGAGGTCAAGATAAAGACATTTACATACATACAAAGACTAAGAAAGTTTATGTCTCACAGAGCCACTTAAAGACCTATTAAAGAACCCAGAAGGAAGACATGATATATATGAAGTAATGTTGAACACAGAATTGGATAAAATGTGTCAGTAAATTTGTTAGCCATTGCCTGTTTAAAAAAAAAAAAGACAATGTTAAAAATAAGTTGAAGGAGGCGATTTGCCATTGTTCAAGAGTAAAGTATACTAAATTACATGTTTAGAAAGAGCACAGAAATCCTGCATACATTAGGTCTTTATAAGTAAATGTTGTAGTGAAGTATGCATGTTAACAAATAAACTGATTATTACAGACAGTAGCTGCTAGTAGATAGAAATACTGAAAACGCCCAGACAAGCAGAATAAAAGAGAATTTATAAACCTTTATTAATCCAAATGTAGGAAATGTAGGTAAAAAAAAAAGTATGATAAACGGAAAACGTAAAAATAATCATAACAATAGTCAACATTGTTATAGCACTTACTATGGATGTGTTCAGTGCTGTTCAGCACTTTACATTTATTTATTCATTCTGTGCTAACATCTCTCTGAGGTACTGTTAGTGCCCTCATTTTATGAAGGAGGAAGTTAGGGCACAAAGAGATTGGCCAAGGTCACACAACTAATACCTGGCGAAGCCAGGATTTGGGCCCAGGCAGTCTGGCTCTAGAGTTCAAAATACGTCCAAATATATAATTTATCACAATAAATGTTAACAGATTAAGCTGACCTATAAAAAGATATAGATTATCAAATGGAATAGAAAAACAAAATTTAGTTATATAATGCTTGGCAAGAGGCACACCTAAAGCAAAACTCACATAAAGGTTGAAAATTATAGGGATGGAAAAAAATATGCCCTGATATTATTAACCAGAGAAAACTGGCACTATATATAATTTTAGTATCAGACAAAAAAGAATTTTAGGGGGGAAAATATTACAGGATTAAAAGGCCTACTACACAATTGAACAAAGAAACAGCCCACCAAGAAGAAATAATATTCATGAGCTTGTTTCATGCCTAACAATGTGGCCTTTAAATATATAAGTCAAAAACTGATGAAATTCTAATGAATATTTGGCATGTCCACAATTAGAGTAGGAGATTTTCATATACTTTTATTTTTAAAACTGCTGATTCAAGCAAAGAAGAAATTAGTAAAAATGTTGAAGATATGAACAAAATTAATAGGCTTGATCTATTTGATATATAAAAGTATTCACCCAACAAATGGTGACTATCCTCTCTTATATGCTATAAATGGAGCATTTACCAAAGTTGATTTATGTACTACATCATAAAGGCAATCTTAGTAAATTTCAAAGAGTAATAAAAATCGTGTGTATGTGTAAAATTCTCCACATTAACAGATTAAAAAGGGGAAAAACCTACGTGATTGTGTCAATACATGGCATAGTATGACCACAATGGAATTGAATTTGAAAACAGTAGACCTCTTTAAAATGTGTGGAAACTTTAAAATGCCCTCTCTAATAACTAATGAATTTAAAAAGGAAATAATAGTGAGAATTATAAAATTTTAGGACTCAAAAATAATGAATGTGCTACATATCAAAACTTGTAGAATGCAGTTAAAAGGATAAAGGTAAAGTGGAGGAAGGAAAGCCAAGAGAAAAAAATTAATGAAATAAAAACCAGTATCAAAGATCAACAAAAAATGCTGGTTTTTAAAAAATAAGTTAAAAACTAGCAAACAGACATTTAACAAGATTGATCATGAAAAAAAGTAAAATTAAAGATAATATTCAATACTCAAACTCAGGATATTGGCTCTTAACCATGTTACACTGATTCTCTCAAAAGAAAATGCTACAGACCCACCTTCAGTCAATAAATGTGGTAATTAGATAAAATATGAACATGATAAAATTTTCTGGAAAAAACATATATATCAAAATCAACTCAAGAAATTCTCCATGATCTATACTCATTAAAGAAATTGAGTTAGTAATAAAAAATACTACTTCCCCTTCTTTTTCCTACCAAAAGACAGAAAGTTTACCATGCCTTCACAGGTTATTCCCTGTGTTATATATACAGCCTATGTTGGAAAAGAGAAAAAGAAAAAACTGCTTCAAGCAACTCATTTTATGAAACTGATAGCAATACTGGACTTGGACAGTACCCAAAAAAATTATTTTAAGGGAAACTACAGTCTCAGTAAACACAGATAAAAATATCCTAAGTGAAACCAATGAATAGAATCCTGTAGTGTGTGTTTTAGTATAATTCTCAATATTAAAGGATTAAAAGGTTAAAGGGATTAAAAAACTATGTGATTGTTTCAGTAGATGACATTAAAAACTTTTGGTAAATTTCCTAATCAAAAAAAAAGGGGAGAGGGGTTAGTAAATTTGGAATAAAAGGGGTCTGGAATTTCTTTAACCTGATAAAAGGAATATTCCAAAAGCCTAGAATGCGCAATCACATTTAATGGTAAAACTTTAGAAGCCTTTCTATTAAAGTCAGAAAAAAAAAACCAAACCCCTAAGAATGTTTGCTGTCGCTACCTTTATAAAGCAGTATACTAGAGGGCTTAGGCAGTGGAATAACAAAAGAAAAAGAAATTAAGAGTTAAAAGAAGAGACAAAATTGGTAATGAGAATAAACCATTCACGACGTTGTTTTATAGGAAATCCTTGTTTTAAAAACTGTTTCAACTTCAGAGTTTAATGCAAACTTAGGTTTAAAAATGTCAGATTCAGTTGTAATTGATGTTGTCGCTATCTCACTTAGCTGAGCTAACTAGTAATAATAAAAGCAGTGTTTTTCATTTAGCAATTATGTTTATAGGTTGTATAATTAAACTGATGAAATTACTTTAACCACCAGTAAGTAGTTTTATAGATTTTAAGCATCTCTGTGAGGGGGAAAAAAGGTCTACTCCAGCTAACTCTTAATTCTCACTCCTGTTTTATGCAAAAATAAAATGAAATACAAATGGTATAAAATAGAAAATGAATGAAAGGAATTTTCGTGTGTGCGACAAGATCCCTTTTATTTGTATTTGGTTGCTTAGTCTGAATTAAAGTCTTTTCACATTTTGCACCCTATCAGAGCTTTAAAGTACAAACTGCTTAGCTAAACTTAATCTTAGCTTTAAAAGCTAAAGTAACATTGCACATCCCTGGTGTATTATTGGTCATTGTTTATTGGTAACCCGGACAGAGTACATGGCATGTGCTGTTCTGTGTCACTCACCCCTTTCCTTCTCCACAATTCCATTTTACAGTCAGTTATCACATTTTATGGCTTGTTTATCTTTCCTCTTCTCCTAGGAAGCTGGAATTTTGTATTGGCTGAATGGATTGAAAATTATATGGTGAAAAGAAAACCACAAAATGTTTAGGGATGTTTCTATTTAGGAACAAAAATTAACGTTTGGATTAAATTGTCTTTGAGTTCTTTTAATATTGTTTACGTATTTTAAATGTTTTGGTTTTGTTCATAAACCTTTTCTTGTTTCAAACATTGCTTTTGTAAAATGTGTAGTGTCCTTATTTACCTTTTGCCCTGGACCTGTGGTTTTTCTTCGTTTCACCTCTTTGATGAGACTGTAGAGGCTAATATTTCAGAGAGAAATTTCCTGTGTTACTAGATAGACCGTGGTTTTTGCCTCATTTCAACTTCAGTGTGTCAACTTGATAGGATGGCGCAGGTGGACATTCTGCTGACCAGCATTTGATGGGGGAGGGTGGAGGCTGGTGATGGATGGATATGTCTGATGATAAAATAAGCAACTCCATGAATATGAGTGTGCAGAGTAGAAGTGGGACCGGCAGATGGTGGAGCTGTGCTGGATCTGATTTCTTCCTCAGCTACGAGACTTGCTGTGGCCGACTTTTCACAGAAGCCAGCTGGGATTGTCTATTAACTGCCAGCACCCATTGGTTTGGGGAGAAGGGACTTGTTGCTTTCTTTAGAATTTGTTCAGCCTCTCATTTTCATGTATGGCTTTATGTTCATCTGCTGGTAAAACATGATATTCAAAAGTAGAATGTATGAAAAGTGACCTTTCCTTGGAAAACATCCCGGTTAGATCTCATTTCCACAATATGATTCCACTTTGACATCTGGCTTTCTTCCCTATTCCTTTTTTTCCCTTTAATCCTCTGATATTTTGAGTTTCGGTGCTCTCTGCTATTGGCACTTCAAGTCTCATTCCTGAAAGTTCTTCCCATGTTGTGAAGAGAAGAAACATTTTTCAGAAAACACCAACACAGAATATAGGGCTATAAGAAAAACTTAAATCTCACAAAGCTGATGGTTTTAACTTCCCTTTGTAACATATACAATTTTATTTACTGATCCGAAGTACTTTTAAGAAACTTTTTAGTTTAATTTCTGAAACTTACCTACTAGTTGAGATAGTTCTGCTATAAATAGATTAAAACTCATTATAAATGATATTCCTTGGGCTGGCTTAGAATTTTTTTTTTTTTTTAGATGAGCCATCCTGCCACCTGTTGGCAGCTCAGCGGCTGCCAGGACTCGAACCGCTGTTGCTCAGAGCTCAAACTCTTGAGTAAGCTCTTAACCAACTGTGCTACTCAGCCGGCCCTAAAAGCTTGTAGTCTTGAGCGAGCTCTTAACCAACTGAGCCATTCGGCCAGCCCTAGAAATGTTCTTGAGCGTTTCAGTGAAAGGAAGAAGGGTAGAAACTACAGGTGGGTTCATGGGAGGGATGGAAGCCTGAGAATGCATTTTGGGGTCCGGCCGGCTATAGTCTGGGGAAGTCCAGGCTGTGAAAGAAAAGAAGACTCACCTTATACGGGTGCTGTTTATTTTCGTGTTCTTGAGTTAAGTGCTTTCAGCAGCAGCTTGAATGCGATGAGGATTTAATGATATGTAAACTATTTTTAAAAAATAAGAAAAAAGAAAGTTTAAGGCTGAGAGCTGAGATTTTCAGAGGGTAGACGGTAAAAGAAAAGGCCGAGCAGGAAGAAGGTGGGTTGTAGAGCTGTCCTTAGACAGAAGTATTGTTGAAGTGCGGTACATCCGAGCTCTAGCTGTGTATCCTGCATTTGAGGAGGGAGTGGGGTGTGAAGCTTTACTTACAAAGCCAAGTGAGTGGGTCTTACCTACCATGTTTGTATTATGGTATGAAATTCTCACAACAGTATGAGTTAGGAATTTCTAGGAGTTAAAGACCTTGGTAGATCCTGGGAATTTCTCCTTCAGCTGTCTAAGCTGAGTAGGTTATCCAGCCACCTGGGACCACAGTGAAACCCAGGGCACAGAAATGAATACGACTTACTACAGAGGCACAAGCATTTGTGATGCCCATGTTGGAGAATGTCATATATTGCCAGGGTTGATTCCGGTTCTCTGGCTGACTGGAAGGGTTTCCTTTGCTTTATCACTGCTGTTACAGGTGCCTCCCTCCATGTATTAAGAATTGCAAGTATTACAGATGTCAATATTTATATGTTTGTTGGTTCACCCAAGGAATGGCCACAGCCAAATCCAAGCACTGTCCCCAGGGTTCTCCAAACTCTGTCATCTTCCCCCCTCTTTTGGCAGCTTTTTATCTTGACTTCATTCTTAGACAGGCTCTCCCTGCTAATAGCAAAATGGCCACCAGCAGAGCTCAGCTTCTATCCTAGCAGCTTAGAATCCTCAGCAAAAAATAAGACACCTCTTCCTCCGAATCGTTCCAACATAAATTCTGAAGCTGACTGTCATTTGCCTAATTTGTGTATACTCCCATCCTGACCCAGTCACTAAAATAGTCTGTGTAGTCCTTGGTCTTTTTCACTCATCTCTGGAACCTAGGAGTGGGTCAGCCCTCCTGTATCATAGGGACTGGGAAGAAGGGAGGGAAATGGGGGTGCTGTTAACATGAGAAAGAGGAAAGGGGTGCTGGACAGTCAGCAACAATAAAACGTCCACTATTATCTAGCCTCAAAGCTATTTAATGCAAGGGGACTGCCTTTCAGCCAAGCGTTCGCTAACAGCTGGCTTCCTTAGCTAGCTTGTCCAGTGTCGAAGCCTAACTCCTCTCCACACTGTCTTTGTTTTCTCAGATACCTGTTCCCCAAGTTCACACTGTGCTGGACCGAGTTTGTAGACATGAAGGTTCACGTGCCCTGTGAAACCATTGAGTACATCGAAGCCAACTATGGTAAGACCTGGAAGATTCCCGTGAGGACCTGGGACTGGAAGCGCTCTCCCCCCAACGTGCAGCCCAATGGCATCTGGCCTATTTTGGAGTGGGACGAGGTTATCCAGTTATACTGAGCCAGGAGGTTGGAACAGAATTCCCCTCCCGAAAAAGCAGATGGATAGCTATTTTAAAAGATAAGTGTCTATTTGTCAAACTTAAGGAGGAGCCAAAGAAAAATGACAAGTTTGAAGACACAGAAAGAGTCCCAACTCCTGAACCATCTGATTTAATTCTCTCACTTTACATTTATTAAGTGGTGTCCATGTGCCAGACACAATTGCTAGGTTACAGTGGCAAGCAGAAATGAATGAGATAGATGCCTGCCTCTTTTCCCTTCCCTTTGGTAAGCACCCCAATTTTCCTTGGAGGGAAACACCTTCACTCTTTGAAGAGCTCGTATAGAATCTGATGTGTTCTGTGAGTGTTTTCAAAATGTTAGATCGGGGCAGCCGATTAGGTCAGGGGGCTAGAGCGCAGCGCTCCTAACACCAAGGTTGCCAGTTCGATCCCCATATGGGCCACTGAGCTGTGCCCTCCACAACTAGATTGGAATAACTACTTGACTTGGAGCTGATGGGTCCCGGAAAAACACACTGTTCCCCAATTAAAAAAAACAAAAACATGTTAGACAATGTTTAACTAGAGGAGGGGCTTACTAGGCAAAATTAAGTTCAGATATACTAGTTAAAAAGAATAACTGTTCCTGTTCTCAGCACTTGTACGTTACTGTTACTTTTAAGGTGTGGACTTGAGGCTTTCAGAAATGATGCTATCAGATTCCTTTTATTAGCACCCTGATGTGAAGTTGATTTAGAGCACAAGGCTTCATCCTACAAGAGAATGAGAGCTTATTTCTGGCCTTGTCAAGGATACCTAAATTTCCATATACTTTGTATTTTTATATTTGAAGGGAAAAGAAAGCTTATGTTTGTGTAATGCTCAAATTTCCAGCCATTGTGAGAATATTTTCACTGACTTTTGATAGCACTTGTTGACAAATCATTCAAGTGAGACCATGCTCGCAGACATGATTTCGAAAGGGTTGTCGTTTCATAAAACTTATTTTCCTTATTTTATTCTCACCCATCTGTTAAGTAAAAATTTGAGCTACTCATGGACATTTAATATTTTCTGATTTATAATCCTTGCACTCCCTATTTTAATGTTAACACTAAAATATTAATAGGAATACCTCTGATTTTTCTAAATGTACTCTTCAGTGTATTGATTCATTAATTATAGCCCCCTAGCTTTCATTTTTGGGTCTCTAAACCAATTTATTTTATTTATTTATTTATTTTTAAAGATTTTATTGGGGAATCAGGGGAAGGGGAACAGACAAGTTGCTGTCGTTTTGTTCTTCAGTCTAGTTGTGGAGGACATTGCTTCACTGGCCCAAG
>NW_017731374.1:26929-39194 GCF_001890085.2 Hipposideros armiger
AGTGTCACTGGCCCTCATATGTGGGATCCGAACTGGGGCCCTCTGGCGTCCCAAGCCAGCTCTTAACCATCACGCCACTCGGCCGGCCCCGCCTCTAAACCAATTTAAATGACACGTAAGCCTACCTGTTCCATCTTCTCTTCCACTATTGCAATACGTCTTCAAAATGAAGATAAATGACAAACCTGGCAACTGTTCCCCACCCAAGATCATGCTGTTGCTAAAGTTTGCATCTGTTCTAGTTCTGTCTGTTGAATATTATTGGGGCAAGAACTCAGACTTCCCTACTTTATCAAGTATAACACACTCTGAAACCCTCCAGTTTCCTTTTCCCCCACAAGACCCATCGCTGAGTGGGCTGGGATGGCCCTGTCTCGCCCATCTCTTCATGAGTCACTTTACTTCTGTATTCTCAGTGAGGAGTGAAGGGATATGTAGGCACAATAAGCACTTCTCTCTCTCTCTCTCTCTCTCTCTCTCTCTCTCTCTCTCTCTCTCTCACACACACACACACACACACACACACACACACACACACACACACTCTCGTTCCCTCCCTCCCTCCCTCCCTCCCTCTCTCTCTCTCTCTGTCTCTCTCTGTCTGGGGAAGGAAGCTAAATATTACATTCTATCTAGACTGTTAGGAAAACTTTCTGGAGCAGATTGGCAGATTTTCCTCTAAAACTAGAGAATGATGGGAGTGTCACAAATGGAAATGAGAAGGTCTGAGGAAATGGGCTGACAGTTTTCTTAAAACACAGTTGGGGTAGTGCGCTTATCAGGAAAGGGTTAGGGGAGGATGAAGAGGGTAAAAGGAGTCAGTATATGGCAACGGAAGACTAGACTTTGGGTGGTGAACACACAATCAAATATACAGATGTTGTATTATAAAATTGTATATACCTGACACTTATATAATGTTATTAACCAGTTACCTCAATACATTTAATTTAAAAAAACAGTTGGGGAAAGTAACCTACAGCCACCCAACTCCAAATTTTAAAAACAGTGAAAACTTTTTTTGGTAAATGATAACCTATGACCTTCTTCCCCTAGGATGAACTTTCTATGCCATAATCATTGGGTCTTTTTTTTAAGTTTATTTTTATATAGTCACATTTATCATTCTCTCTCTCTCTCTCTTTTTAATTGGGGAACAGTGTGTTTTTCAAGGACCCATCAGCTCCAACTCAAGTAGCTGTTTCAATCTAGTTGTGGAGGGCGTGGGAATCGAACCGGCAACCTTGGTGTTATGAGCACCGCGCTCTAACCAACTGAGTTAACTGGCCACCCAGTCATTGGGTCTTTTCATAAGTAACATAATTAGGTTTTCAGGGACCTTTAAAGATTACCAGGATATTTGTCCCTAAATGACAAACCATTGTAATTACCTTTCTCTTTGCTAGAAAATCAACCCATGGAAATCATACCCAAATTCTAAATAGCTGACCCTAATTTTATTTTTTGTGGTTGAAAAAATGTAACAGATAATAACAGTGTTTCTGGGCAAAATCCACCATGCTTAGTGAGGACCGTTTGCTTGTGCATAGCATCTAGAAGTGTGTATACTCCACATTTCTGCCCATTTCTAATTGGGATGCCCACCATTTGCTAGGGGGCTTACGCATCCCTGTTTAGCTTATTTTACCTGTCCCTGGAGTCCAAGGTCTTGAAATTTCAAAATCTAAGATATCGTGACCCCATTGACAGAGCTTCCCGTCCTTCCCCCACTTAGACCACTGGCTGCAGGAGTTCCTTTCCTGACTGCCTTCCAGTGTCACAGGCCTCAGCTCTTGGGCCCTGCCCTAAAGTCTGGGGAATGAAAACCTTTCCCAGATTCTGAAGGTGGGGCTTGCCTGTCATACAGATCCAGCCATACTTCAGCCTGTGCTGCTTAACAGGTGACCTCTGCTGAGTGTCTGGAGACCTTGGGGCAGGTGGATCTACCATCGGCGCCTCATCACATCTTTCTTTCTTCACCTGACTATTCCAACAATAATTCTCCTATCTGACCACTTTTAGGTCCAGTTTTCCTGGCTTACTAGGAGAAAACCTCTTATATTAAGATTGGCAGAATTTCAAACATGTGGTGATGGAAAGAGAACTGACTCTGGGTGGTGAACACACAATGTGATATATTGATGATATATTACAGAATTGTATACCTTAAATCTATGTAACTTGACTGACAATTGTCACCCCAATACATTTTAATTAAAAAAAACAAGATTGGCCGGATTAACAACGGGTGGCCGCTCAGTCCCTCTCTAAGCAGGGAGCACTTGGCCTTCTTTCCTCTCGGGCAGCTACCGACGACGTACGGCCCTGGAATCAAAGTCGAGCCTCCCTAAGAAGCCCTGCCAGCCATGGATGGCAGGTTTCAGCCTTGATTCCTTAGCTCCAAGCCCTAACAAAGGACCACTAGGTGGCAATATGTCTGCCACCATCCCCCCAGAAAATCACCTTGCTCTTGAATCTTAAAAGCTAGAGGGGCTTCACTGCCACATTTATTCTAACCCTCTTTATAGCTAAATAAATAAGCCCAGAGAGGAGTGATTTGAGCAAGAAAGAACTGAGGCTGAAACTCACGTGTGCCATGACCTCTGGCCCTGGGCTTGTTTGCCCGCTGCGCCGCACAGCCCCACATGAGATGCTTGACCAAGAATCACCCAGCGCCTCAGCTGGATTATGTTTCAGGGTGTTGCTGCCAGTCTCCGCTAAATATCTTCCTGTCAGATAGAGAGCCTGAGGCGACAAAGACCTCAAGGAGGAGTGTTTCTTTCTTGTCCAAAATTCTTAGGCTATCTTTATATCTTTATCTGAAAAATGCCTTAGCTTCAAAAGGTGAAATAATTCATGTCTGGGGTCATCAGCCTTAGGTCACGACATTCTTAGCATCCAGGAGTACATGCTACCTCACTCCTCTGCTTCCCCAGGAAACATTAGCACCAATCTGCTAAGTTTCCTCTTCCCCATTACTGATGTTCTCTAATGGATACAAGTAGCTGAAAGCAGACGGTGCGCATTCCTTTTTTCCTTTGTGACCCCAAACCATTGTTTCTAGTCTGACACAGCTACCAAGCTTTGAATGACACACAGGACACAGAGGGGAGAGGTGTTACATAGGAAAGCAGGGGGTTATAGATTCAGGACCCAGCAGCATCCAGCAAACACACTTGAAATGAATTTCCCACATTCCAGCCCAGAACCTCACCCAGTGTCACAAGCTTCAGGCTGCAAATGTTTCTAAGCCTCCCCCTAGTTTCACCTTTTGGAAAATGAACAATTCTTTTATCTTCAATGTTATAAATCCCCAGGGGAAATTTCCCCTCAAAAATCTAGTTACGGAAAGTGCCACATTTCCACCTTCTAACCCATAATCGTCATTTGAAACAGCTTTAAAGCATGGAAAAACTCCAGTACCTGACCAGTCAAAAGAATTTCTCTGAAGAGATGTCCCGCAGCTATTTCTTTTTCCTCCTTTTCTTCCTCTGTCACTAAGACCTGGGCTAGGTCACCACTCACATCTCACTAAGGGAAGGCAGCATGTTGGCATAAAAAGACCATAAACTTTTGAATCAAGCCTGAATTTGGATCCCAGCTTTATCATGTGGGATTTGTGGTACGGGACCTCAGCCTTAATTTTCATGAGTGACTTGGGGGCAATGACGAGGACTTCTAAAGGGCTTTTAGTTACGATTAAATGAAATACAAAATGCTTAGCATCAGACCTACACATAAGTAAGCACTCAAAAAATGTTGTTTTCTACTCCCAAATCCTTCTCTAATTATTTTTCAAATGGGATTTTAAGAACTGTAGGTCAGGACACAATTCTTATTCAGAAGGCTGCATGACTGAGTCTGTTCAGGAAAAAAATTTTTCATCGTATGAAGGTATTAAAGCACAAACTGGATGGTTTGTGGATTCAGAGACTTTACCCAGCTGCCTCCTTATCTAAATAGAACTTGTATTTTTGTTTTATTGGTCAAGCTTTTGTCTCCAGGATCTTCTTATCCTATCCCACATGATACTTAGTTCTTTGGTTCCAAGCAATTCATTGTCTGTACTCCTCTAGATTTGGTGCCTGCTCTGCCCTGGGCTGTTTTTCAGTATTCTAACCTTTTTATAGAGGTAAACCTTCATCTCCTTCTTAATAAATCTCTGCCCAGCCAAAATCAGATATAAACCATGATTTGGAGAGGAAAATAATTTAGAATATTTAATTTCATCTAGTTGTCTGTGCTGATGAATGAATACCTATATCGATATTAATAAAGAATAATTGAAAGTACTCATTTCCACCTACTTCCCCCAGGATTGTGCTTCTGTCTCAACTAGACAAGAATCAGGGTATGCAATGCTATTTTCAGCTGCTCCTCGTCAGACTAAAATTCTAATTATAGAGCGTAAGTCAAACAGTCAATTCAGTGGTGTTAGCTTTTGTACAGGACCAGTGCTAAAGTAGGCAAGTATAAATTTTTCTAATGAGAAATCTCTGCTTCCATAGTCTTAGAGATTCTAGCTTAGAATGCCCCCATTGCCATCCCCCAACCCAGTCAACCCAATGCAAAGATTATGTAGGAACACATTAACCAACCAAGCAGCTATATACTTATGATCAGCTCTCACAGCGGGGTTGAAAGGGAGTATTAGGAGAATTCAAAGTACTGTATTTTGTTCTATAAAACAATTATACTGTCTCATGCATCATTTCTTTAAAAAATTATGACTTTACAGTATTCTGATGACTCATTCACAGCATGGGGAATATTTCATGTGTTTGTTAAATGAAAATAATATATAGGTATTTGTGTATCTGCTCCACTTCATAAGCAGAAAAACATGCATGTGATTTTCTAAACAAAGTGTTATTTTAAACATGAGTAAATTTTAGTGTATGCTTACCAGTTTACTATTTGGTTTTATCTTCAGGTACAGATAGTTTGTGATACTACTGAAAATACCTTTATTATTATTATTTTGATCAGAATTTATAATATATAATCCAGTTTGTGACGATAAATAAAATTTTTCTAATCTCTTGAGATATTTTGTGGGGTTTTATTTGAAGTTTGCAGTAGAAATAACAGCCACTAACATTTATAAGCAATCTGATAAAATAACCTTGCCACTGGTACAATATTTCTGAAATTCAAGTCTGCGAATCCAAGTGTTCTCAGTGATAAAGCCTGCCAGTCAAAGACCATCAGGAAGACAAAGTTAGGTTTATTAGCTTGTTGCAGCAAGAGAGGACACCCTTCATGGGGAACCATAACATTTCAAGAAGAAAGAAATAGAAAGGGCTTTTATAGGATTTGAACTAAAGTCAGAATTGTGTAGAGTAGCTGCAGTAGAGTGGAAATAACACAGGCTATGGAGTGAAAAGTCCTAGTTTGCTGAATCCAACAATGTCTAAAAAAGAATTACACACCATTACCAAGTGGGATTTATTCCAATTATATATCTGCTGGTTCAGCATTCAAAAAGATCAACAAACCTGAGAGACTAAATGCTCTCCCCCTAAGATTGGGAGCAAGGTAAGGATGCCTGTTCTCACTACTTTTATTCAACGTAACCCTAGAAGTTCTCACCACTGCTATAAGGCAAGAAAAATTTATAAAAACATACAGTTTGGAAAGAAAGAAATAAAACCTTTTATTTTCAGGTGATATGATTGTCTAGATAGATAATACTAAGAAATGTATTATAAACAAAAACCAAACCAAAGAACTCCTGGAGCTTATAAGTGAGTTTAGCATGGTGACTGTATACAAGATCAACACCAAAAGCTCTGTTGCATTCCTATATACTAACAGTGAACATGTGAAGACAGTACATTTACAGTCACATCAAAGAAAATGATGTACTTAGGTATAAACTTAAAACATACAGTATCTGTATGCTAAAAATGCTGATGAAAGATGTCAAGCAAGACCTAAATAAACAGATATATGCCATGTCTATGGATTGGAAAATTCAACATAGTAAAGATGTCACTTCTAACCAAATCGATCTATAGATTTAATGCAATTCCTATCAAAATCTCAGCAAGACAGGCTTACTGTAAAATGTATGTGGAAAGGCAGATTCTGGAGTAGCTCAAGCAATCTTGACAAGGAAGAATAAAGTAGCAGAAAGATTTGGAATTGGAAGACTTGAGTTTGTCCTTCCGTTTCAGTAGAGGTGTTATCTGACCTTATAAGGTAGGTGTTGTTATCCTTTGTTTTGCATGTGAAGAAGCTTCAATTTAGAGATAACAAAGATCTGAAACCCTTCTGACTTGAAATGCAATGGCTACTGTCTGCTGATTCTATTGTAGTTAACTGCTGATTGGAAAAAAATTTTTTAATTATAACTTGAGACTAACCTCTTACACTAAAAGTGAAAAGAATCACTTTACCTAATATTAAGGCTTACTATATACCTAGAGTACTTGTTATGGGCTGAATTGTGCCCTCCCCACACAATTCATATATTGAAGTCCTAACCCTCAGTACCTCAGACGGTGACTGTATTTGGAGATAGGGCCATTAAAGAGGTAATTAAGGTAAAGAGAGGTCAGTGGGTGGGCACTAATCCAACATGCTGGTGTCCTTACAAGAAGAGATTAGGGTAGGACAAGCACAGAGGGAGGACCATGTGAAGATTTAGGGAAACGATGACCATCTACAAGTCAAGGAGAGAGACCTTCAGAAGACGTCAACCCTGCTAACACTTTGATCTTGGACTTTTAGCCTTCAGAATTGTAAGAAAATGAATTTCTATTTTAAGCCACCTATTCTGTAATGCTTTATTAGGCAATCCTATCAAACTAATGCAGTAATCAAAACATCATGGTATTGGTAAAAGGATAGACACATAGATCAATGGATCAGAATAAAGAACCCAGAAGCTGACACACAAATATGCTCAACTGATGTTTGAAAAAATTGCAGAAGCAATTCAATGGAGGAAGGAGAGCCTTTTCAGCAAATGGTGCTAGAACAATGGGACATCCATAGCCCCCAACACACACACACACACACACACACACACACACACACACACACACACAACCTCAAGTGCTTTATACAAAAATGAACTCAAAATAAGTCACATACTTAAATGTAAAATGTACAGCTATGAAACTTTTAGGGTAAAAGAATAGGAAAAAATCTTCATGATCTAGGGCTAAGCAAAGAGTTATATTTGGTACCAAAAGCACAATCCATAAAAGGAAAAACTGACAAATTGGACTTCATCAAAATTAAGAAACTGCTTCTCTTCAAAAGCCTACAAGAAGAGGATGAAAAGCCAAGCTATAGACCAGGAGAAAATATTTGCAAAGTGCATATCTGACAAACCATATATTTGACAAATGGTTAATATGCAAAATATATAAAGAACTCATGCAACTCAGTAGCCCAAAAAAAACCCCAAATAATCCAATATAAAAATAAGCAAAGGACCTGAGTAGACATTTTTCCAAAGAAGATATTCAAATGGCCAAAAGGTACATGAAAAGGGGATCGACATCACTAGTAATTAGGGAGATACAAATCAAAACCACAATGAGATATCACCTCACACATGTTACAATGGCCATTATCAAAAAGACAAGAAATAACAAGTACTGGTGAGGCTGTGGAGAAAAGGGAACCCCTGTTCACTGTTGGTGGGAATGTAAATTGGTGCAGCAACTATGGAAAACAGTATGGAGGCTCCTCAGAAAATTAAGAATAGAACCACCATATGAGCCAGCAATCCCACTTCTGGGTGTATATCTGAAGGAAATGAAATCACTACTCCAAAGAGATATGCACCCCCATGCTCATTGCAGCTTTATTTACAATAACCAAGACATGGAAACCACCTAAGTGTCTACTGGTAATGAATGGATAAGAAGATGTATGTATATATGTATGTATGTTATGTATATACTGGGGGTGCCAAAAAGTGTACACATTTTAAGAGCTGTCATCTATGTATTACTTTTCGAAGTTGAATTACTGTAGCAATGTGTAGTATGATGTTCGTTCAAAAGATGGCGGTAATCAAATGAATGGTAGCATCATTCATTGTATTACAATTTTGATAGTTTTTTTTTCTTTCTTAAAACGTTTATACATTTTTGGGGCACTTGTGTGTGTGTGTGTTTGTATTTATATATGTACATAGATTTTCCTGGTAATCCCCCATAATACTTTTTTTTCTGTAAAATTAGGCCCAAGTATTTCAGAGCCCTCCTGAGTAGAGGGCCTCTTCCTGAGGCCTGGTAATAAGAAGTGACCCTGGCCTCAATAGCACAGGTAGGCGTAAGGCCTGTCCTTTGGGGAAATGGGACATGGGATTAAAATGTAATCTTCACAAAAGTGAGTCTCAAAGGCTAGGCTTAGGTAAGGGAACCAAAGGTCCCCACCTTGTAGAAAGTGGCCTGAGCCCCTGAGGCTAGAAAACGCTCCAGGAAGGAGGCCAGGGAGAGGGACAGTGAGGCTCAGCCGGGTCTCAAGACTTTAACAAACAGAAAGTCTGAATAAATTAAGAAAGGGAAGAAAACATTCCTAAATAAAAGGAGCCAGTAAAGTCCCAGAATGGACTTTATGGGATAGTGGATAAGACTGTCTAGCTACATGTGGATAGTTAAAAAAAAAAAAAAATCTAGAAAAGCGGGCAAGGAGCAGATTGTGGGGTCACTGGCTATCGCTCTGAAGTTTGTGGGATCGCTCTGAAGTTTGGGTAAGAGCAAGTGGAGAGAGGTTATTTGAATGCAAGCGAGGCACCTTCAGTGAATGCTTTTGGCTGATGATTCTCACTAGCGCTGTGTTAAGGGCAAGGTTCATTCGCAGATTCAACACCATGCACAAGGCTCCTTCACGGCCAGAGTGGGGATTTGGGAGAACTCAGTCACTGAGATTGATCTGGGGTCCCTAAAGTTGCAGGGACAGAGGGCAGAGGCTTAGCCAGGTGGGCATAAGGCCCCAGGCGGCCCAGGTAAGTTGACTCCTAGGAATTCCCAGTCGGTGCCAGGCACAGACATGGAAGTGCTGGAGGCTGAGGGGCATTTGGTGTTGGTCTGAGAAGTGGAGCTCAGAGCGGTTTTGCCAGCCACAGAGCCCAAGTACGCGGGGACCAAATGAAGGTTTTATCCAGAGGGTTCCAGAGAATTAGAACAGGCATTTGAGAGCCGAGATAAAAGCTCAGATAAGTTGAGGCAGGAGAGTTGGTAGTGAGGTCCTAGGCTCTGGTGAAGACATGAAGGCAATTTCTGGAAAGGGGCAGGTGAGCGAGGCCACGGGGAGCCCAGGGGCCAGGGTGTGGCCTGGCCACCACAATGCAGGCAGTGTGAGAGATGCGAGGAAGAGGATGGAGCCCTTCCTACACCTGCTACTTCAGGTAGAAACCAGGGCGGCATGGCGTCCCCACTTGGGGATGCCACGAAGGCTGCGCTGCGGGCGCTGGGGAAAGCAGGCGGGGAAGGAGAGGGGCTCACGAGCGATGTGCACGTCTGGGTCTTCCCTTGGTCTTCATTCCTTATTGATTGTTCACCTCTGCGGACTTTGGTCCCCAAAGGGTAAAGAGGAGCAGTTCCAGTTGTATTAGGACCACAGCTCATGCTCACAAGTGACCTCACTGTCTCCGCCCTACCTCCTACCCTGACAAGGCTGGGACTTCACTGGCTTTCCGGGCCATTCTAGGCCGCTAGTCGGGCTAGGCCAAGCCCATCTTGTTTTAATTCTTCCCCATTTTCACCAGATGCTGCCTGGGTCAGAGAGCTCAAACAGGGCCTGCCGGTTGATCGGGTCTGCACCAGCCTATGACGCCTTCCGGGATCATAGGAGTGGTGGACGGGAAGCTGTCTCTTGTTCATACAGCCTGCCTCAGCTACAGTGCGAATCTCAGAAGCAGGTCTGAAACTCCAGCTGGCAACCTACTTATTTTCAGGCAATTTTCAAAGAAACCAAGTCCCCACCAGCTAGGAGAGATGGATGTGCTCATGGGTAGGGCAGAAGTATCTGTGTAATGAAAAGCAGAGGTGAGAACAGTGGTGAAAAGTCAAGGTTTCCTCTGTAGGTTTTTTATTGGCTGCATTTAAGGTAACATCCTCTCATTTTCCTAAGAAGCCCCAGTGAAGCCTCCTGAAAACACCTGCTGGTTTTGAGAGGGTAAGGAAGGCCCTCCCTCATCTCCTGACGTGGTGGTGGTGGTGGTGGGGGTGTGTTTGGTTTGGGATTTGTCAGTCTGGGAAGCTGAGCGCTCTGGGCAGCTCAGGCCTGGCAGATTTCCCCCATCTGCCTGAAATTCAACTGGGGGTGGGGGGTGAGGCGGGGCAGAGGCCCTCCCGGCCCAACCCTGCACCTCACTCTCCAGCCCCTGGAGCCTGTGCCCTTTATTTCAAGTCTGGTCCCCAGGGGGCTGAGTAGAGAATGAGGACAGCTGATAAGCCTGACAGTATCGACTTTATGGGGAGGATTCAATGAATTTACTTTCTGCAAGTGGACTGCACTCTTATCTGCTGCCCACAGAGCATCTAAAGCCTCATCTAGGGGACCCCTTGATGAGTCATGTCTCCATACAAAGACCAGAGAATAAAGAGGAAAAGGGAAGCCGCACCCCAGCCCTTTTTTTTTTCTCCAGTACCAGGTCCTACCCCCACCCCACCCCCGCCACCCCCTGGCTTTCCCATTGCCTTTGGGCTTATTGGCTGGAAATAGAAGCAAGCACTCACAGCTCCAGGCCTACGGCGTCAAGGCCAACCCAGCCTGGTCTTGAGAGCATCAGCAGCTGGGCACACTCAGGGCTGTGCGTCCCTCTAATTGGTAACTAAGGGAAGAAAAACCCACTCTGTTGAAGCAGTGACGTGCCTCGCTTTCTGCTGCGATGGTCAACATTCGCTCTGGACAGAAATACCCACCTGGCCTCACACAGGTGTCTTGGTGGGGAAATGTGTGTGCGTGTTGGGTGTCACCAAAGGGTCCTGGTCTGGGGAGCTGGACGGTGGAAATTAATTGTAAGAGAGAGCACCTGATGCTCAGGAGAAAGTTTTCTTCCCCCTCTCTGACATCCCTCATCCAGCCCTGGGCTCTGTTTGCTTCAAATAGTGGAAGGAAATACATGCCTCTTAGCAGCACAGAACCCAAAGCAACTGGAAGGAGAGAGGCGGGTTGGGCCAATGAAAGCGCCTTTTGGAGCCAATTAGAGGCATGTGTTTAGATTCTCTATCTAGCTTTTGGATAGAGGTTTTCTGGTAATTAAAATAAAACACTATTTATTGAGCAACTATGATTTTATTAGCTGCCTGAGACTACTGTTTTTAAGCATTTGCCCCAAATCACTAACTTTACATACGTTAGCTCACCGAATCTTCACAATAACCCATAAAATGGACATTATTTTCAAGTTACAGCTGAGACAATAGAGACTGGGAGAAGTTAAGTAACTTGCCCAGGAAAACAGCTTATCGCGAGAGCAGGACTTCAAACCCCAGCGGGTCTGCCTCCACAGCCAAACCCGAGGTCCACCCTTAGCTACTCCACTAAACGACCAGCCACTAGGTATTTCTCAATACTTTATCCCACTTCCTCCACAGCAAAGCAGTGAGAATGTATTATTCCCATTCGATAAGAAACAGGTCCAGCAGGGTAATTTTTTTTTCAATCCCATCAGCTTTTTATTCCTTAAATAAATGGCCAGTTTGATTGAGAAAATGACAAAGCAGCAGGGAACCTCTAAACCAATGAATAACTTACTCTACTTACTATCTAAACCAGTAACCTCATCAATGTACACTTTTCCCAGGCAAGGCACGGGGTTAGACAGCAGACAGAGAAAAGGGGGCAACAGGAGAAAGGGCATCAACAGAGTCGTGTTAAACAGTAGCGCGGAAAACCTTTGCCATTCTGAACTGAGACTGTGGACAGCTCACCCTCACCCGCTTCTTTATTCACACTGGGCGCCTTACATTTGGATCCAGTGAAGGACCATCCCCGAGATCAGTGCTCCCTGCATCTTAAATGGAGGATGTCTGGTAACTCAGCTATGACCATCTGCCAGGCAAGTGTGAGTTTGTTTACAGAATAATATGGTTTCTCCTCCTTTGTCAACAAAAGTCACTGTATGCTGCAAGGGAAACCCAGTGGGCAGCAGGTTTGTTTTCATCAGAAATCGGAGCCTTATAAAAATAGGCATATAGATCAATGGAACAGAATAGAAAGCCCAGAAGTAAATCCAGGCATATACGGCCAGTTAGTCTATGACAAGGGAAGCAAGAAGTTACACTGGGGTAAG
>NW_017731374.1:40659-55220 GCF_001890085.2 Hipposideros armiger
AAAAAAAAAAAAAAAGATATCGGAGCCTTTTTCCCCCTTATTGTTCCCATCTATGAGTGTATCCAGGGCCCCAAAAGCAGTGTGCATCAGAGACTCTGGTCTGCAGAGTCTAGCATCATTCCTTCTGTGTCCTGACTAGGGAATGGCCTCCGGGAAGTCCAAAAATGATGATGAAACAGCCACATCTCTCTTTGCTTACTAGAGAAGACTAAAGCTCTCACCTTCCGGCACCCCTCCCAGTACTCAGGTAGAGGTTGGGTCATGTCAGGGTATCTCTCCCTTCCAGATGCCCTGGTGTCCCATATCACCTGCCTTCACCTGCAGCTATTTGCTTCATTATTACTTTTCTTATGTGAGGGAGGTTAGAGCAGAGGCCCCAGGAAGAGTCTCCGAGGTGAGCTAATCATTAAGTGGCCCTGTGGGTCTTGTGAATGGAGTGACATTAACATCCATTTACAGCCTCTGCTGGCTCTAGGAAAATGTTTGTGTGAGAATCGCTAGGAAAACAGTGTCAGCTGCATGTGCAGGCTTGTTTCTTTGGGCCTCCATTTTAGCATTTAATTTGTTTGGGAGTGATATTTTGTTTTGTCAAGGATGCTAACTTGTTATGTAACTTTCTACTCAAACTATAGGATTTCTCATATTAAATGAGAAAATTGGGTAAAATGCCTAGCATGCCACCTAGTACTTAGGCCTAAATAATGGGGGTAGAGAATTTGGTGCCCGGCCCAGAGTTGGCGCCCGCCTCAGGTCAAGCCATCATCCCCTCTAGTCTGCATTTCTGTCATGGCTTCTTAACTAATCTCCCCACATCCATCCTTGGCCCACTCTGTATGGCACCCAGAATGCTCTTCTCTTCTTAAAAAAAAATCAGCAGAAACCCCTTTCCATGGCCTGAAACCAGCTATGTGTCTTCTTGCAGAAAGCAGGGCAGGCTGGAGGCAACTGTTTGAAGAAATGAGTGAGCACTCTCTTGCATTCATTCAACAGATGTCTTATCAAGCAGCTTTTATGTGGAGTGAGCACAGTTCGTGGGATCTAGTGATTAATAAAACCAAGTTCTTGCCCTTCTGACGTTTACAGTGTGGTAGGCAAGTCATGCAAGTAAACTAAAAAGAGACTTGTTTTGAAGAACTCAACATGGAGATGAGGCTCCTTTAAATGAAACAACAACAACAAAAAAAAAACCCAACAGTCAAAGGAATTTAAATTTACCAAATAACATTTCACAGAAAGATAAAACCTATACTGAGAGTCATGCCCACACACCTACAAATTAACTGTAAAAGAACAGGCACAATTTTATTTGGAAAAAGCAAATTTAAAACAATATAAAACAAACTGGAATTTTTCACCAAAAGCACGGCAAAGAGGGTCATTTTATATTGATATGGGGTACAATTCTCTAAGTCAGCAAAACTTCCATGAGTCTTTATGTGTCAAATGCAGTGCATTGAAAGGTATAAAGGTCTAAAGCTAGTTCTCCTGGAAAAACCAGAAAGAAAAAACGTGAAACAGAGGGAGATTTTCACACAAATCTCTCTAACAGACCAAATACACCAAAACTCACAAGAATATAGAGGATCGATTTTATTAAAAAATGTTATTTTTCAAACAGAGGACGTACTTCCTTTTCTGTTGGTTATGGAACATTTATGAAAGTTGGCCATATGGTTTACCAAAGAGAAAATCTAAATAAATATCCCAAAGCAAAAAATATATGGGGCATATCTTTGACTACACTGTAATACAATTTGAAGTTCATAGCAAATGGTCACCAAAAAATGCAACAATAAGGAAATTTTAAGAACATTTTGTAAAGGAAAATTTATAATAAACAACAGAAGTTAGAGACTAATGACAAAGATACTGCAAATGGAAACGCAGGATGACACCAAAGGTGGATCAGAAGGAAATTCATGGTCTGAAATGTCTTTCTTACTAAATAACAAAGAATGAAAATTAATAAAATAAACACTCAATCTAAGAATGGGAGGTGGAAAGAGAACAAAATGAACATAAGCAAATGAGAAAGCAGATTTAATAAAGATACAGAAGAAATTAGTGCATTAGAAAATCATAAAATGATGAATCACAGAAGAAGGTTTTTTTGAAAGAACAATAAAATGTACATGCTGCTGCAAAGCTAATCAAGGAGAGAGCAGTCATGAACACAGAACACAAATAAAGAGAAAAGTGATAACAAATACAGAGATTATATTTCAAATTATTAACTATATATAACACTTTACTAATGATTCCGAAAATGTCAAAGTACCAAAATTGACTTAAGAGATAGAGCACTTGAAGGAACAAAACCTACCTAGAAGGATTTACTAGTAAATTCTATTAACTATCGACAACCAGCCAAGTCATGTGATGAATAAATTGATGGATGTATACACAGTAGGTGGATGGAAGAAAGGATAGATGGATGGATGGATGGTTGGGTGGGTAAATGGAGAGATGCACTGGGGCCTGGATCTGCAGAACTAGGGATTGGGAAGGGGGCTAACCAAGAATGAGGTGAGAGGAGGGAGTTTTAAGACTGCATAAGGCTGATGCTTGACTTCCTGCCAGAATGACCTTGGCCCATAACCACCTGGCCTAACAGAAATCCCCTCTGAAAACCTCAGGTTTGGTCGTTCCTGAAGCTGACAACCCCTGCACACAGGACTAGAGGCCCAGTGTTCACAGGATAATCCAGACAGATCAATTAAGCCAGTAAAACCAGACCCTGACAATGCCCAGGCTCTCCTAGCGATCTCCCCTCCCCTCCCCAGGAGCCCGCAGGTGCAGTCTCTCCAGGGGGCGGTGAGAGCCATGAATAGTAAGGGCTTTAGCTCAAGCACACAGAGGCGTTTAGCTGCCCAAACTTAATCCCCCAATAATCGGATTATGTAAATTTCTACTTCAACCCCTTTCCCTGGACCCAGCCCCTAAGGTCTCCATCCTGGGAGACTGGGATGGGAGAGGGCCCATCACTCTGAAGAATCACTGCTGGTGGAATAGTACACTGAAATTGTTTCCCCAGTTGTTCCTCCCCCGACCCCCATGTTAAAAATTGTAAGACCAACAATCACATTTGAGAAGAAGGTTTTAAGGAGAAACCAGATGTCAGACCTGGTTCCAGTGTGCCAACACAATCGTGCTCCTTTTTCTGTAGTCCTCGGCAGTGTCGGTCCTTGTCCGATTGCAGACAGATCCTGTTTTATAGCTTATCATTTCACTCAGCATCTGATCTTGCTGCCCCCCTTGCCACAATTCTTTTGTTTACAACTGTAGAATATGCCATTAAGAGAATATATTACCTCACAGGTGTTTGGCTAAGATGAAGGGTAATACATGGTCTTGATTTAAAATCTAACAAGAGCTCCATCACAATTGTGATACAGTAGGGCAGGGTGGAAAAGCTTGGGTACCGCGAGCACCCTGAGGCAGCAGCCCCCCTCCCATGGCACACAGAGAAGACAGAAAGGCAGAAAGGGGTCCACCAATGGGCGATGCCTACCGCACGTACTGGGTTATGTTTCTAAAGGCCCCTTTTGCGCCTATGCACAAATTGATCGATTACTTCTCTCCAACCCACCCTCCAATCCATCCTTTGCTCTGCCACCGGAATGATCCTCGTAACCTGTAAATCTAAACATATTTACGCCCATGTTCTAGGCACACAGTTGACTTCGCATGGACTGCCCTCTCCCCGACTCCTGAATGTGTAATTCCTATTTAGCCTTTCCTGCTCAGCCTTGGGCTCTGTGTTTTAGATGGCCCTGCTCTGGCCCTCCTCCAGCACCTTCCCCACATTCTAGATCACACACTCTGGGCATCCAAGACCTCTGAATTCCTGCTCAAATGGCCCAGATGCCACTTTCAGAGCCTGCACAGGGGTTTTCCTTAGGTCTGTGTGCACCGGAGTCCCCATCATATACACAAGGCCCTTCACAGAGCAGGACAGAGCTGGAGGGTAGGAAGAAATGGGATGCAGACAGGTCAGGAGTCTCCATTTGTACCCCTGTCTTGATTCCCACAAACGTCAGAGGCAGCCCTGCCTCAAGGCCTAGTTTAAATGCCATCCCTCCCGCAAGCTCGCTGATCTGCCAGCTAGAATCGTTTGCCTTCCTAACCTCAATTTCACACGCTCTGGTACTCAGGATGCTGTGTCTTGTACTTAGTCATTTTTGTCTGTCCTCTTCCTCCCAAAGAATGTGAACACCTTGAAGGCATATACAGAGTTTTCTCACCTTCCTGCCCCCTGAGAACCTAGCAATTCTTGCAACATCTTTTTTTTATTTTTAAGAAGAACTGTATCAATTCTTTTTTTGAGGAGAGGGACAAACAGTCCAAAAGTCTCCGTGGCTTACAGAAGCAAACATTTATTCCTCATTCGTGTTACACGAGGGCTGTGGTTGGCTATGGGTGTGCTCTGTGGCTTCCAGGCTGAAAGAGCAAACCCAAGCATGACTCTCTCATGCCTGAGCCCAACGAGCAAGGCCTCCTAAATGTGAGTCAGGTCTGCTCACATTTCATTGGTGGATGCAAACCACAGTGCAGAAGCAGGTGAGCTGTGCTCTCCCTCCACCTATGGGGGAGGCACTGCCAGTCACATGGCAGAGATCGGGCTATATAATTCTCTCATAGGGAAGGGAGCTTGTAGGTGTGACAATCGTACAATTTACCAAAGTAAAATCTACAGTATTCTGACTGAGTGCTAGGCACAGTGCTAAATTTTTCCTGTTTCGTTTTTCGCATTTACTGCTCACAATCCTATCATTGTCCCCATTTTACAGATGAGGAGACTGAGGCAGGGAGATGATATTTAATTTCCCTGGGATCACACAAGTGGGTAGACCAGAGATTTAACCTGCGTAGGCCACTCCAGAGTCCTTTCTTCTTATCCACTAAACTGTAACGCATTTGTGAATTTCTTGTGCCAAACCCTACGCTGGGTCCTTCAGAGAGTGTGATGCCTAGAAACTCATTACTTATTGATTCATTAGTCAACCAACATTTGATGAACACCTATTCACTGGGGCTAGGGAGGCGACAGCAAGATAAATAAGTAAAATATTACTAAATGGAGATAAGCACTAAGGAGAAGAATAAAGCAGGGCAGGAGGAGGAAGGGGTACTTGTGTGTGTGAAGCTGCGATTTTAGATATTGTGGTCAGAGGTCGTTCATTGAGAAGGTGACACCTGAGCAAAGATCTGAAGTGTGACAGCTGCTTGAGGGCAGGGATTTGTATCTGTTTTGTTTGAAGTTGTGTTCCCAGTGCCTGCGATCGGCACTGGCCTATAGTATGTGCTCAATAATAATTTGTTGAATGAATGAAAGAAGGTGAGGGAGGGACCTATGTGGATAACTTGGGGGAAGAGTGTTTCTGGCAGAGAAAGCAGTGCAAAGGCCCTGAGGCAGGAGGGTGTCTGGTGTGTTTCTGAAACAACAGGGGTCAGGGTGGCTTGAGCTGAAGAAACAAGGACAGAAAGAACATACAGGTCGCGTAAGGGGTACTCCTGAGCCACTGTAAAGACTTGAGCTTAACTCTGAGTGAAATGTAAAGCCACCAAGGGGTTTTGAGCAGAGATGTGAGAGGCATCTGACGGGTTTTCATAGGCTTGTTCTGGGTGATGTTGGAGAATAAAAGGAAAGAGGCAAGCGCTGGAGCAGGAAAGCCACTGAAATAACCAAGTCCTGCCCCGGGGCCCTGGAAACTGGGATGAACATATCCAGGAATCTGTCCACTGCAGTGATGTTAAACTTCATTGTGTATCTTAATCTCTTGTGCTACTTTAGTAAAAACGCAGATTTCAGATCCCACCCCCAGAAAACCTGATCTGGTGGGTCTGGGTTGTGGGTTTGGAGATCTGCCTCCCCTCATCTTTGATTGTGAAGCATGTGGTTCGTCTACTACAGTAGACGACTCGCTGGGGCCTAAATAATTGCCATCTGATAAATGGTACTTACTTTCCAAGGTCTGTTGGCGTTGGAGAGGGTTGGTAAACTGCACGCGCCGCCCGGCCTCCAGGATGGGTGGCAGACCCCTCCCATGCCCAGGGCATACACAAAGCGGGGTTCTCCTTCTGCCTCTGCCCCCTTCTAGGGCACAGAGAGGGCTGGTCCCGGGGAGCGGGGCGCGGGGAGTGGGGCGGGACCCGCGGGAGTCCGGAGAGGGAAAGAGGCCCCGTGGGCAGCGCTAACAAAGGGCGGTGTCCTATAAAGGCGGTGGCGGAGGCGGCGTCCAGGCGAGGGCGCGCACGGCCGGGCGACAGCGACAACGACGGCGGGGCTCTTGGCTCTTGGCGAGGAGGTGCGTCGACTCCGGGGGGAAAGTGGGCACCGCCGGGGCGGGGCTCGTGGGCCAGCGGCTCTCCTGCACAGACCCCGAGCCTCTCTGGCCCAGAAGGACAGGAGTGTCAAGGCGACTTGGTAGCAGCCCCCAAGTCTATCCGGTGAGAAGACCTGGGGGCTTTCTGCGGTCAGGGGAGGTGGCGCAGCTCCCGGGAGGTGGCCGGTCCCCTAGCGCGTGTTGGCAGGGCCGCCTCGCTTTGATATGCGATGCCGGGGACACCCCACAGCACCTCAGAGGGCCATTTAGATAGCTCCTGGGTCCCGGTGAGCAATTCCCGCACACCTGACAGGTGCGAAACTTCAGCACCAGATACTTTCCGGGATTAGGAAAGGCAAAGCACTGCAGGCAGGGGCAACAAAGGTTATAAAAATAAAAAAGGGAAAAGCCGGGAACTGAAGCGGGCGAGGGCAGCAGGTTGGGCGGGTTGGCAGCGGGACTTGGGCATTGAGCGCATCTTGGAACATGGGGCTCTCCGAGCGCGCACCCAAAGGCTGGTTGGTATTCACAGTCAATGTACATGCTCAGAACATGAGCATACAGTTGTCTAGTGAGAAAAGTAACTTGCATAATACTATGTATTCTGATTTATATTATATATGAAGAATATTGATCCCAAACTGGCTACTGCTGGGGAATGAGACTGACTAGGTAGGTAGGTAGGTAGGTAGGTAGGTAGGTAGATAGATAGATAGATAGATAGATTATAGATAGATAGATAGATAGATAGATAGATAGATAGATAGATAGATAGGGAGCCTTTTATTTTTTACTTTATGCAGTTGTGCACTGCTTGATTTTTTTTCTTTCTTTCTTAAATGAGCATGTGTTACTTCTACAGAGATTTCCAAAGGCAAAGCTGTGCCTGGTATTAGAGGTTAGGCACCTCCCCCTAACCCAACTAACGATACAAACCACCCTTCATCTCCCTCTTTCTGGGGACTGTTTTCACTTACTTTCAAGGGGAACATTCAAAGAAGAGGCATATATACAGGACTACACACCAGGAAGAGAAATTTAAAGGTTTGTAATAAAAGGGCTGCCGACAGGCCCCCCCGCAGGAGTGCTGCCGCTTGACGGTCCTGCATTCTTTCTAGCTGACCTGGGCGCTGTGTCCAGGACTGACCATCACAAAAAGGCAGCAGCGCCTACGGGAGGCATCAGTCGCCGTCTTTGGGGGTGTAATTGTCATTCTCTTCTCTGGTAACCTGTTACCTTCAGTGGTGAAGATGTCCTTATATTCCTGTTGTATTTACCATGACATTCCTCTTGCCCAAGCATTTGGATCCAGGGTCCATGACACCCACTCACCCGGGGGTATCTGGATAGAATTCAGGGGTTCTATGGATTTGAATGGGAAAAAATTCCATCTTTATTTCCACAAACTTTTAATCTAAATTTAGCATTTCCTTTACTTGCGAATGTGGGTAATAGACAGTGGCAGTTTCAGCAGCACCGGTGACTTTGTTGCCAATAGATATCATACTTTCATTTCATATTACAGGTGTTGTGGATCTCTTGAAAAATTTATTTACATATTGCTATGTAGAAAGTATGGTAATAAATCTATTGAATGTGTTAAAAAAAAGCAAAGCACACGTATTACAAAGCACACGTATTACAAAGCACACGTGTTGCAGTTTTAAAGTATTTTATTAACTATTAAGTATAATCGGTTACTTTATGTATCTGTGTATTTTAATTCATGCATTTGAAGTCATTATTTTGAGAAGGGAACCAAAGATTTTTTTACTTGATGTATTTAAAATCACTGTTCTGAGATAGAATCCATCTATAGGCTTCTCCAGACTGCCAAAATGGCCCTTGGCACAAAAAAAGGTTAGGGGCCCTGTCCCAGAGGAATCAGGGGCGACACAGAGGCACAAATACCCAGGCTTGGGACACAGGCTATGCCACCGGTTCCCTGTGTAACTTGGGACAAAATGCTTCACCCCTATTTTGACATCTATCAGATGTTTTCTGATTCTCTGGCATCTGGCTTATTTTTAAAGCTCTTAAAATATTCAGAAATCAAGATCAGCAGCAATCACTCCCTGCAACTGGAAGAATACCAAATGCAGTTTTCCTTTGATTTAATAAGGGTCTTAGTAATTTTCCTGTGACCTCTGCTGTGAATTTTTCCAGCTTGTTAAATCACTGATTTCTACTTCCCCCTATGGAGAAGGAGAGTAACGCACTTGAGGATAAATCAACAAGTAATTATTAAGCACCTCCTAGGACCGCAGGCCTCATTTCAGAAGCTTGTCTTCTCTTCCCCGGGTTTCCTCTGTCTGCTTCCAGACAATAGGATGGAGCCCTCTTAGACGAGAACACCCGTTAGTTTATCCTGCCTAATCTTTTTCTTCCCAGCTTGAAAAAGACCCCCGTGAGACTGGAGTTGACTTAGCAAATGAGCTAAACCCTCTTTTGACAAGAGAAGCTTGAAAGTAACTTTGCTCCCACAGTCTTGGCTGCAAAGAGCCAGCCTCGCTGTGAGTAAAATTTGAATTTTGTTTCTGTCTTAAAATCTTCCTGATTTAGGTTCAAGCTTTCGTATTTCAGGTATAGTTGGGCACAGTTCTGATAACACTCGTATTTTCATTGTAGAACCAAAGACTGGGTTATTTAGAAATGGCTTAGGTTAGGTAAGCGGCAATAGGCAGGCTGTTGTAGCATTTCAGAGCAGAAGGAGGCCTTGGGGAATCACCTGGTCCACCCCTTTAGTTTGGAAAGCTGCGTGGTCGGCCTGGAAGCTCCCCAGAATGCCTGGGCTAGCCCTGTTCTTCCCTCTGCCCATCACACAGAGCGGCCCCTCCATAGCCAGCAGCCAGCACAGTATGTGGCACGTAGTGTCAGTTAAGTGTTGATACAAAAGCTTGGAGGGCACATGAATGTAACTGGACCATGGCTCCGACTGGCAGTCTCCGCAGGGAGAGGAAGTGGACCTGAGTGGCTGGTGGAGGGAGCCTGAAGCCAGACAGTGAGCTTGGGGGCCATGCTGCTCACCCCTGGGTTCTCAGCACAGCCCTGGACTCTCCAACCCAAACAGAAGCAGGAAAGGCAGCATGAACCTGGCTGGGGCCATGTCCCCAGGCTATGTATTATAGATGACTGAAAAATGCCACTCTCTGGAATAATGACACTTCTCATCTGTGTAGGGAAGAAAGCCCTTGTATTTAGTAAGCACCTATGTTCCAGGCACACAGTATCTCGTTGATATATCTATGTACTTTATATAGTGTCTCATGTCATCCTCACAAGAACCCTGAGGGTGGCTTTATTTCCATGTTTTAGAGAAGAAAACTGAGGCTTAAAGAAGTTCACTGATTTTCTCAGCATCATATAACTAGGAAATTAGGAGCTGAAATTCAAAGCCAGGTCTTTCTACATTATAGCCCATAAACTTTCTTGATGTTTTTCTATTATGAAGCAAATAATATACGAATACTTTCTTATTATAAAAATGTAAAACTATACCAAACTATAGTATATAGAATAAAACACACGTCTCCTTTATCTGTCTTCCCCCCAACCTACTATCCTCCCCCAAGGAAGCACTACTGACAGTTTGACCTGAATCCTTCCAGGTATTTTTGGTATACACACACACACACACACACACACACACACACACACACACACACACACACATACCTATGTGCATGTGTGCGCGCCCATACACTCCTATAGAGTGAAACAAACAAATACATAAATAAATCTTTTCTATTGCACTGTAGCTTCTCCATTAGGAAAAATAAATAAATTACCATGAACATTGACTTATCTGTTTTATGAGTAGAGATAATTGTAATCATTTAACATTTATTGAGCACTTAACTGTGTCCCAGACACTGCCCTAAAGCACTTTCCATGTATCATTTTATGTGTCCTCACAGGTAGTACCCTGAGTTGCCCTTCACTAATGAGGCATTTGAAGCACAGAGAGGTTAAGAGATTGTTCAAGGTCACACAGCTAGGAGGAGTAGAGCCAGAAGTCAAACCAGAGTTCTGGCTTGAGAGCCTCTGGATGAACAGCCACGTGGATGCCTCCATGGATGGCTGACTCCATAGGACCCGGGCTCAGTGGTAAGAGAGCGGCTTGTCCCAGTTAGCTGGGATCGCCGTTTGATTCCTGTAGAAGGACAGAGATACCAACACGCTGTATAGTGAAGTAACTTCTGGAACATGTCTGCATCCTTAGGCCAATCCCAGCACTGTCTACAGCCCTGTCACCACAGCCAGCACTGCTTAGACGTGTATGGAGCATGAGTTCATACACAAAAACAGTGCCCAGCCCAAAGCAGGTGCTCTGTTTGCTGTCGCTTTCCTTACTGTATAGTTCACAGGATGCTTTCATACGCAGTGTTTCATTTGATCCTTACTACAACCCTGTGAGGAGAGAATGGCATCATTGACCTATTTGATAACTGATGCACTGAGGCTCAGGTGAACTGACATGGAGCGCCTCGTGGCTGGTTAGTATTTGGTGCTGTGCCGAGAACGCACATCTTCTGAGGGAAAGGGTGGCTTTTCCCTTCTGTTTAGTACTTGTGCTGTACCTTCCTCTGGGATGGCAGGTGTCTTATATGTGAATCTACTGCTTCCTTATTAAACGTAGTTCTGCTAGGCATCACAGTGTTCCTATTTGGAGAGCAGAGCAGTGGTTCTCAAGGTTGGCCGCACGCTGAGATCACTTGGAGGCATGCTGCTTGGATCTCACATCAAGAAAGAACTTGCAGTTCATTTGCAAGGAGTGCAGGTAGCCCGCAGCCTTCCCCTGCAATGCCTTCAGGATGGCACTTCCTGGGCAGTCCCCAGCCAGTGACGGAGCCTGGAAGTACGACCGGGGTCTGGCTACTTCTGCCCCGTGGGGGCTCCTCTAACCGGCGGTCTTTGCCCCAGAGCTCCATGTTGCTTGATGGCCACTTTTTCAGATCTGCATTGCAGGCTGAGGCTCCCCTGACCAGTCCAGCTTCCTCCCTGCTTTCCTTTCAAGGTGTCGGAAGTGCGTGGCAGTCTGGAGGCGTTCTTTGCCCAGTTCTGTGTTCTTCTCTTTTTATCTTTCACAGGCGTTAACCCCCTAGGAAACTGTTTGTACATCCAACTCTATTCAGCACCTGCTTCCCGGATGACCCAGCTGATATTCCCAGGTAGTTTTAAAAACTACCAATGTCCTCAGAGACTTTTCTTCAGTTGGTCTGGGATGCAACCTGGGTGATTCCAGTGAGAAGCCCAAGCTGAGAGTCACAGGAACAGAACAGGAGAAACGCTGAGAGGCAGAAGTCTCAAGTGTTTTCAATTAGAAAAGGACCTGCGTTCTCACAATTCCCTAGGTCCTCAAGAATTCGTTTCTTTAGGTTCTTTTCAAATAAAACGGGCCTATGTTTTCTTACCATACTTGCCAGTTTTTAACCCTCCAGCTCCTTCCTGCCATGTGGGCTGTTAACATAAACAACAGCTGTGGAAGGAAGCTGGCACTTTCAGAGGCTCTACTGAGTTCCTGACTTTCTACACGATGCTATCTCTCACCTAGACATGCGGGGTATTTACCCACAAACTCATATCCTGGTGAAAATCCAAATAAAAATAAAAGAAAGGTAGATTGTAAGGGAAAGTTCAATGGCACTGATCATTTTGGTCTTTTTTTTTTTTAATCATTTTGGTCTTTTTTTTTCGGATCATTTTGGTCTTGATATGATTCTTTTACACCTTTCTCTAGTCAGCAAGTGGCCCTTAGTGTGGGACTTTGTGCCGTGATCTCAAAGTGCTTCTGTCTGTGCTACCTCCCGCACCAGACCATCCAAGAAGCTCCTTGAGGTCAAGCACCCTGTGCGGCCATGTCCACAAACCCAGCTCATAGCACAGGGCCTGGCACAGAGTAGGTCTACATGAAGGGTTAAAATTTAAAAAAAGAAAAAAAAAAGGCACCAAGAACCAAAATATTACAGCATGATTGGTTATAGAAAAACAAAATCTCATCCCCTAGGAATTTTCCATACCCCACAAGTCATTTTTATTTATAAATATACATATTATCTTGTATTTATTCATCAACACTTTTATAGCAATTACTATGCATCAGGCACTGTTTTAAGTGGCTTAAAAATAGTAACTTATTTATTTAATTCTCCTGACAGCCTTGTCTACCACCAAGGGCTGCGGGAATTCAGGGAGGGGAGGTCGTGAGGTTGTAGGAGGGGCCTCTGGGATGGCCTGGGCAGCTTCACAGAAAAGCAGGCCTTTGAGCTGCTCTCTAAAGAATGTGAAGAAATAGGCAAGGTGAGTGAGCAGGGAACTCAAGCAACAGAGAATGCTGTGTGTAAAGGGATGGAGTTAGGAATATATACTACCCTTTGGGGGAACAGGAAGGGACCCACTGCCGAGGGAGCCGAGACTGGAGCAGGCGGCAAGCTGACAGCAGTGAGCCAAAAGCACCAAATTTTCAGGTACTGTGTTTTGGCTCATTTGCCGAAGCATCAGTCTAAGCCATGTGAAAAAAGGGGCCCATGCTTCTAAGAGCTAAATAAGATTTGGGCATATATTAGGATAATCACCTCTCCTAGCGTTGGAGAGTAACCTAAATGGAATCCTGGGGAGGCCTGGGTAGCTTCCACCGTATCCAGGCCCAGTCAGCACCCACACCTGCCCCTTGTCTTTCTTCTTTTGTCATGCTAAATGTCCCCACTTCTGTTCTTCGTCCAATAGTTTCAAGACTGTTCATCCTCCTCTAAATGTGGTCCAGTCTGGGTAGTTTAGCTCTTATACTCTGGGGCCCAGTTCTTTAGGTGAGGCCTACCAGCTAAGAGGAGAGTTGTGCTATCTTCTTCTTCATCCCAAATACGATCTCATTCATGAAACCCAGGATCGCAGCTTTTTTTTTTTTTTTTAGAATCCGTATTCAACTTTATAGGCTGAATATATATTTTAGTATTCAATCTTATATGTGTATTCAATCCTATCCTGTGCCTGAGTCTGAACAATTAGGAAAAGTTGGTTATAAAAGGAGTAATGAGAGTATTAGGGAAAAACAACCATATAACTGGAGGCTGCAAAACAGCCAGGGAGGAAAGGGTTAAAGGGTGTTGTTCTTACTTTGCCCTTTCTTCTGCCACGTTTTCTTCCCTTACCAAAAGGAAGATTCAAAAGACCTGAAAATGAGGAAATGAATTTCCTAAAATCTGGGTCGAGAAGATCTCAAGTTTTGGGCAGGACACGTGATACTCACCAGGCCTCTTACAAGGTACTGGCCCTCAGGGCCTTTCTTTTCTCCATCCCAGGAACTCAGCCATGACCAGGAAGATCTTCTCAAATACCAGGGAACGGTGGAGGCAGCAAAATGTCAACAGCGCCTTTGCCAAGCTGAGGAAGCTCATCCCCACTCACCCTCCAGACAAGAAGCTGAGCAAAAATGAAACTCTTCGCTTGGCAATGAAGTACATCAACTTCTTGGTCAAGGTCCTGGGGGAGCAAAGCCTGCAGCAAACGGGAGTGGCTGCTCCTGGAAACATTCTGGGACTCTTCCCCCAAGGACCCCACCTGTCCGAAAGGACTCTCCTCGGCGACTACCAGGTTCCGTCACCTGGCCCAAGCCACCACATTCCTTAGCGTGGCTCCAACTCTCGTCACCCAGGGCAGCACTTGTTCAGAAGTCACTGGCTGTTGATCACCTTTTGCATGTTGCAGCGTCAACTTGGTGAATAATTTGTGAGGCATGAATTTAAGCTTCATTAAGCGATAACTTGGGGACAGCTGCAGGGAGCCGAAAGGAAGTCACAAGAACTGTGGCTTTGGAGTCCACCATCCCCTGGGCTTCAGCCGGAGTAGCCTGTCTCTATTTTATATATCCAGGACCTCCATACAATGTTGTTTGAAGAAAAAAAAAATCATAGGTTAAAAAATCACTGTTTCACTCAATACGTTTTCAGTCATAAGGAAGGAGTTTTCTAATAATGCATCTCGGATGAGTAGAAGATGCTTCCCTCAGAATATATTTTAAAGTTTGTTTTGAAAAGTGAGGCATATTTGGTCAAGGGTGAATAACATAATTCTGCAGGTTGACACATTTAAAGATAGCCCTTGCAGAAACCAACCTGGAGCCTTACGGGGAAAATCTGTGGAGAAAAGGCCCTCCTGACATGTGAGGATTACACATGTGGAAGAGCTCTGCGTCCTCTATGGACACATCAGGTGTTACTTATGTTGAGCCACTTCTAT
>NW_017731374.1:58655-65025 GCF_001890085.2 Hipposideros armiger
TACACTCTAAGAATTTACTTTCCAGAGCTCCAGCATTCCCTGGTAGTTGAATGAAGCAAGCTGTTGAAAAGCCTTTTCTGGATAACTTTAAAAAATAGGATTGCTCAATATATGCGTCCACTTGAGCCTAAGCAACCTATCATAAGGCTCCAGGAACCTATCATAAAGAAATAATAAGCAGTATTGTCAAGGAATTATGTATATGGATATTTATTTCAGAATTATTTATAATGTAAGTACAAATAAAGTAAAATCATAATAATACGAGTAAGAGCCAAGGTTTGTTGCATGCTTATCATGTGCCAGGCACTGCGCTGAGAGCTTCCCGTGTATCAGCTTAACGTTCATAACAGTGTCCTGTTAATATTATATTGATTATAAGTATTGTTCTCACTTCCCAGATGATTAATTTGAATTATCAGAGATTATTTAACTTGCCCATGTTTCCACTGCAGAGCCAGAATTTCACCCTCAGTCATTTTTTACACAAAATCACTACTTTTCACACACAGAGTTTTTTTTACATCAGACTTCTTTATTCTTTTTGATCCTAGCCACCTTAATGAAACCTCACGGACCAGGAAAATATTTATATAAAATATAAATTCATTTAAAAAATATATTTTTTATTGGGGAACAGCCACGGTCATTGGTTACACATTGCTCCCATGCTACAATGGCATAGTTGACTCTCCTAGGGAGGACACAGCTCATAGTGGCCCATGTGGGGATCGGACCAGCAACCTTGGTATTATCAGCACCACACTCCAGCCAACTGAGCCAACCAGTCACCCCTGCACCAGGCATATTACCCAATAATACTATTGGGTAAACCAGCACAACTCTGAAAAGCCAAAGCCTCCTGTTCAGAAGCACCAAGCTGGGGGTAATGCCATGATAAGATCCATGAGTGGGCTGTCCTGCAGAGGCAGGCTTGAAGGTGTGCCTGTGTGGGGTGACTGGTTTGTTGCATAATCTGGACTTGGACATGAGATTGCTGTATTTTTTTCCCCGTCACTGCGTGTAACCACGCTCTGCCTAATTTTCCTTTCCAACCCATAATGGCATGTCAGACAGAGCCCATGCCTTTCCAGTCTTTGGGGAATAAAAAGACCAGTTCAGGCCAATTCTAAAGCCCATCTCTCATCTCTTCTCACCTCCACCCCCACCCTGGCTCAAGCATGACCTACGGCTCAGGACACTGGCATTTGTATGTGCGTGCATGCATGCGGGCGTGCATGCATGTGTGCGTGCGTGCGTGTTTATGCACAAGGGTGGAAATCTGCTCCTCCACATTTCCTACCTGTCCTCCTTCTGGTTTAAGCTCCTCTGGAGTTGAGGAGGAAGGAAGGTCTAAGGAAATGGACAAAGTGCTTTTCTTCACTGGGTGCATGTGGAATGGCGTTTTCTCCCTGTGTTCAGTTTAGACTATTGGTATCGATTCCTTTACACTGGTGATATGAGTCCTAGGTGTAAGAACACTGAACAGCAGAGAATTAAGCCTCTTGGATTGAACAAGACTCTGCCTTGCACATTGTCGTATGGCCACGGTGAGCCTCTTCCCGCTTTGTGAGCAGTGGAGTGCTGTGCTGAATATTTTGCATAGGCTCCAGTAGCCAGCCAGACCGCTTCAGTGTATTCCTTGTATCTTTCACTAAGTAGGTCAAGATTTAATTTTACCACACGTCTGTGTTTGTGAGTGTGTGCACATATGTATATATGTGCACGTATTCTGTTTCTTCCAATGTATAATACACTTGAGAGGGTACATGTGTGTCAAAACTCGAGAAGCATAGACCCCCCCTCACATCCTCATATAGGCTCTGCACAAAGAATGGATTTAGAAAGATTTCAAAAATGAGACAGTGGTGGCTGGAAAATACCTGGAAGGGGATTGGATAGGTTGTTACATGAGATTGTTGGGTTTCTAAGAGAAGTGTGGGTGGGGGGTGTCATATCCGTGAAATCTATCAGCATTCCTCTCACTCCTTTCAGTTTGGACCAATGAGTAACTAGAGAAGGTTAAAGCTGAGCGACAGCTGGCCTGAGATCCAGTTTCTTGGTTTCTCTTTAAGATTCTAGCCAAGGAGGGGAAGGTCACAGATCACAAGATAAAGCCACAGGGAGGAACTTGGCATGGGGGCAGTACCCAGCTGTCCTGGGGGTGTCCCCAGGTTTATCACATGTTATGGGAATATATTGAATGCGGCGGGCCCTGGAGATGCCCCGTCTTCAGCCCCTGCTAGATGGAGGAGGGTCAGTGACTTTCTGGGCAAAAATTGGATACATGTTCAGCTTTTAAGCAGTATGTGAGACTAGAGCCCAAAATGCTCTAACTCTGGCTCCACTGTCCCTGGATGAGGAGATTTAAACAGGAGGAGGGGAGGGGGCTGCTGAGGACAAAGCAATCAAGTAAGCAAACAAACAAATGTAGCATTTGCCAAATTGGGATCTGTACCCTCTAAAAAACCAGCTTTTCCCTTGGAGCCCTAATTTGGACAAGTATATTGTAAAATACATGGGCATAAAAATTAGTTTCCAGGAGACAGTCATATATATATATATATATATATATATATATATATATATATATATATATATANAAAAGGCCCTCCTGACATGTGAGGATTACACATGTGGAAGAGCTCTGCGTCCTCTATGGACACATCAGGTGTTACTTATGTTGAGCCACTTCTATGTATGTTATCTCTAAAGCCAAATGGTGGATTATGTCTGAAGAGGGAAGGACTCGATAATTTATGAATTAGAGTTCATAGTTTTCTTGTGAAAAACAGTTAGCTAAAATACGTTATCTAACCCCTCAGTTTCACATGTCAGGTATTAAAATTTTTGAATTCAGCCTGAGTTCCTGCTGATTTAAGACCCGTAAAATTCAAATATGATTATGAAAATCCAAACATTAATGACTCATTTAACGGAGAGCTTAGTTTAAACAAAAGAGTTAGAGCAGACAATAGGAATACCTATAATACCAGGCTAATGAATTAGTGAATTTGTAATTGTTTTTGCTCAATCTTATGCTGGGGAGGGTGGTACCCCCAAGTCAGGGGAACAGTGTGGATCTGGCAAAACTCACCGCCACATGCTACCCTGATGATGCTTGTGTTCAAACCTGAATCCCATAGTTGAGCCCAGAATACAAATAATGTCATTTGAGGGTCTTCGGGATATTTTATTTCCCCAAAGTTCTTGACGGTGCATTGATTTTAAAACCTTCTGAACCAAGGGTGGGAAAGCGATGGATTTGCCATTATGGATTTCCAGTGCATACACAATAGAGGAATTTGAATCTCCTGCCGCTCTAGAAAGAAGGTATTTGATTTATGTAAGGTTGACATGAGCCTCTTCGGTTTGATGATCAGAAGAAAGCGGGATGAGGCCCCCTCAAACTCCTGTTCCCCCCATATCGTAAGGCCATTGTGTCATTAAACGCTATACAGCATTCACACTTGTGGCACATTGTGTTCATTGGAAGCCATGCATTTCCTTCTAGATCCTTTCCTTAAACTGCACTCAGCAAACTTCCCTCTGGACCCACAGCAGTCCAGGGAAACACATAACTGCAGTGACCAAGGAGTTTCCCTGAATGTGCATTTCGTTCTCATGAGCTTGTGTGAACTTAAGTTTGTCCCCAAACTACCAAAGCTTTGATGATAGTTGTCAATTGAGCAGCATTACTTACTCTCTCATCTGGCTTTAAATCAAACTAACACTTTTGACAGTAATTTGTATATTAGCTTCATTTTAACATGTTGCCAAGGAAAGCACAAAGTACCCCTTTGCCTGAATATGGGATTTTATTGCTCTTCTCAGAATGAGTGCTTTTTTCTGCTGTTGGGGTCATGTCTGTGTGCCCAGAGGGCCTTTCCACTGAATTGTAACTGAGGACCCCTGAAAAGACATGGGGAGATTGAGTTACTAAATTATATAAAGGGGGTAATTATTTAAAGGAAACCTTCAGGAAATCCCTTTGATAATGAATAAACATTTATTATTTATTTTATTATTATTATTTTTTTTAGCTGAGCCATCCTGCCACCTGTTGGCAGCTCAGCGGCAGCTCAGCTCGGGCCGGGCATCGAACTGCTGTTGCTCAGAGCTCGCACTCTTGAGCACGCTCTTAACCAACTGAGCCACTCTGCCACTCCCTGATAATGAATAAACATTTAAAATATTACTTTATGTAATTCACCTCCTAAATGACTTCTGTTGCAAGCTTGGATTTTGGTATATCAAGTTGTGTTCAGTTAAAGTGACCATCAAAAGGAATTGTAGGTACATGTGGACCAACATCTTCGCAAGGTACTCTTGAGACTGGAAGCTAATTAAAAAATCACTCTATAGTCTTCCTTGATGTTCTGTACTTAAGGCTTGGTAATTGCAATAGTAAGAATTTGTTGTTAAAATGTATTATATAGTTCACTGATGGTACATCCCTTTATGTATCATTTGAACCCAACGAAAGAGCTTAGATAGATTATGTTATCTATCTATGCTGCTCCATTACTTGAATACACGTGTTTGTTCTGCTATTGACACCACTGGAATCAGGTATAAACAAGGCCATTTATTTATAATTAGATCATTAGATTGGCTAGTTCTACTCCTCATATGACAGAGGAAAAAATAGGTCCAGAGGGTTTTGAAGTGACTTTCCAGAGGCCACACTGACAGTTAGTGGAAACCCAGAACAGCGCCAGGTCTCCTGACCCAAGGCCCAGGCTTTGCACAGCCCTATTCAGTCACTAAGTACTTGAGGACTGAAAATGGACAAGCCCCTTCCTATTATGCTCATCTCTTTTCAATAGCGTTCTGTAATGTTCTTCATATGCCTTTTTATTGAAGTTGAATTATTGTGCTTTGTAGAATATAGCTAGAAGTATCAACCAAAGATTTTATTTGTTGTTTTGTGAGTTTTTATCCATTGATTCTAATTTATTTAACTATTAATTTATTGAAAATAAAGAAAACAAATTGTTCTCTTTTTTTTTCTTTTTAAAAAGAATGTCATACATTAACGAAGCACATCCACCCATCCTCTCCATTCTCACAGCCACTCCTCTGGCTTTGAACCCTGCTCCCATCACTATTGTCTTCAGCCTAGCACACCAATGCCATGTCCCAGCAAGCCAGGCCCTCTGCAGCCTCACCCCATGTACCCTTCCTTTTACCTTCCACAATCACCTAAATGTATTATACATGCTAATGAAACCAGTTCACTTGGTGTCCCCAAACATGCCCCACTCTTGAACACCTCTGGCTTTTCACTCTTGTGATTCCATCTGCTTGCATGAATGTTCCCATTCTCACACGTTCTACTCACCCCTCCATCTGCACCAAATTCCACTTGCTGAAATCCTTTATGACTGATCTTAAATACCACTCCTTCAAGAAGCTTGACTCATGTGAAACACCATCTCTTACATGAAGTCCTCCTAGATTCCCACCACTGAATCCCATCTCTCCTTTCTTAGAATCCCTATGTACTTCATGACATTTATTTCCTCTACTCTGTGTTATAAATACTGTGTATATTCTGTCCCCACCCCCACCCCAAGCTAAGGTCTCCTTGAGGACGGTGACAGTTTCTAACAATCTATACAACAGCCTTGCAAGTGACCTCACTTTCAAATTGAGAAAACTGTATTAAGACTGGCTCTGTTAAGAATATTCCTCTAGCCTCCCCTAATATTTCACATTGAAATATTCTCCTGAGAAACCCAAAGTCTAAAGCTCTTCTTAAAACTTTGTTCCTCATCATATCCATTCCACATGGCCCCTGCAGCACCTGCCTTTGAGGCCTCATCACCTAAGAGTGGCTTGAGATGACCAAAATATGTATAAGTTAGGCACAACAGGCTTTGTCCTTAAAAAGGCAAAAGATAAAAGGGGTCTGGGAGAATGGACAGCTTAACTGCTGACCCGCAGGCCAAAGGTTAGTTAAAAGTCACATCTTTAAATTAAAAGGTCAAAGATAAGGAGGGAATCTAGACGCTCAATGGCAATGCAAAGCGAGGGATTTAACGTGGCAGGTGTTCCCAAATGCCCAGGAATGAATGTAGAGGATTACAGGAAGCCAGGGACAGGGTCTCCTAAACTGACCTTGCACGTCTGTGATGCTTAGAGTTTACTATAAACAGGGAAACCTTCCATTTTGTGTTTTCTTTATTGCTAATGACCTATCACAAAGAGATTTTAAAGAGCACTAGATTTGTACATAAGCCTTAGTTAGGTTTGTAATTTACCAAATAACTTACACTCTAAGAATTTACTTTCCAGAGCTCCAGCATTCCCTGGTAGTTGAATGAAGCAAGCTGTTGAAAAGCCTTTTCTGGATAACTTTAAAAAA
>NW_017731374.1:72461-77837 GCF_001890085.2 Hipposideros armiger
AGTTGCAGAAACCTTCCCTGGAGATTGCCACATACCAGTTTCTGTCACAACTGGCAGAGGAATGTGTCTTATTTCCAAAGTCCTCATTCCCTCTGGGAGGTCATACTGAGTTCTGTATCTGATCTGAGAGATGTGTAACTCACAGTTCATTTACAGAGCTGAAAAGATTGACTATCCTGAAATTAATGAATGACCGAGGCCTTCTCAGTTCACATGCTCACCATATCTCCCTCTCCATCACCCCTAAAATAGCCTAATTTTGCAGCAATAATCAGTTTCCATCCAAAGAAGGACACAAAGGCACATCGCATCTCTGCTATCAATGCCCCCCCCACACACACACACTTAAAAAAATTATTCTTATAATCCCATAGTCTCAGATCCTGTTTAGAGTGGAGAGTACAAGGACAGAGGGTTAGAGGTACAAGGTTTCAGATGTGTTTAAATAAATACTTTTTTTTAATCAGAAAAATGTTATTCTTAACTTACAATTGATTTAAGATAGGTTTTTGTCTGAAAAGCTTCCACCACTGGGTTAAATTAATTCCTTATATGGTTGAGTATTACAGGCCAATTTCAGCCTTTCTTTTTTTTTTTAACTAGTAGTCTAATATTGAGCAATCTAAACAATAATGAATATTTAAACATCTTAACCTTGGTGTAAATTTTGCTGCAAATGACCTTCTTTTGTCGCTATAATAATGCCCTGTTGAATTTTTAGTGCTCCAACTACATTCTTTTGTCAAAGTCTCATAAGGAACTAAGAGCTAGGTGTTAGGGTAAATGTGGGCTGAAGTCTTGGGACTTTGTCAAGCTAACTGCCTTGACCTGATTCAAATCAAGTATCACAGACATAGCTTTGAAAAAGGTGACTTCTTTATGAAAACTGTAGTGATATAGATATTTTTTAAAACCTAGGAGATTAAAAATTTGGCTAACATTAAAAAAACTTGATGAACAGGAAATACTTGTATGGAATTAAGTTAAATATTTCTATATATTATACACATATATGTGTATATATACACATATATGTGTATATGTATATATATATATATGTATAAAATCATGCTAGAAAATTTATTACTGAATTCATTCTGGCAGTGTTTTCTCTGTGTATTGTGCAGACGCCAGGATTTCCAAAGCCAGAACCCAGCAAATCTTTGAATACCATGTGAATATTTCNATTTTCTAGCATTGTTTGGATAAATCTTTACTTGGTCATGGTGTAATTGTATTTTCATAAACTGTCAAATTGTGTTGCCCATACATATCTGGACCATGATGTAAAACATCTCTGAAAAAGTCAGCCTTCTTCAAAAGGAGCCTTTCCTAAAATCTATACAGGAAGGCAGAGCATCTTGTCTGAGGATACCTTGTGTCACTTCCTTTTACGCCACTCAATCACTCTTTCTATGTAAGAGGATATTTAAAGCACAACTGTTTCAGCCCACAACCCAAGGGCGATGCGGGCTGTCAGAGCTAATGAGCTTCTCAGGCTTTCCTCTGATGCGAGTTTTACCCTTTTCCCGGGATATCAGGCCTCCAAATCTCCTTCTCGTACTTAAGATCTTCTACATACTGACTTCAGTTTCTAGCAGATAGGAATTATTTTCCTACATGCCTCCCCAGACTAAATTCCTTCCCAAGGCTCCTTAACTTTTTAAAACAACCTTGCCGTGGTGTCTCCTGCATCCTTCTCTGAGCGGCTGAATGGCTCTAGGCTCCAGGAGGAAAAATGCTGTATCACAGAAACGGAGAAGGATAGATATTAGAGTGCAAAGGCAGGGGCGACAAAGCATAGGAAAGACAGCTCTTAGAAATGCTTGCTCTGCCCTGTGTTTGAGTACCGTGACACACCTACTTGGACCTATGACATAAACAGACCTGAAAATGCCAAGCTGGGGATGGGGAAGGGAAGTATAAACACCTCAAGGAAGGGTTATTCATTTTCACTGAGATCCTATCATGCGCCAGGCATTTTATAGATGCCATCTTCGATACCTCTAACAACCATTTAATGGAGGTATTTGCTCCAGTGTACAGTTGGTGAAACTGTGGCTTAAAAGAGTTTGAAGGTAAATTTGAGATCATGCAGTGAGCAAGCAAGAAGGCTGGGCTCAACATAGGCCAACTTTCTTTTACTATGTTCTGCCTCAAAGTAGNCAGGTACTATGCTAAGCAATTTATATGCACGCTCTCTTTTAATTTTGAAAACAACATGGTGAAGTACTGTTAATCCGAGGTTAAAAATGAAGGCAACAGACTGCAGTGACTTAACAGCTACTTTCGATAAGGTTATGCAGTAAGTAGAATGTCTGGCGCTAGAGACTGTGTGTTCTTTGTTACCAACATGCTACATCATCTCCCATGATGAGAGTTTCCCAAGTGAACTCCTTGGCACAACGTCAAGAATACAATTTGATATACTGCTACTGGCTGGCTAAGCCTAACAGAGAGGTAGCTGAAGAGGTGGAGGGGATAGACTTTGCTATTATGATTTGATGGGCCCTATCTGGAAGATGAGATCCATATTTATAAATAACCTGATTGTGCAGCTGACTATAGTGGAGCTAGGAAAAGCTTTATACAGGGTTCTCCATGCTGAAGTGCTATCAGTAGTTTCATGAACTGCTTAGAGGGGGAAAAAATAGATTTCCATGTTTAAAGCACTTTGGGAAATTATCTCCTTCTTAGATAACCATAATGCCTATAAGAAATTGTGCTGTTATTAAAAATGTACTCTACCGTTTTTCCAAACTAAGAAAACTAATTACTATTTTTGTATGCAAAACTATAAGAATATCAGGCTTCATGGATAATAAATACAAATAGGTTTTTACATTTTACAGGTTTTTACATCGTACATGACTTATACAGATTTACAGATATTTAAAGAGCATACAGTGATTGGAACAGTCCCTGGAATATACATATGTGTACATTAACGATTTCACTAATTGAACATGGGCTTTAAAAATAGACCCAAGAGCTAGGTAATGTAGGCACATTTTGCATGAAAGCTAGGCATCTTTGGGCTCCAGCAATGGAGTGTGTATTTATTGTCCACGGTCACATAAAGACAGCTTGACATTGGAATGAATGTTACAGGTCAGAACCTGTACCTGCAGTTGCACTTGCCTTCTCTAGTTTGTGCTTCTGTTGTTTGGACACATTTATGAACCTCTAGCTAGGATTCCTTCTGTTTGCCCAAATATCAGGTACATTATGTTGTTGTTGGTAATGTCTTGGTTTAGTCAACCCATCCACACAGATCACTGACATTTTGTGAGTTCCTAGCCTTAGCTACGTGCATTTTCTTTCCACCCTCACTCATTTACCTCATTTTCTAATCTCTTTCCTTTACCAGCCCTCTGGTGTAACAAGATGTTAATTGGGATTTATTATCTTGGAATTCTAGCTAGAGCTCCTATGACAAAAGATGATACTTCCACATACTAAAGAGAGGCACTAGGCCACCTAAGTGGGATTTAAAGATAACAACTGGTCCAGACACCTTCCCTCCCAACAGCCCAAAAGGTAAAAAACTTGAAAGAAAATTCATAGAAGGGAACTCAAAGAGTTACAGTGCTTTGCTTTTCTACTCCTGTCCCTATGAGAAAGGCGATGCTCCCTTCCCCCAAGCCAATTCAAACTCTATTTAAACAGATAAAGGATTATTTTTTCTCACATAACAGTAAGTCAGGGAGAGATAGGTGATACCTTTGGTTATCTGCTATTTTCTTTCTCCCATGTTCATGAGATGGCTACCCTAGCTCAATGCAAAAAACAAAAACAAAAACAAAAATGGAGAATGGCCCACCTCAAGGGCATAGATCATTTTTATAAAAGAGGCCACATTGTTTTCACTGATGCATTTGTCTGTTCTTTTACTAATACCACATTGTCTTGATTACCATTGTCTTGAGGTTGGGTAGTGTCAGTCTTCCACCTTTGTTTTCTTCACTTTGTTTTCAGAAGCATGTCAACAGACTTCCTCTTCAGCTTCATTGGCCAATATTCCAACACATGGCCTCTCCTTGCTGAGAGACTGGAAAAACCATAGTTAATATTGTAACTTAACATGCAGAGTTGGACTGTTGGGTTAGCCATCTGCTGGTGTCTTCCATAAATGTAGTTGGGAGACCTCACTATGTAGAAGTCCATGGCATCATTGGGGAACCCACACATGTACCCTGTGAATCAGTCAGCACAGGGAGCCTGCCATAAGGAAGAATATCAATAGCCAAAACAAAAACAAAAACTATAACCCACACTTGCTAACTAGGCCTTTTGTTCCTTTTCTATAATTTCCATATCTACTACCTTGACTCTGAAAAACACAGAAGATGGAAGAGACTGAAGGTGAGGAAAGATAAAAAGACCACACCATGCCCCTTTCCCCCATTGCAAGCCTCAGGGTCAGGCTGACCTAAGCTGATGGAATGGGAGCAGCTCTGAATTCGATGCAAGATTGACATTTTAACTGGACTGGACTTTTAATTTTTATTTAATTTTTTAGTTTCTTAAATAACAAGGAAGCAATGGGATCTACTGAGACACTGTTAAAAAGTGGAAGGGGAGACCTGACATAGGATCATAATTGGAGGCTTTGTCTGGAGGAAGATAAATCCACCCCCTGATTGTGTTCCCACTCAGTTTAGCCCCTTCAATAAACTGGTTATGCTGGAAATTACAAACTCCTTTAACCCTAGCTATTCATCTAGAACCCTGACTCCTATAGGTCTTCCTCGCTCTCATCTCATGGCCTTTTCATTGCTGTAGGGATGCTGGATCTGTCAGTACAAGACAAGTTTGGGAGAGTATTTTGGGTCTGTGGGACAGAACAAGAGAAAGCCCAGTAGGAGTACTTAGGGGAGATGGATCATAACAGGATAGTAACAAATCCTGGTCTGTTACTAACTGCCTTTGTGATCTCTCTCTAGCCCCGAGTTACTTACTCTGAAATAAATGGGCTAAAGAAAATGATTGTGATAGATACCTATTGTGATGGCTGCCTGGCTTCCTCTATTCCCAGGACATTGCCTCTGATACCTTGGGGTGCTGTTGGGTCCATGTGACCCAGTCTTTCTCCAGAGCTGGTTAACCAGGAGAGGACATCTGTCCCAGGTAAGGGCAGGCTCTCGTTCCCGGCAGTATTGAATAGGGGGACACAGAGGTTAAACAATGTTGACACTGACTGTCAGTAACTGAGAGCAGCCCACGTCCACCTGCTATTGCTGGTCCCAGAAATGCCCAACTTCTTGCTCTTCTTGGGGCTTGATGGCTTAACTCTTCCTTGGTTTTCATGAGGTTCCCTGGTAGCCTTTCAACAAATCCCTCACTTTGCTTAAGCTGCCCAGAACTGTTTTCTAT
>NW_017731374.1:79317-84681 GCF_001890085.2 Hipposideros armiger
CTCTGACATCCAGCAAAATGCCTGGTACCTAGCAGGCATGCAGAAAATATTTGTTAAGTGAATTATTAATAAAATGAACAAATAAATATTCAGGTAAAAAACATCAATGTAAGTCCCTTTGCAGTTCATACTCCCATGTGGCTCTTATCTATCCAGCAGCTCATTATGTATTTCCAATTTCCTGGTGCCAGCAAGATTTGCTGACACATCAAACCAAAAATGTACCAAACTAAATTTGTGTGTTTTCCCACCCAAACCTGCTCCTCTTTTTTGTTTCCTACTTCTTTGAATGCGACCATAATCCTTCTACTCACCCATTCCCCATATCTTTCTTTGATCAGTTGAGTTGATATCCAGCCTATGATTTCTACTGCTTTTTCCCCATCCAGGTCCCTGTTCTTATTGTCCTCAGCCTCCACTACCTTTTGCTTGGACCATTAAATGTCCTACTATCTTCCCTGTCTCTTCTTACCAATATGTTCCTAATTTTGTTGTTTGATCGCACCCCTATAGAGAAAAGAAAAACCCAGCTTTGCATAATGGTTAAGAGTCTGGATTCTGGCTCTGATTTGCCTGAGTGTACTGAGGTGTGACCCTGGAGCCAAACCTCCTGATTTATGGTCTGCCTTTCAAGGACTTCTTTTCCAACCTTATTTTTCACTTTGTAGTCTAGCCAAAATAACTCCCTACACCTCTAGTCTAGCTTTTAAAGGCCAGTTCACCTTTCCATTTCCATGAAATAATCTTCGTCTCCTCCAAACTGCCCTAGCATAGCCTATACTTCTTACTACCTGCTTTGTACAAATTATGTGTGTCCTTTAAAAAATGTTTTCAATTTATCTTGGGAGAATACAAGTTTCTTGAGGGCAGAATATTAATCATATTCTTTTTTCTATCTCCCATAAGTCACGTGTGACTTGAACACTGAAGTTGCTGGAGAAATATAGGCGAATGAAATCAATTCAGAAATAAATCCGACTCTGAGGGTCTCTCCTTTAGACAGCAGGTTTGTCCAAAATCATAGGACTTCATATGAAAACGGATGAGTATAATGTATGTAAATTAAATCTTTAAAAAAGCTGACATAAAATTTCTTGAGAACTCCATAAAGCTTTTATGTGTTACATGTATTGATAATTTAGCATATTAGAAATTATTACAAAATTGAAAAATAGTTCTTTATGTATTCATTTTAAAAGTAGTAAATGCACTAAATGTTAACATTAACAATGCATTTGTATTCATTATGTTTTCTTCATCTGTCCACTCTTCCAGGTCTGGCACAGACCCCAGCACGGAACAAACGCCGGACCCTTATTAGGAGAACAAGTCAAGCCGTGCGGAAGCAGCGGGAGCCCTCTAGCCCCGCCCACCCGCCCACCACTCGCCTGCCTTTGGCTCCGGGGGTTCACGGTCCCGCCCCTCGGCGCCGGCGCGGATGCCAGGGCGCACGCGCAGGGCTCCTCGAGGGCGTGCAGGAAAGCGCGCGCCCGCGCCTGCCCCTCCCCCAACTCTCCCCGCGCAAGCTGGGAACCGGTCGCCCCGGCTGCTGCGGTCGCCGTGGTAGGTCGTTGTGATGGCCTCTTCGTGGGATGAGCTGACCCTTGCCTTTTCTCGCACGTCCATGTTCCCCTTTTTTGACATCGCCCACTACTTGGTATCAGTGATGGCGCTGAAGCGTCAGCCAGGTGAGTGCGGGGCGCTGCGGACCGGCCCCCTCNATACTGTTGAGGCAAGCGTACTAAAGACAAAACAAACAATGGGAAAGGAGTTATGCAGCAGGTTGAATAGACAGGCAACCAAAACAAAGTCCAAACACCTTTGAGTGTTTTGCCCAGGATCAGTTTCTAGGGCAGCACAACGGAAATTACAAATGCAACCTATGAAATGAAAAACTGGAAATGCAAATGCAACCTAAGAATCAAAGTCCATTGTTACACCTGGGTATAAAGCCAGGGAAAGTTATCAAATAGAAAAGATCAGAGGAGCGACATCAGCAAGATGGTAGAATGGGAGGTTCCAGGCCTCATCACCCTCCATCCCCACCCCCAGCCAATTTAAGCATCCGTGAATGAAAATATACTCTCACCAACTATGTAAGAGAGTTCAAGTTGCTTAACATCCGCACCAGCACTTGGTATTGTCTCTCCTTTTCATTTTCATCATTCTAATGAGCATGTAGTAGTATCTTATTCTAGTTTTAATTTGCATTTCCATGATGACTATTGAAGTTGAGTGCCTCTTCATACATTTATTGGTTATTTGGATGTTCTCGTTTGTGAGTTACCTTTTGGGTAGCTTTGCATGGAGCTTAAAAAAAAATTAGTTGTCTTTTGCTTATTAATTTATGTGAGTTCTTTCTATTTTCTGAGTAAGTCTCCTTTGTTGGAGATACATAGATCTAGCAAGTATCTTCTTCCACTTTATGTTTGCCTTTTTATTCTCTTAATAGTGTCTTTTGTAATTGGAAGTGCTTAATTTTAATGTAACCCTATCTATCAATTTTTTTCTTTTATGGTTAGATCTTTTTGTAAGAAGGTGTCTTTAGGATGGCAAATTTTTTTTTGGTGCAATTCTTCGTCTGTCTGGGAAAAACCCTTGTTTGGCTCCTGCCAAACATTAGCCTCAGTAGTTTTTCTGTGGATAGTCATACCTAGGTGCTTCACCAAGGTGATAGTCACCAAGGTGCTTCTTGGTCCATTAGCGTGACATTTATGCTCTGGTAATGTCCGACTTTGTTCCTGCTTCAGCCAGCTGACTAACCCTCATCTGGTGCTCAGGTTGGATTTCTTAGTCTCAGCTACAATCTGACTGACCAGACTCCCCGGTTACCCACTGTAATTAGCTAGTCTCAACAATCCTATCTAATTTTATCCTCAGCCTCTCTCCTGGTTATGGATTTACAACAGCTGATGGCCCAGTTGTCCTAACTTCCATCTGGAAGGGAATGTTCTCAGCCCGTCTTTAGAATATTCCCTGGCTAACTTTTTTTTTTTTTTTTCACTTTGGCACCTTAAAGTTAGACTAATTTAGAGAGCTGGAGGCCCTGCCAAAGACTTTTCTAAACTGAACTAATAGATTTTAATGTAGATGCTTTGTAGCTGAGTGAACGTAATAAGAGAGCTCCTAGAAAATCTCAAGAACATGCCTTTAGTCAACACAATAGCATCGTCTTCATGTATTAAGGGAAGCATTATTATGTCTATTTGGGCACACATTATTATTACTAGATAGAATGATAAAGAGAAGGAAATAAGAATAAAAGCCAAAACACAAAACCAAAAGAGAGAAAATAAAGGAGAAATGCTCTCACCTTTTCTTAGAATGCTAAAGACANCATGTTTTTATAAATTGATAATGTGTTTTAAAATCTATAGCTTTTCTATTTCAGAAGTCATGTTTCTAAATATATGCTTGAAATAATAGGGGAATACAGTAACATGCCCAGAAAATGGTTAACAAAAAGTTCTTTTCTAAGGCTATTTTTAAAGGAAAAAAATGGAATCTGGGAGTGGGGTTAGTAACAGTAATGGTTTTTATTTTTAAAATATTTCTGAGCTCTGTGAAAATGTCAACAGAATGAGAAGACAAGTCACAGACTAGGAGAAAATAATTGCAAAAACATATTTGATAAAGGACTGTTATTCAAAATATACAGAGAACTCTTAAAACTCTACAAGAAAAAAAGCAAAAAACCTGATTAAAAAAAAGTGGACCAAAGATCTTAAGAGCACATCACCAAAGAAGATACACAGATGGTAAATAAGCATATGGAAAGACCTCCACAACATATGCCCTCAGAGAAACACAAATTAAAACATCAAGATGGCAATGCTGGTGAGAATGTGGAGCAACAGGAACTCTCACACACTACTGGTGGGAATGAAAAATGGCACGTCCACTTTGGGAGACAGTTTGGTGGTTTTTTACAAAACTAAACATATTCTTTCATATGATACAGCAATTGCTCTCCTTGGTATTTACCCAAAGGAGTTGAAAACTTATGTCTACAAAAACCTGAACATGGATGTTTATAGCAACTTTATTCATAACTGCCAAAATTGTGAAGCAACCAAGATGCCCTTCAGTAGGTGAATGGATATATAAACTGGGGAACATGCAGACAATGGAATGTTAGCACTAAAAAGAAATGAGCTATTCAGCCATGAAAAGACACAGAGGAAGCTTAAATGCATATTACTAAGTGAAAGAAGCCAAACTGAAAAGGCTACTTACTGTATGATTCCAACATATAAAGTTCTGGAAAAGGCAAAACTATGGAGACAGTAAAAAGATCAGTGTTGCCAGAGACGGGCGCCCGAGGGATGAATAGGCAGAGCACAGAGGGGTTGGGGGGCAGTGNTAGTACAATACAACTGCAGTTCACCTATGTACTGCTGCCAAGGTTCTTTGTATCTTTATCCTCTCAAGCATGTTACGCCTTGAGATTCTAACTCTTGGAATGTACTCTACCACTGCCAGTACCTTACGCCCACTTTCCTACCACTTACATTTTATGATTTGTAGTCTCTGCCTAGGTCTTAAATGCTAGTGGAGGCAACAGGGGTAAAGGTGGATTAACTCTCTCTGTGGTGTGGATAAGGATAGCATCCCTTTTTTCTTTGGTTCAGGTTGTAGGCCTTCTCATCCCAGGAAGGATGATGCGTCCCCTCCCCCCAGCCGTTCTTTCCTTTTCCATGTGACTTGTGTTTCATAACAAAGATATCAGGGTATTCAATAAATTGGGTTGTTTTTATTTCTTAGTTTACCTCCATTTATCTTATAATTAACTATAGTTCCTCCTCAACTCTGGCATCTGATTGTCTATAGTTTTCAGTTTTGGCTAGTAGTATATAGGTTTTTTGTTTTATTTTGCTTGGTTTCTATTCTCTGGGCTTTGGAAGCTCTTGGAAACCATTTTAACAAAGGTTTACATTTTTCATCTGTCTTCTCTCTTTTTTTATTTAAATCTTCATTAAAATAAACACATTTCTTCAATCTTACATTTATATCCAATTGCTATTTTCTGTAATACTTCCTGAAAATTTAATCTACAATGTTTCTACTTGATTTTTACACACAGAATCTATTATTTTACTCTTAATTTTCTCACCACTATTTTGCTAGCCTCTCTCAAATCAAACGTAGTTCTATTAGGCAAATATTCATTGGAACTATTGCATATGAGGCACTATATTAGATGTTGAGGATAACAAGATGAAGGGTACTGGTGGAGTCCTGAAGAAGCCCAACTAGGTTGTTGTCATTGTCTTTTTTTTTTCTTTCCCCCATTGTGTCACAGAAGGTTGCATTACCTCCTCTACACAATAACAATATTCATTTTAGATACATGTAAAACATTTC
>NW_017731374.1:84732-85890 GCF_001890085.2 Hipposideros armiger
GAAGGTAAATTTGAGATCATGCAGTGAGCAAGCAAGAAGGCTGGGCTCAACATAGGCCAACTTTCTTTTACTATGTTCTGCCTCAAAGTAGAACCTCTGGTGAAAGAAATACTTACTGTAGGAAGGCAATGATTAAAATATAGACAGGAAAAAAAAAAAGAAAGAAAGCACAGAGTAATTTGGCTGGTGATCTGGGTTTTCTAACCAGAAGAAGTCTTTGATGAAGGAAAAGTTATCTAAAGGAAGTGATGGGGGTTCCATTCCTCTCAGATACAAATGATGTTGAACGGCACTGCATATGATGTATCACGCCATAAGTCAGGCTTGCATGAGGCTTTCTTTTAGTTCCGTAGAATGACACACATTTAGATGTTCTCTGAGAATCACTGGCACTGATGGTGCTCAGTCCCTGGCAAGTACAGGGACTTGGTTGCAGGACTCCTTCATCTTTGGGGGGAAAAACATCTTTCTTCCACGTAAGGGTAAAAGAAATCACTTGCCAGAAGCTCAACATTTACTGCACACATAGACTCCCTTGTTTAGTTTTCCAAATAATGAAAATTTCAGTTATACCCATAAACTGCCTATAGCAGGGAAAGGTAACACTCAGTCAGAAATGTCTTCATCTCTTCTAAGTTGATTGTTGAGTTTTTCTCTTGTGGTTTCTAAGCACACATTACCCAATGACCTAAAACAACTGCCACAAACCAACTCGCTTTTTATTTTTCTTTTCCAGAAATAAAGGAAAGAGACAGAAGTCCAATTCAGAAAGTACCGAAATCAAACATCCAATGAACTTTGTTCCCTGCAAGTAAACCCCTTATCAGTCTCTGGCAGAGATTCTAAAACGCTTATCTCGATAGATCAGATCATGGGGCTGACCCACTCTCAATGCTGAGTAGGAATCAAATGGGCATTCTCTCTGTCAGCAACCCCTGATTTGCCAATCCAGATAAATCAATTAATGGGATGCAGAGCTGCTGCCTGGCCTTTCTCTGCCTCACGCTTACCTCCCTGAGCTCCCCACAACTCCTCAGACCCCAGTTTAATACCATCTAAGAGTGCTTATTACCAAGAGGACTTGTGCAGGTGCAAGCTTTCAGGCCCGCAGCACAGGAGCAATTGTCGCCCCTCCCCTCCCAAGCTCCAGGCTCCCCT
>NW_017731374.1:86293-87122 GCF_001890085.2 Hipposideros armiger
TGTGGACTTTGTTGGAGAGCAGGAGAGTTGACATAGATCTGAGGCAAGGCTGGTAGTATACTCTTAACCTTGCCAGGTAAAAGCAAAGTGTTTCTGGGATTCTTTGCAAATTAGTGTGGAGAAAAAAGCATTTGCTTACCAGGTTACAGGGGTTATGTTGATTTGTACAGTAAAAATACTGCATCTGGAATATCAGCTGCATTCGAGTCACTACCTGTCTACATTTATGATAATCACAGTCATACTCCAAATCCATTTGCCTTATGTATAGACCAAACAGGCAAGTTACATGGCATGTGAAAGCTATCACCATTGTTTGATTTTTTTTGTTTTTGGTTATGGCACCCGTCTCTGTGGTATTGCTTTCTAGAAATATTTTGGTGAGAAGAAACTCTAGGGGCTTGTCCTTGACAACTCCTACCATAATGATCCTTACTCCATGGATTCAAGAATCAACACGGGGATTGTGCCAGTTGCCAAATATGTCTCTTCTAGTTATATATTAAGGAACTAGGGAAATAACCACAGATGGGTTGTGGATTTACTTGACCCACTATGATTCAAGCCTAATCCAAAACTCCTTGAATCTATTGTGTCATGGAAAACCTCTAAGCCTCTATTACTTACATGATTGTTTTTAAAATTGTTTTGATGAAAAGCATAGTTGAGGCATATCAGATAGCTTTTGTTGTTAATTTTTTTCTTTTTTTAAAGAGATAAATCTATAAAGGAGAAAGACTAGGGCAAAAGTTTACTAATACGGAATTTAAAAATATTTAACATCTGGAGTTTGAGCTTTATCTCAAGGTAGGACAGAGAATTTTTTTTT
>NW_017731374.1:90852-91677 GCF_001890085.2 Hipposideros armiger
GCTAATGTCCATTGACCAAAAGAAAAGGTCATGCTCATGTACTGTGCTGACTGACCAGTGTTGTAATCAGTTACCACTCTATGGGGCAATACTGAACAGTGCCTATACATGTATTTAGATAGGTAACTATATATGTATTAGAGACATAGTGGTATCACATCTTTAGAGGTTTGGCTCTAAAGACAGCATGACCACGTATCATCAGAATAACTTGAAAATTCTTAAGTGTAGGGGGAATTGCTACACATGAGATTGACATCCTGTTTTTCAGTAAGTTTCATAACCAATTTGTCTTCCAGATTGGAACAGGTCTCCATTTCTTGAGTTGTCACCAGATGTATATCATTAAACCTTGGCATCACTTCACTTGACAGGATGTGTACACCACAGAAAATTCACATCTGCCAACTCATGTTCACTCCCGGGCACATTTTGTTGTGTGGAATGGTGGGTTGCACTATTTAAATTTTTATCTCTTTCGTTTTTCCTCTCAAGCATATATAGATGAATTCCCATGTTAATACAAGTATGATGATGTTATTCTATTGAATTCACATAACTTTTGCATAGTTTTTCTGTTTTGTTTTGTATAAGTAGTCCTTTCCCTAAGAGGTAATAACAGTTAACAGTTTGGTTTTTTATTGTTGCAGAGCTAATTTTATGCATTACCTGCATGTGTATGTACCTGTAGAAATTCATAGTTTTCTGATCCCTCGCCCCAATGATTTCTCACTGTGTATATTGTTTAAAGAATCCAAATACAATTAAATAATATAATTAAATAAATTTAAAGCCCCTTGGATCATCTTCCCTAATCTCAAGCTT
>NW_017731374.1:94252-95041 GCF_001890085.2 Hipposideros armiger
TCTTAGTTGTGGAGGGCGCAGCTAGCTCAGCTCCAAGTCCAGTTGCCATCCGGCTGCCCATTGGCAGCTCACATCTGCTCAGCTCAAGGTGCCGTGTTCAATCTTAGTTGCATGGGGACGCAGCCCCCCATCCCATGTGGGAGTCGAACCGGCTGCCTTGTTAGGAGCCCGTGCTCTCACCAGCTGAGTCATCCTGCTGCCTGTTGGCAGCTCAGCGGCAGCTCAGCTCGGGCACAGCTCACTGGCTTACGTGGGAATCAAACCGGTGACCCTGTTGCTCATAGCTCACGCTCTTAACCAACTGAGCCACTCGGCTGGCCCAGGAATGTTGAATTTTATCGAGTGACTTTTTACTGTCTGACTGAAGGCATGATCATAATAATTTGTTAGTATAGTGAATGATTTTCATGAATTTCTGAGTATTGAACCTTCCTTAAATTCTTTGGATAAAATCTACTTGGTCATGATTTGTTATCCTTTCAGAAAACTACTGATTTGAGTTTGTTGCTAATGTATTTGTGCATTGTGCTATATAAGTTATACAGAATTTTTCTTAATATGTCTCTAACATATCAACTAGGTTGGGAATGAATGGAAACAGTAGGTGGGGAGATTGTTTATAATAATCAACTACTAGGAACACTGGCAATAAGATCCTGAACCCCGAATCACCCATGTCTTAACAAAGTGTTTCTAGTCTTGACTTAAATAAAGAACAAAAGATACGGTTTATGATGATCGTGATTGAGTGTGAGTAATAATAAATTAAAGAAAATTGTGACATTATTA
>NW_017731374.1:98041-98848 GCF_001890085.2 Hipposideros armiger
TTCCTCTCTTATTCTCCACTCTTTGTTTTCTTTATAATTTTTGATGTTGCGGTTATGTTGTTTCACAGACGATTTAAGTTTTTCTCCTTTGCTAAACTCTGTAATGGTTATAATAGCACACAAATGAATGATCCAAAATTATTTGGTAAATGTTTTCCAATTAATTTGTCTGAATCTAGCAGTTTTCTTCAGATAGATGTTTGACTGCCCGATAGTTTTTTTTTTCCATAGCTATTTGTATGTTCAGATTTCTACCTGTTCTTAAGGGAATTTTGCTAATTTATAGTTTCTTAGAAAATTGCCCATTTCAACTACATGTTCACCTTTTTCAGATTAAATATATGCTGTTTTCCTATAATTAAATACTCTCTAAAATTATTTTTTTTCTTATAATGTTACACGTTATTTTTATTCTCCCCCCCCGACCCCCACCCCTCCTTTTCTCAGACTTGCTGAGCAATGGTCTGTTTTATTGGTCTTTTCCACTCTAGGATATGATATAGGATGTGCATTGCATTTAGTTGTCTCTTTAATGTCATTTAATCTGGAACATTTTATCAGTCTTTTTTTGTGTTTCTTGATTTTGGCATTAAAGTATAGGCCAGGTATTTTTTTCTTTCTCAGAATAGCTCTCAATTTAGGTGTATCTGATTAGATTAGTTCAAGTTACATGTTTTTGGTAGAAATAGCACAGAAGTAATGATATGTTCTTAGCGCATTGTATCAGGAGTCATCTGATGTTTGTTTACAGTGATGTATGCAAGGCCTTCTCCACTCTAAAGTTATTATTTCCCTCTGTAATGAATA
>NW_017731374.1:102229-103214 GCF_001890085.2 Hipposideros armiger
CAGCTTTTATTTTTAGAAGTACTTAAGATTATACATTTTTCTTAGCATATCTGTTTAACATATCGACTGGGTTGGGAATGAATGGAAACAGTAGGTGGGGAGATGGTTTATAATAATCCACTACTAGGAACACTGGCAATAAGAGCCTGAACCCCGAATCACCCATGTCTTAACAGACTGTTTCTAGTCTTGACTTAAATAAAGAACAAAAGATATGGTTTATGATGATCGTGATTGAGTGTGATTAATGATAAGTTACAGAAAATTATGAAATTAAGAAGTTTATTTCTTTAGTGCCAGTGGTACCTCGGGACTTGTTTAATATACAGCTGTCTCAGACCACATTTTTACTTTACCATTTCAGGAGCAGCGGCAGAGGCCCGGAAGAATCCCCTTTCAAGTTGGTTTACAGCTATGCTCCACTGTTTTGGTGGAGGAATTTTATCCTGTGTACTGCTTGCAGAGCCTCCATTGAGGTTTCTTGCAAACAACACTAATATATTACTGGCATCTTCAATCTGGTAAGCTGGCATTATGATGAATGTTTTAAAAATTGTTTTATAAATTATTAGCAAGTGAAGTTTTTTTCCTTAAAAAATATTGTATGTCCTTTAAAAATTAATTCATGTGCAAAGGAAGGAGCCCAAATAATCCCAAAGGTTTTAAGTGCGAAGTATGTCTCTTTGGACTCTTCTCCCTTATCCTCTCACAGAGGCAATTACTCTTACCATTGTCTTATGTATCTTTAGTGGAAGCATTTCAGATACAAAAGGGCATCAAATATTTGGCCGCAAACAGTTTATCTTGTGAACCTAACCCACACACAGAGACAACAGGATACAATCAAGAATGTGAGCAACTACACAAAACGTCCAAGTGATTATGATTCATATACAATACGTGTTCTTGTCATGCTCTTTGTGGGATTTTTCAGAGCCTTATGAAATTTAACACTAATTTGTTTTGAATTTAGTTTTGAAGAGAA
>NW_017731374.1:107969-114433 GCF_001890085.2 Hipposideros armiger
CTTTGCTTCATCTGATTTTAGTTTGAGAGAAAAAATGATGTTTGGAGTGTACTTGAAACTCCAGCAAGCTAAACCAACGGGATTCTGTGAGTGCGCTTATTGGACAGGTCTTTAGTACAAAGAAGTGCTCAAAGTGCTCACATCTGGAGATTAGCGCCATCTACTGGCAAAGAGCAACAACTTTGGAAGACAGTGTACACTTTGTGAGGATTTTTCTTTTTGAAAACTGTTTCTGGAGGAAGTAGTAAATATTTTGTGAGGCAAACGTGATAACCACTTACACTATGGAAACAAGGCTTAATTTTGTAATTTTTCTTTGTATTGATTTTTGTAGCCCAGTTTGTTTTCCTTAGACTTCCAAGTATCTATTATATATTACATATTTGTATAATTGAGACTGCATTTTTATGAGGAAAAATACAATAATAGGTAAAGTTGTACAGGTCTGTCATCTTGCAGTAGTCTTTTTTAAAGCATATAAAGTTATTAATTTGTTAGAGTAATAAGAGTAAGAGCAAAGCTGTCATATTGGACTAATGTGAACTGTATTTAGTACCTAGCTCTATTTGGCTTAGTTAATGTAATACTGCCTTTGATAGAGGGGTGGAATTAATAGAGTGAAAACAGTTCTCAGTGACTAACCATGGGAAGCATCTTTCTGCTGAACTTTTAGTATTAACCTAATTTCTTTCCTAATTAAACTGGTTTAGCTTTCATTCATCAGTGGCTTAGCATCCTGTTTGTAGCCTGTTTTAGACTGACTTCTATTATTTAGCACTATTCTTTGTCATTTTTTTCCTCCTCATAAACCTAATTGACTTAAAAATGTATGATAAATCATCTGCCTTCTCATTCCATTTCTTGTCTAATATGTTCCATTTCTTCTTCTTTTCTGATATGTTTTCTTTAGGTATTTTACAAGTTAAAATTCCTTAGATGTGACAATTTTAGTTAAAGGTGAAATTATAATTTTTACTTAAGGAGGGACATGATGATTGCTTAATGAGTGTTGGTTGAGTGATTCATTAAAGGAATTTTAAAAAGCTAACTTGTGTTATAGAGAAGGAATGGTTGGTTAGGGAACCATTGGTCTGATATATTGTGAGTCTACTGAGCACAATAAACAATTGTTCTATTTCTCTGTGACTATTTAACACTTGAAACAAAAGCTGTTTTAAAATATGAGTATATTATAGGTCTACTTTAGAAATAGCTGATTAAATAGAATAAAGTTATTTATTAAAATAGGAATAATTACAAATTTTAGATCATATGTCATGATGTTACATAGTTGAATATAAAAAGTCCAAGATTGCTCTTGTAATAGGATATAGGTTTTTAACTAATGTTGAAGATAATCTCGGTGTAGAGAATGAAAATGGGGTCATTTGTGTTCTCTTTGTTTTTGTTTTACTTTTGAAGCCAAATCCTCCCTTCTTAACCTATCTACAGTGGATACCACAATATTTTTATTTTATTTAAAAATACGTTTTAAAATTGTTTATTTAAGTGTAACTCATTTTTTTTCCCCTGAAACCCAACCGACTTCCTGGAAATCTGTTACTTAAAGAGAAAAATATATAGAGGCTTTGAAAATATTATATGAACATGTAATATTTTTAAATCTACCAGTCATTTTCAAAAAGATTTTTACTACTTTCAGATAATTTATTCCTTTTCCTCAAACTCTTTAATTATCAACTGATTCTTTGATTTGATATATATTTTGTATTTTGCCTCCAGATTAATTGTTAATAAATGATTTAATTCAGGACTACTTTTCATCATGCTGAGTGAAGGGATAAGATGAATGATTTCTTGCCATCTAATGACTATTATAATTTATTATGAGCATTGCAGCCTTTATATGTTAAACAGAAAAATGTATAATAAAGAACTATGTTGAGGCATAGGAACCAATTGTTTTAGTTGCACAGAGCCATTAGAATTTAGTCTGAATTGAGAATATTAAATAAAACAAAACTTGCAGAGTCAGTGTATAGTTGTTTGAGTGGGACCTTAAATAATAGGAAGTGGAGATAAAGAAGAAAGATTGCCTCAGGCTGAACAAACCATTGCATCTTGTATTGGGTCTCTGAAGCACTATTTTGGCAAATAGATTTCATATTCCATGAATACTTTTGGGAATTCTTACTTTATGAATCATGAATTGCAGTAAGATTAACAACTTCTTTTAGAAGAAACATAATACTTCCATGCAGTGTATGCCACATCGCTCCATTAGAAAGAAGATATGTTCTGCTTTAAGCACAAAATTATCTGCCAGAGAGTATTTTAGGAATGGGGCGGGGGGAAGTAGTGTATTTTCCAGTTTAACACTACTGCTAAACTGTTTGAACAGCCGCTTAGAACAAATGAAGCTTCAAAAACTAGTTCACCTGAGGAGGAGTGAATTATTCTCAAACTAATATCACAATTCAATTGGTTAAAACTTAAGCTTATTCAACTAAATGGAAGAACAAGCTTCCTATTCTTTCAGCTACATGAAAATGTTTTTCCTTAATACAAATCTCTCTCCTTGAGAGCTATGACCTTTCTTTATATAGGTTGCAGTTTATGTACTGCACAAAGGAGCACAGGTGAAGATGTTAGTGGAGCTGAAATGCGGCCCTTGCTCAGTTACCAAAGGCCCTTTTCTAATTTGTTTTCCCAGAGAAAAAAGACACTCTAGCTATAGAAATCCTTTCCCTAGAATTAATTATGCATTTGCTTTATTTTGTTAGTGGATTCAGCACTTAACTTCTCAAAGAGTATCAGCACAAATTAGGAGCTTAGTAAATACTTTTCGCATATTTAGAGTATTCATAAGTCTAAACAAGATGAAATTTTTCTCTGATCAGGATGTTTGGGCAGACTGTTATATGAGTGTCATGTGATTTAAAAAAATCTACTTCACCCAATTTGTGATCTTAAAGTCAAATTTCGTGTTTATATGGATTTTACGTTCATGTTTATATGGTTGTTGTGTTTTGCCAAATAGTTATTGCTAATATGCTGGATTTTTATTTCTGGTCTTCTGATTTCATTTATATATTAAAATATTTAAATTTTAATTTCAGGTATATTATTTTTTTTTGCCCATATGACCTCGTTTCCCAGGGCTATTCTTTCCTACCTGTTCAACTCTTGGCTGCGGGAATGAAGGAAGTGACCAGAACTTGGAAAATAGTAGGTGGAGTCACACATGCTAATAGCTATTACAAAAATGGCTGGATAGTCATGATAGCTATTGGATGGGCCCGAGGTAATATTAACAGTATGTGTTCATATAAATATTCTGTTATTGGTACACTACGACTACTGAACATTTCTCTAGTTATATTAACGGGGACTACATACTTTAATGACAAAGTCTTTTTGGAGGATGGAAGCCTTATTTCTGTTGGCTAGTAAAGTTAATTCAAAACTAGCACTTTTCACTAGTACTAGCCATCAGCCATTATTTTGAGCCTGACTGTCTTACAATATAAAACTTTTATGATTGGTTTGATTAGCAGCCCCAGAACCAGAGAGATTCATAATTAATTAAGGTGTAGTGCCACCATAAGTAAAATTAGTTTACATAAGAAATTATCTGGTGTATGGGTGAAAAAGAATTTACTCTGTTTTTTTTCTCATCCTACATAACTGGAAATGATGAATCTGATTGATTATGGGTTCATGTTTACTTTACATTACTTATTTTTATTATTGAGTTCTTTTATATGTAGGACTTGAACAACTTTCTCCAATCTCTTGTTATAGTATATTGCACCTAAAACTAATATGAAGGAAAGAAATGATAAAGCCGAGGATTTGATTTTTCAGGTCTGAAACAAACCTGTAGCCACGTCTCTGTGCTGGAGGCCCCGATTTTAACCTTAATTATGCTGTGCTGGCAAAAGGGAAGAATTACAGTAACGTCAGTGCTATAAATGCACAAGACAACTTTTTTTCTTCCTATAATTTTGAGGGTCCACTAGGAATTTTAAGTCAGGAGATAAAATTATGGCTTTGTTGCAGATACTTTCTCTAGAAAATTTGGCTAAATATTCTTGTTTTATTTCCTTATTTTTAGGGGCAGGTGGTAGCATTATCACAAATTTTGAGCAGTTGGCAAAAGGAAGTTGGAAACCACAAGGTGACGAATGGCTGAAGATGTCCTAGTAAGTTGGTATAAACTATACTGAGACCCGGATTTTTATCCTTAGATTTTATCAAATTTCTTTTTAAAAACATTTTGGGGTCTCTAAATATGTATTAAATATAGGTGAAAAGATATAATGGGAAGAAAACCAGGAATCTTTATTCTTTCATAAAGTCTGCTCTCTCAGATGTAGTTTATAACATAAATATTGATGCCTTTCTCTGTGGGTTCCTCCCCTTAGAAAATAAAACCAAACAAAAACTTCTGAATTATTGTAGATTTGTGGGAAGAGTGTGTGTTTATGGAGAGAGGGAATTACACAGGAACAGACTTCTCTGGATGGAGATGCATCAACGGCAGGCTCCTGGCATTTTCATTAACGAAATCACCCAGATTTCAAATTATATGTATTTCTGTTGCTAAAATATCAAGCTTATGGGAACAAATCAATACAGTGTCATAAAGCCCTGTTAGTTGCTTTAAAAATGAAAGTTGAGCTCAATTGCATATAAAAATAAGAAAAAGATTAGAATAACCCAACTTTATACTTGTAAGATGCAAATTACCTTTTATGCACACTTAAGAGAATCTGTTAGATGTTTTCTAAAGACACTGACCCAATCGTAAGTCTCAAATGTATCCCCGAAGCACCTGAAAATGAAGTAGAGAAATGCAGTTACTGTTCCCACCATTCAAGAAGAAAAAGACTTAGGAATAATGGCCATAATAAGCCAAGTGAGGAAAGACTTCATGTGAAAATATCATTAGAATGGATTAAAAATTAAAGTTGAGAGGCAGTATGGATGAGGAAGTATATGTTTGAGTGAACCAACAAATTCCAGGATATTTAACTTGGAAAGTACTCCTTAAAGCTTGAATGAGGTAGTTTAGAAATAGAATAAATGAGGCTTTGGTTGATAATAAGTTATAAATAAAGCATTAGTGTAATTAAGGGGAGATTTTTCTCATTTTGAGTGCATGCCTTGAAAATGACTTTTATAAACCATTTCTTGGACTTTAAAACCAAAATCAATTTTTTTTTTTCCCTCTGTTCAAAACCTTGCAGTGACTCCCCCGTGGCCTCTAAGACCCTCCAAGATCTGCCGCTCCCCCACACCCAATTTGCTTTGACTTCATCCCTTATTATTCTCTCCCTGTTCACTGCACTCTATTCTTGAAAAGCCAGGTGTGGTCTGGTTTAACACTTGCTTTTCTCTTTGCCTAGAATCTTTTTCCTCAGGTGGCTAACTCCCTTATCTATTTTGCTCAAAGTATTTTCTCAAAGTTCACCTTCTCAGTGAGGACTACCATGCTCAGAATTGGAACATTTCCCTCTATTTTTACTTTTTTCCCACAGCATTAATTATAGTCTGTAATTTACTTATTCATTATATTTATTTTCCCCTTGGCTTCCCCCCATTCTTGTGTCCAAGAATACAAGATGCCAAGGACAGGGATTTTTGTCTTTTGATTGCTGTTGTATCCCAAGCACCAACTACATAGACATTTAATAAAGATTAGATTAATGAATGATCAACAATTTGTCAGGCAAGATAGATCATTGGTCCATTATGATATTTTGTGTATGTTTGTATATATTTAAGTTTTCATATATCTGTTACTAAATACTTTTGTATAGTAGATAAAACCTATTTGATCTTAAGAGAATTCATATATTATCATAAACAGAATGTGGGTAGAAATATGAATGTTAGAGGTGCTGGTGAGGGAGGGCTCAGAAAGAAATGAGGAACATAATATTAAAAACTGGAGGAGAGATGATATCGTTGTATAGTGGCAGAAAACTTAGCTGAATTGTTGAAAGCATAACTTGTAAGCAGTGAACTTGGATATTTAGCTGAGGAGATTTTGATACAACGTGTTGAAGGTTTGGACTAGTTTCTCTTTGCTGCTTAAAATAAAGTGTGAGAGGAAAGAGTTAAATTGAGGGAATACCTTCTAAACAAAGAAATCAATACTTGATGATTTGGGAAATTCTCAACCTAGCCAGATGATATCTTTTTATCAAAAGATGATAAAATTAGGAGACCTGTTCTTAGGAAAGCCTGCTGTGGGGAGAAAGTCGTGGGTGTGGCTGGAAGTGTTTGCTAGTGTTAAAATTGCTTAGGCAGGTGACTCATGGATCTATTCAGCTGTCACAGCAGAAACCAGGAATAGAGAAGAGAGTATCCAGGAAAGATCATGAGTAATGGCATGGATCCCTGTGTCATACACAGGAGACCCACAGAGTCTTTAAAAATGTTCCATCATCTGAAACCCTGCCAGGTTGGATTCTGAGAGGGACAGAGACAAGATG
>NW_017731374.1:116482-119708 GCF_001890085.2 Hipposideros armiger
TTTCCATCTTTACTTGCTTCTCAGGCACTGCTTCATTTTCATTGCAGAGTTTTTCCATGTTGAGATGGCCCCTCCTTTTCCTATCCTGTAGGATTTCTGGATAGCTTCGTCCTCCTTTTCTAGGCTAGCCGAGTGCTGAGAACAGACACGCAGACCTTTCTCCTTTCCGTGCCTGTTCCTCCTCGCCCAATTCCAGTTCCACTGGCAGCGACGAAGACCCTTGCACTGATCTGAAAGAACCCTGAGCGACAATCAGAAGCTCGCAGACGGCTCAGGGTCCGACGGAAGCAGTACTGAGATATATTTTAAATGTGGCAACTATATGACATGAAAGTAGTGGTTTTTTTTTAAAGTTTCATGTGTACAAAACAATGTAATAGTTAGACATTTATACCCCTCACAAAGTGCTAACCCTCCTCCCCTAATCTACTACCCATCTGACATCGTATATAGCTGTTACAATTCCAAAAAACAATGGTTAGATGCCAAGAAGTAGGTGGCAATGTCTTAACTGTATGCATGTTGTTAGGCCCGAGGGCCTCTTCCATCCTTGTGATGGGGAGTGCTAACCTTCTCTCCTTTCATACAACACAGTAGTGCTTCTTATTTGTAGATTAACATCATATTATAGACGTTAAACATTCAGCATTAATTTATTAAGATATTAGCCAATGCTAATATTCTGTGCTGAAGTTAGCTAAGTAATGTACTGGAGTTGACTGTTTTGTAAGAGCCAATTGTGTGTATCTCTTCATTGTACACACAGCCTGAAGTTGGTGATGATGGGAGTATTTACACAGTGACTAGGAAATGTTACGAGTCAGGGCTTTCTTTTCCTTCCTCCACCCCACCCTAGAGCCTGTTTAGCATTGTAAGGTTTTCAGGAATAACCTGCGTTTCCCAAACTGTGCTGTGGAACATGGGACTTCCAGATCCTTTGTGAAAAGGTGTTATGTGGTCAAATACATTTCAGAAATATGGCATATAGAAATGTACTGTGTTTATCAGAGCGTCACAGTGTGTAGAATATTCTAAAATCTCTTGATACTTCATGCTATTAAGAAAGGCATTTAATTTTATGACTTAGCATTTCCAAAACTTTGTAAGTACGAGTATATTCATAGAATTAATTTTTGTGTTATGTCTATGAATAACTCATTAAATTAGTATTTTGCAGAGTCCTGTCTGAGAAATATAGACATAGATCATGTGTATTATTTACTAACTTAAAGTGTGTTTTATTTTCAGCCCTGCCAAGGTAACTCTCCTGGGGTCAATTATCTTCACGTTTCAGCACACCAAGCACCTGGCAATATCAAGGCATAATCTTATGTTCCTCTTTACCATGTTTCTCGTGGCCACAAAGGTAAGACTTCCAAGTAGCAATGAATCAGTATTACAAATTCTGTGTGACCAGTATTCTGTGTACGAGGCAAGTAAAAGGAACATTTATTTTTTATTGTTATTACAGTCTAAAAAGATGAATTTGGGGAAGTTTATTCAGCACATCCATGACTTTCTGAACCTTAGCTCTCCTAGGATTCCCCCTTTGGTTTATGCTGAGGCTATTAGGAAAGACTTGCAGATAGCGTAATAGTACGTTGGAGGCCAGAGAGGAGTTGAAATAACCACGGCTGATGAGACATTGCAGATGGTGTTGTCTCTTTTGTAAAGTGAGGTACTTGGATGGATGTTCTCTGAGGTTCCTTTAAGCTTTGAAATTTTGAAATTTAATATTAGGACATATTTGTGGTCAGTCTCTTCTATTATTATTGTCTGGTGGGAAGCTTTATTTCTTCTTGAAGGTAGTATGATGTAAGTAAGATCATTGGTCTTAGAGACACATAGTCTTAAGTTCAGATCTTGCTGTGCTCTCTAATCCCTGAATAGGCAGTCACTCAGTGTCTCTGAATTCCGATTTTCTCATCTTCACTGTATGATTGTTGAGATGACTAGAGATGTTGTATGTCATTCTATCACTGTGTCTGACACATCTTAGGAATTTTGTTCGCAGCTGTATCATGAGGCTAATTCTGATAATTGTTACTCTTACCACTACTAGATATTGTTCCCTATTCACAGCTAGACAATTGATTTTAAAATAAGACTATTTAAGCCTAGAGAAATTTTATAGCTAACTCTTAGTCTAGATACTTTTGGCTAAAAACTACCTATAGGATTCTTAAAAGAAAACAGTATGTATTATATAAATTTATATTTTAGAAAGAACCAAGTCACTATAGGGACCATTTATTTCTGTTTCAGTAGTCTCTGCAATGGAGGTGATCTGTGGCAGTCGTTCAAGTATTCAAGTAATGCAAATGTCTGAGGCAAAGTCTCTTCACATGTGCCCTCCTGCCAGTCCTCACATTTTGAGCTGTATGTATTTCTTTGTACCAGCTTTACTGAGATATAGTTTACATACTATACAATTCATCCATTGAAAGTGTACAATTCAGTGGTTTTCAGTATAGTCAAAGAGTTATATAGCCATCACCTTAATCAACATTAAAACATTTTCATCACCCCAAAAAGAAACCTCACACCCATGAGCAGTCACTTCACACTTTCCCTCAATCCTCCCTACTGTAGGCAATCATTTTGCCTATCCTAACATTTCATGTAAATGGAATCATACAATATGTGGTCTCGTGACTGCTTTCTTTTCACTTAGCACGTTTTTGAGGTTCATCCATGTTGTAGTGTATACACGTATTATATGTTATTCCTTTTTATTGCCAAATAATATTCCATTGTATGGATATACTACATTTTGTTTATCAGTTGATAGATATTTGGGTTGTTTTACTTTTCGGCTAATACAGATGATGAGCTATGAACATTCATGTACAAGTTTTTGTGTGGACATGTGTTACATTTCTCTTGAGAATATCAATAGGAATGGAATTACTAGATCATATAATTTTGTGTTTTACCTTTTGAGGAGCTTTTGAGAAATTAACCAAAATGGCTTAATTATTGTACATTTCCAGCAGCAATATATGAGAGTTCTAATTTCACCACATCTTTATCAATGCTTATTATTTTTTTTAGTAGAGCTATCCTAATGGGTGTGAAGTGGCATCTCATTATTATTTTGATTTACATTTCCCTGATGGCTAATGATGTCGATCAACTTTTTATGTGCTTGTTGGCCATTTGTATATCTTCTTTGGAGAAATGTCTATTCAGATCATTTGCCCATTTTTAATTTTGTCATTTATGT
>NW_017731374.1:125962-128411 GCF_001890085.2 Hipposideros armiger
AGCTTCCTTTCTTTTAGGGATCATACCCCCATCAGGGTCTGCCTGTATTGGTTACTGTCCAGCGCCTTTTAACATTTGTTTTATGTATTGCTGTCTTTTGTATTGATTTTGGTGAGAGACTGAGTCTAATATAAACTATTTAGTAATGGCTGACCTGAAGTCCCATGTGCATGCCTTTAAAACATGTTATTTTGTTTGTTTAGTTGTTTTGAAGTCAAATTCACATAGCAAAACAGCTTTCAAAGTATATAATTCAGTGGCATTTAGTACATTTACAGTGTTGTGTGTGCATGCATTTTTAATGTGTATAATGATAGCAGTATATTACAGCTCTTGTTCTGTCTCATTATCACCTAACAGTATGTTTTAAGAACTTTTCCATATTAGTTTTTTTATTTATTACTTTTAACAGTTGCATAGCATGCATTTCACTTACCCATTCCTCTTGTGATGGAAACATACTTTGTCTCCAAATCTCCATTACCTAGACTATATTGCAGTTAATTAGAATTTATTCTTGATTCCATTGTCCTCAAGCAAGTGGATTATGTCGGGATCTCTTATAGAAATTTGATTCCAAAAATTTCTAGTTTTATTCATTATCTGAGATCTGCTGGAGGAACTGACCCTTTGGAAATTCATGGGCTTTTTTGAACCATTCTAGTCCTTAAAGTTTTCCCTCCATAACCCATTTAATACGAATCTAATTTCTTGAGCAAATCTAAACATCTCTGAACACTGTGTATTCTGCCAAATAAAGTATTGGTAGCACTCTCCATTCTACCTCTCAATGTCTCAGTTGCTTCTACATATAAATATATATGGAAAAAATGGAATGATTAGAAATTTTCTACAGTCTTTCCTAGAGGCAATTCTGCCATTCACTGAAAGTCTTTGACTTCAGATTATGATAGAATGCAGTATATTTAATGATAGAACTCAAAATATGTGGAAGGAGAACTGACTTTGGGTGGTGAACACACAATGCAATATATAGATGATGTATTATAGAATTGTACACTTGAAACCTATATAATTTTACTAACCAATGTCACCCCAATAAATTTAGTAAAAATTTAAAAAAAGACAGAGTGGCTGAATGGATAAAAAAACAAGACCCACCTATATGCTACCTACAAGAAACTCATTTCAGATGTAAGGACACACACAGAGTGAAAGTGAAGAGATGGAAAAAGTATATTCCGTGGGAATGAAAACCAAAGAAAGCTGAAGTAGACAGAATAGACTTGAAAACAAAGACTGTAAATAAGAGACAGAGAAGGGCATGACATAACGATAAAGGGTTCAATCCAACAAGAGGATGTAACATTTGCAAATATCTATGCACCCAACTAAGAGCACCTAAATATATAAAGCAAATATTAACACACCTAAAGAGANGCCCAGAATATCTTGAAAATATTAAATCTACCAATCCATGAAAAGATATCTCTCTCCATTTAATTAGGTCTTAAATTTCTCACATCAGTATTTTGTGGTTTTAATTATTTTACATACATTTGTTAAATTTATCCTGAAGTAGTTCATAGTTTTGGATGCCTTTATAAATAGTAATTTTTAAGTTTCATATTTGAATTTTACATTGCTTTTATGTGTATTTATAGTTGATTCTTGTATGCCTTTGTATCCTGTGACCTTGCTAAATTTACCTATTGGTTCTAGTATCTTTTGTGTGGATTTCTTAGCATTATCTATATAGATGGTCTTGTCTGTAGTAAAGACAGTTTTACTTTTTCCTTATTGATCTGGATGATATTTATTTCTGCTTCTTGCCTTATTTTCTGGTTAGAACCTCCAGTACAATGGTGAATAGCAATGGTGAGATTTGGACATCTTTGTATTGTTTCTGACCTTAGAAAACATTCAGCCTTTTACCATTAAGTATGAGTTACCTGTAAGTGTCTTATAGATGCCCTTTATCAGGTTGCAGAAATTTCCTTCTATTCCTAGTTTGGTGATAATTTTATTGGGAATGGGTGTGGAATTTTGTTAAATATTTTGTTCTGCATTGGTTAGGATAATTATATGGCTTTTCTTCTATATTCTGTTAATATAGTGGGTTACATTAATTAATTTTTAAAAAATGATTGTTATCAACCTTTTATTTCTGTGATAAACCCGACAGTCATGATGTATCCTTTTTGTATGTTGTTGGATTCCATTTGCCAAGATATTTCAAGGATTTTTTTTTTTAAATGTGTTCATGAAGGACATTTTCTTTGTAATTTCTTTGTCTAGTTTTTGTATCAGCATATAACACTGGGCTTATTAAAAAGGTTGAGAAGTGTTCAATTCACAACTCTCTGGAAGAGTTTATATAGATTTTATATCATTTCTTAATTAAATGTTTGATATAGGACTATTCAGATTTTCTATTTTATTAGTTCATTTTAGAAAATTGCATTTTTTAAAGTACTTAATCATTTCA
>NW_017731374.1:132171-133431 GCF_001890085.2 Hipposideros armiger
TATCTATGCACCCAACTAAGAGCACCTAAATATATAAAGCAAATATTAACACACCTAAAGAGAGAGATAGACAGCAATACAATAATAGTAGGGTACTTTAAGCCCCACTTTCATTAATGGATAAGTCATCCAGACAGAAAATCAAAAGGAAAAATTGGCCTCAAATGACATGTTAGTTTGTATGGACTTAACAGAGATATACAGAGCTTCCCATCCAAAAGCAACAGAATACACATTCTTCTCAAGCACACATGGAGCATTCTCCAGAATAGATAATATGTTAGGTCACAAAACAAACCTTAATAAATTTAAGAAGATTGAAATCATAATCAGCATCTTTTTTGAGCACAATTATATGAAACTAGAAATCAATTATAAGAAGAAAATTGGAAAATTCATAAACATGTGGAGATTAAACCACATGCTACTGAACAAGCAATGGATCAAAGGAGAATTCAAAAGAGAAATCAACAAATATTTTGAGACAAATGAAAATGGAAATACAACATATGACAACTTATGGGATGCTGCAAAAGCAGCTCTAAGAGAGGAGTTTATAGCGATAAATGCCTACTTCAAGAAGCAAGCACAATTTCAAACAACCTAACTTTACACCTCAAGAAACTAGAGAAAAAAAGAACAAACGAAACTCAAAGTTTGTAGAAGAAAGGAAATGACAAAGGTCAGAGCAGAAATATGCATAAATGAAATAGACTAAAAAAATTAGAAAAGATCAGTGAAACCAAGAGCTGGTTCTTTGAAAAGATAAGCAAAATTAATAAACCTTTAGCTGAACTCACCAAGAAAGATGACTCAAATAAAATCAGAAATGAATGAGGAGACATTAAAACTGATACAAAGGATCATAAGACACTATTATGAATACTTGAACAGCAAAAATTTAACAACCTGGAAGAAATGGATAAATTTCTAGAAACATACAATCTATCAAGACTGAATCAGGAAGAAACAGAAAACCTGAACAGACCAATTACTAGTAAGGAGATTTTTGAATCAGTAATCAAAAACCTCCCGACAAACAAAAGTCTAGGACCAGGTGGCTTCACCGGTGAATTCTACCAAACATTCAAAAGAGAATTAATACCAACCCTTCTCAGAATCTTCCAAATAATAGAAGAGAAGGGAATGCGACCAAACTCATTTTATGATGCCAGTATTACCCTGATACCAAACCAGACAAAGCTTTTCCTCTAAGATCAGGAACAAAACAAGGATGCCTACTCTTGCCACTTTTATTCA
>NW_017731374.1:142211-143445 GCF_001890085.2 Hipposideros armiger
AAAAAATATGGTGAATACTGCTGCCCGAGTGCCATCCAATGGAAAGGCAGGGATCTTCAATACAGGAAGTAGCATTCAAACCTTAGTAACAGTGTGTGACAAGTTTCAACTTGTTCGGTGCAGTCAGTTGGGTGTGAGCTACGGTCAAAAGAAGGTGTGTTTTAAAGTGTGCCGTAAGGCATCCTTCATGACAATGCTCCGTGTCACACATCACTTCTGGTATATGGCAATTTCTGTCAAAAACATTTTTTGTACAAATCTTTTGGTGAAGGTATGTTTTTATTTCTTTTGGGAAAATACCTACAAATAGAATTATGTTTAGTTTTATAAAAAACTGCTAGGCCTTTTTTCCAAAGTTGTACCATTTATACTCCACAACAATGTATGAGAATTTTAGTAGGTCTACATCCATACCTAGGATTAGTGTTGTCAAACATTTTAATTTTGTCTGTTTATAATGGGTTGTTTGTAATTTTTTATGGTTTTAATTTACATTTTCCTAATGATTCATGATATAGAGGACTTCTTTGTGTGCTTATTGACCATTTGTATATCTCTCGCTCTGAAGTGTCTCTTCAGATCTTTTGCCCATATTTTATTGGATTTGTTTTTTTGTTAAGTTGTAAGAGTCCTTTATATATCTTGGATGTTGATCCTTTGTCAAACAATTATTTTGCACATATTTTCTTTCTGGTCTGTGGCTTATTTTTATCTTGATGTCTTTTAATGAGCACAGGTTTTCAATTTTGAAGGAATTAATTTCCCAGTATTTTATAGTTGTTGTCTGTGTCTTAAGAAACTTGCCTACCTCCAAGTCATGACATTTGAGGAATCCCAAATAAAGGAGTGCCTTGCTTTTAGTTTTCTTCTGAGAAACACTTAGAAGGGTAACACCTTATACCGTTACGTAAATTAATAATTCTGTCGCTCAGCAAGTCACTGGCCTAATTTGTTATTCTGCTCCTTGAGAATCATTGTACGTGTCACTTTTTCTTTGTGCTACAGATTGCATGTTAAAGGAATTTAGGACTTTTATGTATATGTGTATTTAGGAACTTTCTGTGGGCAGGCTTGACCTTGGTTTATCAGAACTCTGATATTTAGAAGAGATGGAGAATAAGAATGTGATGATAGAATATATTTTTAAAATGAAATAAAAATTCTCTAAGCTCAATGTAGGTATGAGAGTGGTTGGGAAGGTAGTGGTCCATATTGAAATATATAATCTAAGTGT
>NW_017731374.1:145240-149676 GCF_001890085.2 Hipposideros armiger
AAATAGTTTGTGTAATGCAAAATTTGACTTAAAAATTCAGCCCAGTCTCAATAAAAAGACTAGACAGAGATCTTCCTTGATAATAATACGAAGTGAAAGAAATCTGCTACAGTGGCTGATAAGCAGCATTGTTACAGCGACATCTTAATGAGCTGTGAGAGGAAGTACATAGCATCTTGAATCAATTTTCAAAGGACGTTAGGTGTTATGAAAGCCCGTGATGACAGGAAAAATTTAAACGCTAATAGCAGGCTTGGAAAATGATTCAGCTTAAAAACTGTGAGCATACATCTGGGAAGAATTATATAAGGCTCCAACCTAAGGAACTATGCGTGCATTTTGTAATAAACTGAAAAACAAAAATTGATAAAGCATTAACATGTTATTTATTTATTTATTTTTTTTGAGCAGTCTGACATTTTGGGGGTTATGTTACTGAGGAAGAGAGTAATTCATGGTACAGGACAAATAGCAGCTTTTGCCATGACTGCTTACCTTAAAGGACTGCTTTGAAAATAAGATAACGTGTGTGAAAATGCTTTTAAAACATTACTTTGCAGGCCGGCCAAGTGGCTCAGTTGGTTATTTGCAGAGGAGAGCTTAGTTAATTTATAGGTGAAACCGGAGTGCTACACAGTTTGGAATACAAAGAATGAGCGCCAGTCATTTCCCACGAATGATGTTGGAACCCCACCAGCCAGTAAGGCAGGAAGTTCAGGAGTCCATTCTCATTCCACTGTTACTTTGTTTTATTGTTAGGATGGTGTGGTGATGTGACAGGTGTTGTGAGGGAGGAGCTGTCACTATGGCATTCTGACTTGTGCGTTTAAATCTATCATTTCTATCACTGCACCACTGTTGCAATTATCACATTCACAATTAGTGTCCGATCTTGTTCTCAGTAGGATACAAGTCCTCAACAGCTCACATTATTCTTCCCTATGATTGCAGATGATGTATTATGACAAATTTTTTGGTAATTAAATCCACTTGAGCATGATCTTTGAAACGCCCTTCTCTCTCCTTCCAATGTGGTTGTGTGTTCCAGGGACTTCAAGTTTGGTCCTGCCTCCTTATCTTGAGCAATGTTATTAATGTACTCTTAGTAGACTCTGAAGCCAAACTGTCCAGGATCTTTCATTTCCAATCCCTGTTTGAACCAAATGGCACAAATTGAGTTGTTGACCACTCCTCAGAGGCGGCAAAGTGAGTCAATAGGTGGATGAGGCAGAAGGTGTGGGCAGCAGGAACAAAGCTGAGAATTTCCTAGGAAGAGATAAAACTCCTAAGAAAGACTCCAGGGTGGATAAGTGCTTTCTGTGCTGGAAGTTTACCCCCAAATATCGGGTCTGAAATAAGGTGGCAGAGGTTAAATCTGCTCTAGCAGCCATCAAGGCTGCCAAGGTGAAGTTCTTTCACAGCAGTTGTTTAAAGAAGGACAAACAACCTGGATCACTTGTATGCCATTGAGATGTTTTAATTTCCTGATTGACCTATTAGCAATCCACTCTGTTTCACTTACCACTACCTTCTAGCACACAAACCTAGAACCCTTATTCCTGTTTCCTCCTTGGTGACAGCCTCCACAAGGGGTCATACTGAAAGCCATTCAAAATACTGTTAGTTTTGCTAATACTTAATTTTGCTAATAAGCCTCTTGGAGGACAGGAACTTACTTAAGACANTGTTTAATTTTGAGCAACAGGAATAGTAAACTTTACCTAAATCACTTTATATTATGAATGAAAATAAATTACTAGTTTGTATTTCAGATGTAAACATTGTATTTTTGTCTACATTAAATGGAAATATCAGAAATTTTATTAATTTTTTTGTAGTAGTATTTTTGTGAGAACAAGAGTGTGAGTGTGAGTTCTGAAGTCTGTTTTATGTACTTGTTTATACTATCTTTTTTCCCAAAATCAGGGGTGTAATTTTTAATAAATTACTAATCCCATGTTTTTGTAAGTTTCATTTGCAGAGCTTACATTTTTTTCTCTCTCCTTAAAACACATTTGTTTTAACTGTAGGAGAAATTATTCCTCTCAGCATTTTACCTATTCTTCTTTCTGATCTTAGTTGGTTTGAATACATTGAATGCATTTTTGTTAATGATTCAACAAAAAGTATTTCAGTTTAAAAATTTCCTCTTTATGTCTCTAATGGGAACTTTTCAGTTTTCTAGTTGCAATGTCTCTTTCTAGTTTGTATATATTTATGTTATATTTTAATCGATATGTACATACATTATTCATTTTATTTAAATTAAAACTAATTATCCTTATGTGAACATGCTCAGCTCTAATGAGAATCGTCCTTGGGCCTTTAGTAGTAACCAGCTAACCAAGAGGAAACAAACTAAAAACCTTATGGTAGTCCATTTTAGTGAAGAATGATGATGTTAAATCTGATTGCTTTTAGATTTTCCTGCTTTATTTCATAGTTTAAAAATCCACTTATAACTTTGAAGCTCTGTGACTGACATGATTTCTTCTATCCAGACCATGAATTTGCTACCTGCAAAGAGTTAGTATGTATCTGGCATTTTGGATGGCTAAGCAGTACTCAAATCACATTCAAGTTAGAACTCTTTTGTTTTAAAACATTTTTAATAAATATAAACACCAAAAGAGACTATACTTTTACTTGTTAAAAAAAATTTGAGTTGGGGGGAGTTAGGACCTTTGTGGATACTAAGATGTTTATTTTTAATATTGTGACAGAAGGCATTAAATATTTAAGTGTTCTTTATTACAGTTGATGCTCTTGTAGTTAACTTTTCAAAATTAACATATTACTAATTGTTGACTTAGTTTTGAAGTTTGCGTTTAACTATAGTTGAAATGGCAGGAATCTTGTTTTACACGTTATTAAAGACAAATTTATTAAAATAAGTTATTTAGCACCAATGGAGTATTACATTATTTTATGTTCTTTTATATTTTACTTAGAAGTTTAGAACTCCTCTGGCATTTCAACTGATAGTGTATATGAGGTGTGATCAACCAATACAGAGAATGTTTAAATTAAAAAAAAATTATTACAGTAAAAGACACACTGCCATTAATCCCCCTCAAAATACTCCCTCTTGCTTCAAACACACTTATCCCATCATTCTTGCCACTTTCTNAAAATCAGAAATGAATGAGGAGACATTAAAACTGATACAAAGGATCATAAGACACTATTATGAATACTTGAACAGCAAAAATTTAACAACCTGGAAGAAATGGATAAATTTCTAGAAACATACAATCTATCAAGACTGAATCAGGAAGAAACAGAAAACCTGAACAGACCAATTACTAGTAAGGAGATTTTTGAATCAGTAATCAAAAACCTCCCGACAAACAAAAGTCTAGGACCAGGTGGCTTCACCGGTGAATTCTACCAAACATTCAAAAGAGAATTAATACCAACCCTTCTCAGAATCTTCCAAATAATAGAAGAGAAGGGAATGCGACCAAACTCATTTTATGATGCCAGTATTACCCTGATACCAAACCAGACAAAGCTTTTCCTCTAAGATCAGGAACAAAACAAGGATGCCTACTCTTGCCACTTTTATTCATTTTGTTCTTGGAAAGAGAAATAGAATTGGAAGCCCTAGCAAGAGCAGTTAGGCAAGAAAAATAAATAACGGCAATCCATATTGGGAAGGAAGAAGTAAACCTGCCTCTATTTGCAGATAACATGGTGTTATCTATAGAAAACCCTAAAGATTTCACCACAAAACTGGTAGAACTAATAAATGAACTCAGTAAAGTTGCAGGATACAAAATCAACATACAGAAATCTGATGTGTTTCTCTACATGAACAACTATCAGGAAAAATTAAGAAAATAATCCTATTTACAGTTATATCAAAAAGAATAACATACCTAGGAATAACTTTAACCAAGGAGGTGAAAGACCTGTATATTGAAAACTATAAGACATTAATGAAAAAAATTGAAGAAGAAACAAATAAATGGAGATATAGTCCATCTTTGTGGATTAGAAGAATTATTATCAGTAGAACGTCCATACTACCCAAAGCAATCTACAGATTCAATGCAATACCTATCAAAATTCCAATGGCATTTTTACAGAAATAGAGCATACCATCCTAAAATTTGTATGAAACCACAAAAAGACCTCAAATAGCAAAAGCAACCTTGAGGGGAAAAAAAGAGCTGAGGGCATGAAACTCCCTGACTTCAAACTATACTACAAAGCTATAGTGATCAAAACAGTATGGTATTGGCGTAAAAACAGACACAGAGAACAATGGAACAGAATTGAGAACCCAGAAATAAAACCACCCACATACGGTTAATTTATGCCAAAGGATCCAAGAATACAGTGGAGAAGGGACAGTCTCTTTACTAAATCGTGTTGGGAAGACTGGACAGCCACATGGCAAGAGAATGAAACTAGACCCCTATCTTATACCA
>NW_017731374.1:151175-153190 GCF_001890085.2 Hipposideros armiger
TCCTATAAATGTATTAGAAAGCTTAACATTGTTTGTTAAGATGGCAGTATGTCTCGAGGCGATCTACAGATTCAATGCAATCCTTATCAAAATTCCAGTAATCTTTTTTGCAAAAAATGGAAAGGCTGATCCTAAATTTATGTGAAGGTGGTTATGTATGAGCTCAACAACATAGGCCACTCTACGACTCACCAAGACCAACCTGGCTACAGCTGCTGTTTTAGATACCAGTAGTAGAGCCCAACACTGAGCCCTCAGTATGGCATCAGTTTGATTCCATTGGACTACTTTCGTCATAGAAGGGGCAGCGCTTTGTTCTTATTGGAATAGACATTTTGGACACAGATTTGATTTCCCTGCATGCAATGGTTCTGCCAAAGCTATCATCCTTGGGCTTACAGAATGCCTTATATACCATCTTAGTATTCCACATAGCACCGCTTCTGATCAAGAAACTCCTTTCACAGCAAATGAAGTGCAGCAATAGGCCCATGTTCATGATATTCACAGGTCTTACCATGTTCCCATGTTTCTCGCTTGTGTCTCATCTCTGCCCTCTATTGGCTTAGTGGCTCAGGTTCTAAGCGAGTCTTAAAGCTTTGTTAAGAAGAGCACACATCGAATAGGGACCCAGAACACCCTTAACAATGTTTTTTTTTTGTTTTTTGTTTTTTAAAGATTTGTATTGGGGAATTGGGGAAGGGGAACAGACAAGTTGCTGTCCTTTTTTTCTTCAGTCTAGTTGTGGAGGACGTTGCTTCACTGGCACAAGTTGGCACCATCATTGCGCTCTTCCCAGGGAGGCAGATCAGTCGCCAGCTTCTGGACGGCCGCTCACGACGGCTGCTGGCCGCTAACGCTGGCTGCTGGCTACATACAGTAGCCCATGGCAACCCACTGCAGCAGGGGNATACTGAAAGCCATTCAAAATACTGTTAGTTTTGCTAATACTTAATTTTGCTAATAAGCCTCTTGGAGGACAGGAACTTACTTAAGACATTCTTTGCAGAAAAAAGATCTGCATTAAGGTGACTTTTAGTCCTTGACTATTCAAAATACAGCTGACAGCTGTAAAAGAGAAATTAAAACATATTTAAACTGACAGGGCACTTGCCTCGGAAGACACCCCACTACCTAAAGGAGACAGATAAGTTCAATTCAGGCAACGGTGTGAGGAAACTGGCAAAGCAAGTAAATTAGAAACTAACAGTTCTTCAAAAGAGCCATTTATCATGATTGCATTTAAAAATTTTAATTGATGTATAACATTCTGAAAAGTGCAGAAATCTTAAGTGTTTGTCTTGTTAAATGATCACAAAGAGAACACACCCATGCATTTATCCTGGCGTGTCTGACTAATTTTGTGCATATTATGTTTGTCAGATTCATTTGTGTTAGTTTATGTAGCTTGTAGTTCACTCTTTTTTGTGTTAATATTGCACTGTATGACGACACCTCAATTCATCTATCTGGTCCATTATATTGATGGAAATTTAGATTGTTTTTAGTTTTGGGCTGTTGCAAGTATTGCTGCTATAAAGATTCTTTTGCATATCTTTTGGTGTACATGTGTTTCATATATTTTTGTTTCATATAGTCTAAAGAATGAGAGTGCTGGGTCATGCATGGGGTATGAACATACTCGTATTCAGCTTTTGTAAATAGCTTCAAAAAGTTTTCCTAGTTAGTTGGCATTTATATAGCTTAATGTTCTCTGAGTTTCCTGGATCTGTGATATGGTGTCTGACCTTAATTTGGGGAAATTCTCAGTCATTATTACCTCAAATAGTTCTTCGGTTCCTTTCTCTCTTTCTTCTTCTGGTATTTCCATTGCATATATGTTATACTTTTTGTGGTTTTCCCACAGTCCTTGGATATACTGTCCCTTTTTTTCCAGTCTTATACTCTCTTGCTTTTTGGGTTTTGAGGATTCTATCGATATATTCTCTAGCTCAGAAATTCTTTCCTCAGCCATTCTCATCTATTAAATAAGCTCATCAAAGACATTCTTCATT
>NW_017731374.1:156934-160668 GCF_001890085.2 Hipposideros armiger
CCTCATATGTGGGATCCGAACTGGGGCCCTCTAGCGTCCCAAGCCAGCTCTTAACCAATGCGCCACTCTGCCGGCCCTTAACAATGTTTTTAAACTGGGTTAACAGGAGGTCAATCTGGGTTCCGGAGTTCCTAATTACCCTAAATAAGGCAATTTCCACACCTTCTACCATAAGAACCAATTTTTAAAAAATCTGCTCTAGAAAAGTTAGGGCAGTAAGTAATATATTGACTTTTTAAATTTTAATTTTATTTTTTCATCCTCTCATCTCTTCGGAATGACACTGAAGTTACACACCTACATTCTCCTTACTGAGGGGTGCCATTCAAGCCATCTTGGATGAGCAGACTGAGAGAACCAGGCTCAGGGCTGTGCCTGTGTGCGTTCCTCATCTCCTCATCATAAATCTATCTTTCCTCATCCCTGAGCCCATAGAGTGCTGCGTTTATTAAGATGAGATTGGCAGATAAGATACTGGGATCTCAGCCATGCATGGTAGGAAAAACCAGCCAGCAAGGACTGAGTACATGGCCAGGAATGTTAACTCATCCATAGGAGGGTTCTTGTGGAGGGTTCTCTGAAGGGTATTAGTGGACTGGGACTTGAGCCACTTGTATTAGTTGGATAGGCCAACTGCAGTAACCAATGTCTCCAGTTTGTATCATGGCTCAAGCACATGCAAGTTTATTTGCACTCACATGAACAGTCCAAGACATTTCCAATTTGTGGGAAACTTATCTGCACATGCATTCAGGGTCCCAGTCTAATAGGCTCTTTAATAAATGGCTTTCAAGGTTGCCCTGGAAACAAACACCCCACCACTGGAAGGGGAAAGGGGCACATACACGTTTTTATGACTGGACCTGGAATACCACTTCTTACTTTCCTTTGGTAAAACGGAATCGCATATGGCCACATCTCACTGCAAGAGACACTCAGCTCCACACCCGAGAAGAAGAGGAAATGAATTTGGTGAGGACTAGCAATGTCGGACAGAGCATCTCTATCCAAGGGGTCCGGAGCAGGGCAGCTGGAGCAAAAGCCAAGGTTCTGCTGGAATTCAGACAGGGGGCAGTATTCTATCTGAACTGTCCTGCCCAATTTGGAGTAAGACGTTAGCCAGCTGCTGATGTGGAGGTGGTTTGGTGATGGGAATGTTATGGATGCTAGTGTCCAGGCCCTGGGAAAAGGGGGCTCCAAGAATCAAGTAGTGGGGGCTTCTGGGTCCCGAGCCACAAGAACGAAGACACAAGTCCAGGCTCCAGTGGTGATATTGAAGGCCAGTGATATGGACAGAGATTTGGGAGAAGGCTGGCATGTGAGGGCTTGCGTTGGAGATTCTTTACCTGTGACAGCAAGACTTAAGTCCAGATCCCCGGTGCTGGGGAACCTGGGACTTTTTGGGTCAGGCTTGGCTGTGGGATAGTTTGTAGATGGGCCTCCTCTTGAGTTTTTTATTTTTAGCACTGTCTTTCCCGGAAGGGTACTCACCTGTGCCCATCAAAGAGCTTCATCTCCTCAGGAGAGAGGTGTCCTGGTACCTCAAGCAGCCATATTCACATCCCCCACCTTTTAGGAATTTACGTTAAAATAATGCTGGGATACAGGTCACAAATTTCTGATGTCCCGTGATCTCCCAGGACACATTTTTGTCTCACAGGTTAGGCATGTCACCTTGGGGCTAAATAACTCCTAGATTCTAAATAGCCAATAGATTCTGGAGCATGAATTGGTTGCTTTGTTTGCTTTCCTCTTTGGAGGAGGCCAGAAAATCTTAACAATTGTTTAGGGCCTTCTGAAAATTGTCTTCTAAGGATGATGCTGCATGTACTGTCTAGAGATGTTGTTGGAACAGATGTTGTGAGAGGCTCTTACACTCTAATATGCTGAGAATGCCTGTGTATCCCCTAGGCATTAGCGCAGAAAACCCTCAAACACATTCATAGCACTACAGGGCGTTGCCTTCCACTTGACCCGTCTGTTCTCTTGATTGTCCAATGCACAAGGGTTATTAAGAAGCTGAAAGATGATTATTACACTGTATCGCAGTTGCCAGCTATATGCTGGCAGATTTTTGAAAACAGATTCAGGAAACCACTGTGTATGGTAGTGACATAATAGGATGTGGAAGATTCTGGTCTTGGAGTAAGCTAGTCTATTTCCTACAACAATATATGTGATGGCAAAGGAGGCAATACATTATAGTATTTCAACATAGACTCTGTAGTAAATCTGCCCATTAATGGCAACTTGCCCTTGGGCAAATTTTAAGCACTTAAGTGCCCCAGTTTCCCCATCTGAGAAATGGAGATTATGATATCACTCACTTCCGTAGGGTTATTGATAGAACTAAATAAGACAATGTGTGGAAAGTGCTTAGCACAATGTCTGGCAGATAGTAGGCCCTCAAAAATGTTACCTATTATTTTGGGCTAAGGTTTTTAAAAAAAATCTGTCATTTGAGTAAGAAAACATGGGAGGTTAATCAGCTATCAAATCCAAACACTTGTTCTTAATGGTTAGAAATGAATCCTTGAGGGCCGGCTGAGTGGCGCGATGGTTAAGAACTGGCTTGGGACNTTCTGAGGCTTGCTTTGTCTCTTCTAATTGTGTTTTTTGACTTTTGGTATGCCTCCTAATTTTTTCTTGATACCCAGACAGGATGCACTGGGTAGAAGGAACTGATATAAATAGGCCTTTAGTAATGTGGTGGTGAAGTGGGGGGAGGGGAAGCATTTTATAACCTTATGATTAGGTCTCAGTTTTTCAGTGCCTCTGGACTAGGAGCTCCACAAGTGTTTCTCAGCTTTTTTTTTTCTATCCCCTTAGGTGGGACAGGAAGGCTAGAGTGGGCTGAAATTGGATATTTCTCTTCTCCCCATTCAGTTAGGCTCTGATAATACCCCAGAATTTAAAAAAAAAATTTAATTAGAGTTTATTGGGGTGACAATGGTTAGTAAAGTTACATAGGTTTCAATTGTACAATTCTGTACTATATCGTCTATATATCACATTGTGTGTTATGCAGAAGTGACTCTGGGTGGTGAACTCCCTAGCATTTTAAGCTGTGGTTATGTTAGATTCCCCTGGGGCAGGCCTAGTTAAGAACAGAGTATTCTGACATATTTCAAAATGGTTCCCTTGTCCTGCCCCCTGCTGGATGCCCAAGGGATTTTTCTCTGAAGTTTACTGTGGGCATCTTTTAACTTTATGTGTTTCCCTGGAAATCACTTCAGCCAGAGCAGGAGGGGCTTGCAGCAATGGGGGTGGTGCAACAACAAGGGCTGCCTACCTCTTTGCACTCTTGTGATGGGAAATAGCAATCAGTGATCAAAGCACCGATATCTGATACTTGGAGGACAGGGGCTTTTTGCCAATCCTGGCTCCCGCAAGTTGTGTGCAGGTAATTCCTGGAACACGTGCACAGCTGGCTGCCACAGGGCTGGGGTGAAGGATGAGTGGCTGCTACTGTGCTAAGAGCTGAAATTGACCAAAATTAACCATATAAAGAAAGAAAGTCTGTGAATTATTAGAGCCCCAGAAGGAGAAAAGAGGTAGGAGGGGGCAGAAAGTTTATTTACGTAAGTAATGACTGAGAACTTCCCAAATCTGGAGTGAGATTTGGATATCCATATTCTTGAAGCTTATAGGTCACCAAATGATCTCAAAGTGATGGTCTCCAAAATACATTGTAATAAGACTGTCAAAAATGAAAGACAAAAAGAGAATCTTAA
>NW_017731374.1:164303-167860 GCF_001890085.2 Hipposideros armiger
TTTGCATCTGACCAGGCACTAAGAACCTGCCGATTCCCCATCCTGAGTGCTTATATCTCTCTGCTCCTCCCTCCTACGGCCTCTGCTTTTATTCGGGCTCCCACCACCCTTCACTGGGTTTAGATTGACAGTGAGGGCCCCATATTTGTTGCTTTTGACTTCTGTGTCTTTACTTTTCCCACCCTTCTCTCCACACTGCCACAGAGGGACTTTGCTAAAACATGGTCAGATCAGTTGTTACACTGCTTAAAAATCTTCAAGTGTGTAGACAAATCCTTACCTGGATATTCCAGGCTCTTCACAACCTACCCAGAGACTGGTTTCCAGCTTTCCCTTCCTCCCACCCCTTTCTCTCCCACCTTAGAATCCTGCCCTCCTACCTCTTATTCTGTTAATTCTAACTCGTTCATCCGCCTGGCTCTACATATGTGTTTCTTCTCTGCCTTGCGTGTTCTCCATTATCTGTCGCTTGAGCTTCTACTTATCAGCTCAGCTCCAACATTACCAACCCTGGGAACCTTCCTTGACTTTTCTGAGGAGCTTTAGAATCTCTCTTTTTGGTTCTCCGGCCATTACTTCATTTTAAAAAGCATGTCCTACTTGTATGGTAGTCTTTCTACTGGACTGAGAGCCTCTTAAGGGCCCAAACAATGTACTGCCTTATTCATCTTTGCACCCCAACGCTCAGCGCCCCAACGCTCAGCACAGTGTTCAGTACTTATTAAGTAGCTGCTTAATAAGTGTTTGCTGAAGGAATGACGGAAGGAGAGTGAGTGTATTGCTACAAGAGGATTTCCTTGTAAGGAACAAAACCTCCGCTGCCCAGGCATACCATGCTGCCTTTGAGAGAGTATTTATGTTCTGCATCATGGCAGCCATGGCAGAGGAATGCAGCTCTCAGGGGAAAGCACTGGAGAGTTTGGGCAGGTGAAATGTAATTATCCAAGCTGGCCCTGGGCCAAGGATGCTCAGAGCTGCCGCGAGGCCAGGGCTAAACACAAACGGGTATGACCTTCCTCTCTCATCCCTTTTGAAGAGCTGCTCCTCTGGCAGCCTGGGGCTCCCTAACAGCTTGTGGGAGCCTGGGGTCAGTCTCCCTCACAGGGAGGGGGCAGCAGAGCCCCGTGACCCAGCTGAGCTGGCTGCTTGGCTCTTGGCTGCCTTTGGTCTACACACACAGCCTGGTGTGGAAACGGAAGCTGGCCTGTGATCCCCTTTCATGCTTTTCAGCCAGCCGCTCGGCTGCATTCCTTCCAGCTGAAGTTAGCAACATGCACTTGCCTTTGAGGACACAAGACCCCAGCATGTAACAAGAACTTGACCTCAAGTTGCTGGCAGCCAATTTTCTCATGTGTGTGTGTGTGTGTGTGTGTGTGTGTGTGTTTATGTTTACTTCTAAAAACCATAAATCTTCTATCCAGATTACCAGACAACATATGCAGAAATGCACAGAATTAAAAAGCCTTTTTGCGGCTGCTCCTAAATCCTTTCTGGAAGAAGATGCAGGTTACATACATAGAAAGCTGAGATTTAAACGCAGGAAGTCGGATTCCAGGGTCTGAGCTCTGAGACCCCTGACTTGGTAGCAGGTTGGCCTCTCAGAGGATCTACCTGGGAGGGGTGGAGGGGTGGGGGTAGCAGAGGTCAACAAGCATAGCTGGGAATCCTGCGCCCCTGCTTTTTATAATGAAAACCAAAGAGCCTTGGCTGTTCCACAAGTGAAATGACCTTGGAGGTCGCCACAGGAGACGGGCGGGAAACTGCAGCCTAGAGAACAAGGCACGTCCTTTATACAAAGCAATCTCACGTTTAGTCAGTATTGTGCCTGTCAACCGTTCTCCAGACAAGATTTTATGCCCAGAGCAGACACTTTCCCCTAAACAGCAATAGTCCTGTATGTTCTGCTTTTCATTTCCTTGATTCTCCCCTCAAAGGTCTCTAAGCAATTTACAAACCGTGGGTTGTGTTTGCAATTTGGACCCTTAAAGTTGATCTGTCTTGCGCTCCCCTCTCACTTTTGCTTTGTCTTTTATGATTGTGATTGAAAAAGAGGAAGAGTGGGGAGACCGAAGCTCATGAATGTATATGAAGCCATTACATCGGCTGGGTGAAATACTCTCGCCCAGGCACTCTTTTTTTAAATGGTTGTCTCTGCGTCACCAGAACTGCTTTGGAGCTTTTCCCTCCAATTGCACAAATTCATTATTTACTCTTACTGCATCTATTTACAAGTCCATGTGGACCCTCTGGGATGCCCCGTTTGGGCCTCAGAGCTCTGGTAATGAAGCCGGGCTCACTCTGCTTTGATAGATCTCATGACTACTGCTGCTTGGGCGGTAGAGACTGTGCCCACCTCTTTTTTTGGAAGGTCAGCCTGACTGAGGACAAAAGATTTTAAATTGTTCTCTATGGAATCCTGGAATCCTGAGTAGGCTGCCAAGGATTCTAGGAAATAACAACAATAAAATCAGCCATGGACATTCTTTTATTTTTCAAGGCACTATGATTTTGGTTTGATTGTTAAACTTTTTCTGGGGTTAAAAAAATACATACCTAGTGCAAGGCACACCCTGAAGCTTGTTTTAAGAGTTAAACACAGGTGCGGATCACGCGTCTATGGAGGAGCCAGATGAGAGGAGGTACTGGGACGTTCTGTGCCAAATAGAGATTTGTCATTTGACTAGGATGTCAGCTCCAAGAGGAAGTTTATATCTGGCAATAGTAGCTGCTGAATAAATATTTGTTGAATGAATGAATGAGCTTTCTGGCCGCTCTCTGTCCTCTGATGGTTGCGCTTGCAGGCTTCATTCTGCTCCAGCTCTTGTGCTCATTTCGACCGAGTGAGCAGTTTTATCAGCAGCTTTGCTTCGAATCAGGACCCTCGGGCCTGACTGGCATCAGGCGACCCTATCATGATCCATTGGCTGACCCACCATTGCTTCCTGTGTCTCCTTTGCTGCAAAGACTTGCTCTCACGGGACTTCCTTGGGCACTTGGCTCAACGCTGATCCTATGTCTTCCCTCTGCTCTCTGGTGATGGTGGCTCAGGTCCCTGCTCTCTAGTCCTCCTGATTCAAGGGCAGGAGCTCTGAGATCCTGTCGCCCTTGGGTGCTTTTCCAGGAAAATGCCTATTTTCCTAACTCCAGAGTCGTGGCACCAGCTGAGATGACCCCTCCCCTGGAGCTGAAAGCGCTGTAGCCTGGGTGCTCCCTGGAATACGCTTCTCTAGCTAGCCAGACCTCTCAGAGAGCTGAGCACCTGTATATGGGGGCGACGCTATCAGGGTTTGACTCAGTTTCCCTTTTAGAGTCACCCATAATGCTCTAGTCACCCAACCTGCAGTCTCCCCAGAAAGGTCCAGGTTCTCAAACTAGAGTTTAGAGGGAAAGGGAGTCTCTAACCTCTACACAACTGGCCATAGGTAAGTTAACAATGATAGTACAAGTGTCTCAACTGACAATTTTCTTTCGGAAAATACTGGGGCCCCTGGCCTGTTTGCTGTCTGAGGTTGCATTTGTAACATTAGATAAAATTATTACTAAAAATCCTCTTTATT
>NW_017731374.1:171111-175820 GCF_001890085.2 Hipposideros armiger
GTGTATTTTCACACAATGGACAAAGATTTCCATTCTTCAGATTGTGAATTCAGACTGCCAACCATGTGAGCTTCCTTATCTTTCTCTTCCCTGCCATCACCAAGCCCTGCTGTCTCGGTCTGCTTATTGGAATCCCATTGTGTTGATTTCTCACGGTTCCAAGTTTTGATCAACCTATAACTTCAAATACTACCTCTAGTCTGATGATTACCTGTTTTGCACCCCCAGCCCAAATATCTCTCTAGATATAAGACCATTTAGATTGTCTCAAAGCTTTCACTCATTTATACCTGTTATAAGTTTGAGGTTGAGTCCCAGTCCCAAAATTTTCTGCTTTTTCTGCTGAAAAGGGAGAGACTGGATACCCACCTGCCAAAGATGGTGGGAGGATAGAGTGAGATAATGAATGTAGAAGTGCGTTGTAACTTAGAATGGATGTCAAAAAAAGCCCAAAAAACAAAAATTAGAAAGTCCTCTACCAATCTTCATTGACTTGTGAGTTGTATTTGAATTTTCAGAGGATACCAGCTAAATTTAGAAATTGCTCCTGCAATAGACACATGATGCCACCAGGTGGCAGGAGAAACCTGTGATGCAATCAAAGAGGGGGAAAAAAAACCCCCAAAAAACAAAAAAACAAAACAAAAACAAAACGTTCCAGGAGATAGAAGTAATAAATTCTGGTTGTTAAAAGCAGTCAACTCTTTAGTGATTATTAAATAAACAAGAAAGCTTATTTATAAATCACAGCAGCTCTGAATACACCAAATATAAAGGCTCTAATTCGATGTGTTTAAAACAGTTTTTTAGGGTATGTTGATCATTTTCCTGATGGTCTTACACAAAACCCCAAATATATAAAATAGGTAAAAGTGACAGTACTTTTTCTGAAGTAGGACAGGGACACTGGAAGTCTTTTTGCTCATCTTCCTCTTTTATCCTTGAGTCACCTCTGCAGAACCTCAGGTCTTGATGGGACAGAGTTTTAAATCACTATTTTGATAAGTATATTTTTCCAACACCCTCTTAAAGCATTCTTTTATCATTAGGAAAAAAATACATATTACTTTAAAAAATATTGACTTTAAAGTTTATATTAAATATTCATATAAATATATAGAATATACAAACATAATTTTATAGATGCTATATAAGAGATAAGATATGTAAATATAAATTTTAAAGTTTTAGATAAAAACATTATTTTACGGCACTTAAGAAAAATGCCTTATTCAGATGGTTGCTGAACTTGTCATGGTGATCACTTCTTCGGGTATGTAAATGTTGAATAACTATGGTATACACCTGAAACTAATATAATACTGTATATTAGCTATATTTTAATAAAATCCTTTTCCAAAAAATGCCTTAAAAGAATATTCTTAACATTCTCAGTAAGTCTCCATTTCTTAAGTATTGGAAAATTTCTACCTAGCTTTCAGTTCAAGATGGCAGACTGAGAACATCATTCAACCTCTTTCACCCTTAAAAGTATCACCATGAATAAATTAATTAAATGTAAACAAGTATTAAAATGAGCCAATTTATTAAAAAATGAAAATGTGGTGTAGCACCTTAGAAGATCAAATATTTTGAAGAATTTGTAGAATATAGACAGCATATGGGGTTTAAAGTCGTGGGCAAGCCGGAGTGGAGAGGGCCAGGGCTTGGTCCTGCCCTCCAGAAAGCAGCAGAGAGGAGAGGAAGCAGGTTTTCATTGGGAAGGGGAGAACCTCCCCACCTCCCCGAAGTCAACAGTATGGAGAATTCTGGGATGGGAATAGGAGTAGCCAAACTCTAGGAGTAATCTAGAGACAATGAATAGAATGCCTGCAGAACGGCTGCCGTGTTTACCTCTTCACTCCATATTCTTCCCCACAAATCCCCCTGAACAACGGATGTGCTTTCCATCTCAGGCTGGAGAGGAATCTTTTCTAAAGAAATCAAGAAATCTGCATGCAAGAGCCCACGTCCCCATAAAAGGGACTATTGTAACCCAGAATACAGTCTTCTTTATCTAGGCACTGGGGCCAGTGGGCGCTGGGGATGGTGCCGCCTGCCTGCTCCCCATTCTCACACCCTAAAGAGAAGCTTTCTCATCAACACACTCCTCCTGTTACTCAGGAGGGAGGCTGGCAAGGGCGGAGCCAACATAAACCCATCTCTCTCCATTAATCAACCTTGACCTTTCTTCAAAAATGTGAATGGATAACCAGCAATCACCAAATTCATGAAGAGAGAGAGAAGCAAAACACGAGAATGAGCTAACAGAACTGACCCCGGAGAAAATAGGGATAACTGAGAGCAAAGAGGAAAACTTGAAAAGGATTATTAAAGGCCAGCCGAGTGGCGCGATGGTTAAGAACTCGCTTGGGATGCCAGAGGGCCCCGGTTCGGATCCCACATATGAGGGCCAGTGACACTGCCCTCTACNTTTTTAAGCTGAGCCATCCTGCCACCTGTTGGCAGCTCAGCGGCAGCTCAGCTTGGGCCGGGAATCAAACAAGTGGCCCTGTTGCTCAGAGCTCAAACTCTTGAGAGAGCTCTTAACCAACTGAGTCACTCGGCTGGCTCTAGAGAGAGAGAGCCTTTCTTCTTAGAGGATGTGGCTCATGTCCTTCTGATGAGGATGTGGGGGGAATGGAAAAGTAAAGAACCGACACGGACAGGGTATCAGGGAAGGTTTCAGGGAGAGACATGAGAGCAAAAGTTTTAGAGGAAGCAGCTGCTGGAATCTAAGAATCAAGGGTGGAAAGGAAAATTTTAAGAAGTTTTGCTTGGGTTTACAATTGCAATCTTAGTGTTTTTTAAGAGCACAATAAAAATTTCAAATTATTTTTGGCTGCTGGGTTAGTTTACTTGAATGCTGGAATCAAATTACTTGAGAATCAGGGATTTCATTCAACAAATATTGAGTGCCAACTACTGGGGATCCGGCAGTGAGCAAAACAGACCCCCAAACTCTTGCTCATGGAGCTTACTGGAAGAGATAGAAAGTAAGGAAGACGGTACATTATGTCATTTACTGTAAAGTGGTGAGTGCTGTGGGAAAAAGAAAGCAGGAGAGGTAGACAGGGAATTCTAAAGGAGGAACATGTTGAAAATTTTAACTATGGTAGCCCCGGAAATCCTCGGTGAGAAAGTGTCACGGGAGCAAAGATTTGAAGGCTGTGAGGGGGCGAGCCATGCAGGTGTCTGGGACAAGGTCCCAGGAGAGTTAGTACAGAACATGTCTGTGTGACACATAGGAGGCCAGTGTGGCTGGAGTGACATGATTGACGCAAAGCGTGGCAGAGTTGCACTCAGAGGCCCTGATCATACAGGGGTTTCTGAGCTATTATAAAACCTTTGGCTCTTCCTCAGAAGACCTCTGAGCAGAAGAGTGATACGTGTGCCTGTTTGAAAATGGAAGGGGAGGCAGATACAAGGAGAACAGTTAAGACTTATTACAAAACCCAGATGATAGATAAAGATGGTGGCAGTGAATACAGTGAGAAAGGTGTGCATTTGTTAGCATTATGCGCCCATTTACTTATTAATTATTTAATGTAATCATTTAATAAATGGTTTAATAAATATTTATGGAGTCCTCACAGAGATTACAATCTGAAATGAAAGAGAAATAATTATCGCAAGTTAATCCAGCTTTGGAATTCTAGGAGTCTAAGGAACCAGTGAATATAGCATTGGAAAGGGAGAAACTGGCTCCTTCCCATCAGGGAATCAATTGAGAAGCAGAAGGACATCTTTGACAGATGACATTCGGCTCTGTGTGGACAGAAGACCGAGCAGGGGCAGAGGCCCAGAGCTGAGCAAGGGGAATGCTGAGGAATGTACAGTTTTGGAGCCTGGTGTGTGAGAGAGTGTGGCTGGAGGTTATGCCTAAAGGCAGGTGGGGGGCAGTAGTGAAGGGCATGGGATGGGAATTCTGCAGGCTGGATTGGGGGTTGGGGGCTGTTCTCCCCTTGGCAGCAACCACAGCAGTAAAAGAGGACCTGCTTGTCTCAGTCCCACCTGTTCTGGGGAAAAGAGACAGCTCGTGTGCCTGTAGCCGAATGGGATGCTGAGGCACTGAGGCATAAGGTCAGGGCTGCAAGAGCCCTCCAGATCACCAGCCACATCCACTCATTATCCAGGGGGTGGCGTGGAAGCCTCCACAGGAAAGGAATTCTCCAGAGTCACCAGTTAGAAAATGGCGAGCTGGGCTCTTAGCCTGGGTGGCATTCTTTGTCAGAAGGTTTTCCCCACCCTCTCCTTTCTCACCTTTTTCAGTGGAATGTGGCCCTTTCTCTCTGGTATCTAACTGGCCAGGATCCATCCATGCTGAGGACCTGGTTTCTGTCTTGGTTGGCAAATCATGGATGGCACAGATTTTGCCTCAGCGTCACGGTGCTTTAGGGCTCTTTCTTGGGAGTTTTGACCTGTGGCCGTTTCTGCACCTCTTGTCATCGGCCCAGATTCATGCCTGCTCCATACTCTAATCTCTTCCTCCTCTGACTGCTCATCTCTACCCGAAGACTCACCTGAGGCTATGCCCACTTCTGTTCTCTCTCTCTCTCCATCAGTCTTGCATATGAGGCAACAATACCAAAGCCTCTTTTTCCCGCATTCCAGACTCTAAAATATTCTCTTCTAAACCCAGCCCGTAAGGTCTGTCTTCAGCTCTGCCTAAATTCTTGTTCTCTTGTCTATAGTTCTCTCCTTTTTTT
>NW_017731374.1:179525-182327 GCF_001890085.2 Hipposideros armiger
TGAAGAACAAAACGACAGCAACTTGTCTGTTCCCCTTTCCCCAATTCCCCAGCACTGTTCCCATCCCCCCAATTCCCCAATAAAAATAAAAAAAAATTTATAAAAAAAAAGAAAAGGATTATTAAAGATGTGAATTAGTCAAGATGATATTGTTCTCATAAAATGAGAAGAGCTTATTATAATAAAGAGGCAATCCGTGAATAAAGAAAATTCCAAGAAAATTTAACAATATGATTCTTAAATCAAGGCTGCCACAGTGCACAGCCCTGGGGGCATAGCTATGTGAATGGTGCCCTCTGGATGGGGCAGTGCACAGGCTGTGTGGCCGCATGCGATGGCTTGAGTTCGGAGGTCAGGCACCTGGGTTCAAGGCAGTATATGCTACAGAGAGGGAGATGGCTTGACCTCTCTGGGCCTTAGTGTACTCTGGTCCTAAAATATTGTGGGACCAGGAATGTAGTCAGTGAAGGCACAGCAGGAGGCCTTTTCCTGTCTTTCGTTCCTACAGATGTTAAGAGGCTCCCACAGATGACCTTGCTCCTCTCCAGGTCACTTTGTATGTATTGCAACCATTGCAACTTGTTTCTTCTTTGGGACTGGACCTAGCAATGTGAAGGACTTGGGCAGGACCCTCTTTCACAATCCCCTCACCCAAACTCTGACTAGTCAAGAAGCAGTTCTTTCTTGGTAAGACTTCAATCCTGGACAAATATATATCTCCCTCATAAAGATGAGAACAGAGAAAAATCGATATAAGGTTTATGGAAAAATTCTGTAGCACAAGAGAAGCATGTACTGTACTTCTAATGTACTGTAATTTGACTAAGCAAATTCACGTCCCTCTGAAATATTCCTTACAAGAAACTGAAAACACAATAAAAATAAAATGTCAATTTTTAATAAGATACATGTGGATACTTGCTTCTATTAAACTGACCAAGCTGTTATGGAGAGGAACAGGAGAAAGAAAATAAGAGGATGCATACAAATGAAAAATATAGTAGCTAAAATAAAATCTACATAGGAATCAATTAAGTGGAGACAGGATACTATAAAAAAAGCAATTAAGTGAGGTAGAAGACAAAACTTCAGATGTTCTCAGAATGCAGAGGAAAAGGGCAAAGATATTAAAGCAATATGAAAGAAGATGGCGGCTGTAAGTAATAGAAAGCAGAAAGTTACTTCACGATTAATAGGAATTCTAGAAAAACAATCCAGAACAAATGGAGTAAAGTCAATAAGCAAAGGAAAAAATGAGAAAAGGACTTTCAGCTTATTTTTTTTCTTTTAAATTGGATTTCAAAGAAAAAGAAATAACCATGAAGTCTTCCTGAAAAGAAAGAAAAAGAACCCGTTTCTGAAAAATGAGCGAAAAGCAGATGACGTTAGAATTCTTGGCAACAATAATTGCCAGAAAACAATTTAGTGATGTATGTAGAGCTTACTGGGGCAAGTTCTGGTTCCCGTGTGAAAGGAATAGGAAGACACTGTCAGATATGTTTGGTATCTGGAAAAATATACCACCCGCGTAAGACTGCTTCACAAAGTAGTCACAAGGTGTTCCAGCTTTTTGAGACATGGATTACACTGCTGTGAGCATTGAATATATTAAATACCTAGAGGTAATTTAAGTAATAGTGATAAATGTAGTTGCACAGGAGGAAAAGACTACATATCAAGAAATTATACATATTATATATATTTAAAAGAGAAAATAATATTGTCTGAATTCAAAATAAAAAAAAGCAGAAAGGAAAGAATAAAGAGCAAGAGAAAATACAAATTTTCATATTTTCAATAGATTAGTGTTTATAGTTTATAAATAAATATAAATTTGAGAGTGCTTTTACATGCAATTTATTAGTATAATTCCAAATACTTGGAATACTTGTAGAGCAGTAAAATACAGTTTAACCTATAAACTAGAACAGAAAGAAAATATCAAAGAAGCAAAACACAGAAAACCTAAAATGGTATTAAAAAGACCAAGCGTAACAAGTATGTGAATAACTGTAAATAGTTTAAAATTTCCTGTTTTAAAAAAGTTAAACTTTCTCCAATTTGATCATAAAATAAAATTCAGTGGTTTGCTATGTTCAGCAATAAAATAAAAGGCAAAACTATGTTAGGAAAGCAGAAATACGAAAGAAAACAGAGTGGTTATAGGAATCATTTAGAATCGTTATATTTCTAGAAGTTCTGATACAGGTCTGTAGTTCTCTAACTGTAAGAGGCATCACAATCACCTGAGGATCTGTTAACAAACAGATGCTTGGGCCCCACCCACAGACTTTCTGATTCATTAAGTTTGGGATGGAGCATGAGAATTTGCATATCTAACAAATTCCCAGGTGAGGCTGATGCTGCCAGTCACTGAGGAACACTGATGGAGAGTGAAGATTTAATACTAATAAAAGTTTATGTGCTAAGGAATAGCATCAAAATATACATAGTAAAAAAACAATGTAAATATAAGAAGACAAGAGAATAACAAATCTAAACACATTATTTTCTTAAACAGAAGCAATTTTAAAAAGGATAAAATTATCTAAATATTGTAATTAACATCATTATATGAATACTAAACAAATAAAAACATACCCTTTCAAGTGTCCATGGAATATTTATATCTATCCACAGATTAATATACCTTTAGAGACCTTTATAAATATCCATTTATAGAAATCGAGGTAGAAAAAAATATATGATTAAAGGTTTTGGAGAAAATATTAACTTTTTTACACCAAGGAGCTAGGAAAAGAATAAAAAACTAACTTTGGAAAAGTATAAATAGGGCAATTA
>NW_017731374.1:182777-184395 GCF_001890085.2 Hipposideros armiger
AAAAAATGGAAACAAAATTATTAAATCTCAAAAAAGAAAAACAAAGGTAATAATGGATAACTCTTCCCCAACTGACAAGAATTGGAAAATTTTCACATTGTATATACTATTCTATACTGTGGAACCTGATGAATTAAAAGCCAATTAAAAAAATAGCATAATTTAAGTATTCTCTACAGGGATGGATGAAAAGAAAATCTATAGGCCATTCTTAAGAATCTTACAACTTAAAAAAAAAAAAAGAGTGAAAAATGACACACAGAACTAAATAGGGTTTATCCCATAAAGGAAAGGATTACTTTTAGGAATTTATTACAATAACACATTATATCTATAGAGTCACAGTGCGATCCTTAACAAAAGATAAAATATGACACCCATTTACTAGAAAATTTAGCATTAGTAAGAATATCTGTCTGAGCCAAAATCACTCTTGGTGGTGATCAATTATGATGATGTCGAGTTCCCATAAATCTCACAACATTACTGGGAGCATTTACACTTTCCAAGATACAGGATTTGATTGGGTCAGTTTGCCCCCACTTCCATGGAATGTACGTTTAAGTAGTGTCTGTATCAAGCCATTTTAAAAGTTTCTAGCCTTCTTCGTATCTTTGCAACGGCTCCCTGGTGCCATCAGCTATGGCTCAAGTGGCAAGGTTGCATGTGTGACACCTGTGGCTGCTGCCAGGGCATGCTTGGGGGGAAAGACCTGCTCGGGATCCCTTTTCTCAGGAGGAACGTGAACTGGAAGGCAGTCCTTGGGTCTCTTTTGCAATACGTGCAGTTCATGGGCACCTACTTTCTGAGCCATACAGCGTCTGTGATAGAAACAACGCAGGAGCAAGAAGCGTTCAGAAGGGAAGCTGATGTGGCGCGTGACACATTTCTCCATGCAGGAATCCTTAACAATATCGGGAATGGCACTGGACTTCCTGCAGCAACGTGGGCTGAGGTTCTGAGTTCTTTCCCGTGGCTGTTTAAAAAACACCATGACTCAAAAGTCTACAAGTGGTTCTGGGATAACTGGATCTCCAAATGCAAAAAGGTGAAGCTGAGTCCCCATCACACCCAGTATGGAAAAATGAGCTCAAATCAGATTAATGATATAAGTATAAGAGGTACTAGTAGTATAGGATTTTTATAGAAAACATAGGCATACACCTTCACGATCTCAGATTTGGACTTGGTTTCTTAAACATGGCAACAAAAGCACAAGCATCAAAAGAAATAATAGATAAATTGGACTTCATCAAAGTTAAAAACTTTTGTGCATTAAAAGTTTTCAAAGGACACCATCGATAAAGTGAAAACATAATCCACAGAATGGAAGGAAATATTCATAAATCATATATCTGATAAAGGATTTATATCTAGAATATTTAAAGAACTCTTACAATTCAATGATAAAAAGACAACACAGTTAAAAAATGGGCAAAGGATTTGAATAGATATTTCTCCAAAGAAGATATACAAATGGTCAGAAAGCACATGAAAAGATGTTCAATCAACATCCTTAGTCATCAGAGAAATGGAAATCAAGACCATAATGAAGCACTACTTTATACTGACTAGGATGGCTGTGATTAAAAATACAGATAAGGGCCGGCCGAGTGGC
>NW_017731374.1:189355-200518 GCF_001890085.2 Hipposideros armiger
CCTTTCACCCCAGTTGGCATGAGACTCCATCAGCATCTCCTGAACCATCGGGTCCGGTGGGAAACCGGTGGAGAGCGGGAATCCAATGGGAAGGTTGTTGGGTGGATTGAAGCAACACCAGCTGCCCACAGTGAGCCACAAACATGCACTGAACAGGAAATGGGCTCACGGACCAAAGCTGGGCACGGGGACTGGCAATGTGTGTGCCACAGGAAGCACCATGTGTTTAAGCCTGGCCCAGCATCAGTGGGAGTGGCTCACCTCCTGCCTGAGCCTCAGCCTGTGATGAAGATATATGTGTATGAGAGAGCGAGAAAGGGAATGCACATCGGAGCAAGAGAGGCAGCAGTAGGTAAAGACAACGTGAGCTCTGGCCAGCCCCAGAGACTGGGTGGAAGATACGCTCACCCAGCTGAGCAGGCCTTGCGTTGGGTATAAGAGCAACTTGTACCCCTTCAGTGGGTCGTTCGGTTCTGAGTTACAGTTGTTACTGGTCTCCTGCTCACTCTCATGGGATTCTATGTCCCAAAGAACATTTATATGAGGGGTTCAGTGACAGTTACTCCAAAGGAAGTGCAGATCGGGGGTCCTGAGACGTGCAGACAAGGGCTTCTGAAAGAAAGCAGGTATTTGACCTGGGGCTGGAAGGGGGAGAATTTTTAGGAAATGCAGTGACTAGAGGAAGAGCATCTCAGGAGGAGGGGTCATTGGAAAAGGATCCCCTCCCATCCAGCAGGAGAATAAACTGGACAGAGGCCAAGGGTTGGGTCAAGAGGTCAAGGGCCCCCATACTTTGGCTGACCACTGTGGACTTGATCCCTTGCCTTCTTTGACCTTAATAAGTTCCAAGCCACCTTGTTTTGCTGGAGTCCAGGTCCTGGCCCTCCTGAGTGGCCCCCAGTAGTAGAAGGAACTCAGTCGCCATCACTGCCCCTTCCCATTCCTGCCCAGCCCCTCAGCCAGCCTGGGAGCTGCATCTTAGCCCTCCCTCCCTGCCCTCTGCCACAGGGGGATGGGCTGTCATGGCTTTTTCAGTCAGCTCAGCCTGCCTTCCCACCTGTGCTGTAGTCCCTGACAGGTAGGAGGCCTGCAATGAAGATTCATTGAATGAATAATGGAGAATAACGAAGGGACAAGAGTATGGATTTGGAGTTGGAAAGCCTGGGTTTGATGTCAACTTGATTATTTCCTTCTGGGCAAGTTTGGGCAAGTCACTTACCTTCTCTGGTCTCAGTTTCCACTTAGTCCCCATGGTGATTGTAAGATTTGTATGGAATCACTGTTAAGTAATGCACAGATACCAGTTGTCAACAGGACTCTAAGGCATTGCTATTAAAAACCACATAGAATTATCTTTTCAAGCGAAGAAACTTTCAGAAATTATTTTCCATGGTTGTATGCATTTGATCAGTGTCCCCCAACCATTCCTGAAGGTGAGAATTACTTGGAGCTCTTCTTAGAAAATACAGTTTGCTGGGATCCTTCCCAGAATTAGAATTTCCAGGGAAGAGGCCTGGTCATCTGTATTTAGCGAGCATTTCAGGTGATTCACAGCAGCAGTCAAATTTGGAAACTCCAGCTCTCGGCGGCTATGGAATGCTCACGCATTCCATCCTGGGGTCCAGTAGAGGAGGCAAGAGTGAGAAATGGAGGTTGAGAGTGGAAAAGAGAGGCAGTTAATAATTTATTAGAAGTGACTACCGAAGCCTTAGTTTTTAAGTCTTGGGCATGATAGTTGCTATTATTCATCCTGGTTGTGAACCAGAGTCGGGGCCCTGTGCACCGAGGCTGCCTCGCTCTTTGTGGCTCTCATCCTGAAGATTAACAACACCGTTTCTGGCAGCTGCCCTGGAAGTCGGGGCACTGAAAGCATGAAGATGGGGAAGGACACTGAGAACTGTCCCCTTTGCAATCACTGGAGCTCCTGCCTCTGGGGGACAGAGTCTGACAGCGGCGGCGGATGCGGTGGCGGTGGTGGTCGTGGTGCCAGTGGTGGCAGAATCCCTCGGGCAAGGCAGGCTGTAGCTTGACACAGAAGGAGAGCTGATCTAGCTCTCCCTCCCGCTTGAGGGTAGAGAACTAACTTCAGTGCTCTGGAATGGAGACACTGACCATAGAAATGCCACCCCTTCTCCTGGGCAGCTGGGCTGGAGGGGACTGGCCCCCCTCTTACCTGGTATCACACTCTTCCCGCCTCTTAGGGGACAGGACACTCTCTCCTTTGATTTCTGGTTACTTCTCTAGCAGAGCCTGCGTGGATGGTTACAATGGTACTTATATGTGTCTTCCTGGGAATACCAGGGATGGAAGTGATGTTTGCCACATCCAGGTACGGCCATTAGAATTTCTCTGCAGTGTTCTTGGCTCTCTTTCCCTTGTCTGAGCATCTGGAGGAGAAGGCCTCTGATATGGTGGAACCACACGTTGGAAGGATCCGGATGCCTGATTCCTGTGTGAGCGGATCCCTCCCAGACCTGCATGGGACTGTGAGAGCAGTGAGAGCACCACTGAGATGTTAGGCTGGTTATCATGGTCAGTCCATCCGTGGACATTCTGCCATGATGATTCATGTCCAGTCCATCTTTAGAGCCTTCAGGGCTAGAGACAGTGCCTGGAATCAAGCAGATGCGAATGAAAATGCCCTAGGTTGAGGTAGGGGGGGAGTCAGGGACCCTTGGGCCACTGAAGCAGAGCTGATGAAACTCTGTTCTTTGAATAAAATGGTATAATGTTAAAAGCACAGGTTTGGAGCCAGATTTACTTGAGTTCAGATTGTTACTCTGCCACCTAGTTGTTCCAAATGTCAAATGAGAAGATGTTGGTAAAAGGGCTCTGTAAATCCTGTGGCGTTATGTGAAAGGATCACTAACTTCATTTGGTTCCGTTTTTCATAACTTCTTCTCCTTCAGTAACCTCCTTCTGCCCTGTTCTTGAGATACCTTCTTCCCGGCTCTGTGGTAACACTCCGTGACAGGAGTTATTAATGCCCAAAACACTTACCTGGATGTAGGACCTGATTTAAATCTCTTGGTCAAAGAGACTCAACGGATCACTTTCTCTTCTCTACTCAGGGTGGGCTTCTCCCTTCTAATGCAGTCAGAATACTTCCTTGATGGTTCAGAGAGATAGACAGGCTTCGTTCTGTACTTCCTCTTCTGAAATTAATTATAGCAGTACTTTATCAAAGTTAATTGTTAGTCACATTAGGGAATTGTTTAATGATTTGGTAAGTTGCGTTGGCCAAAAATACTTGAGGCCAAAATTAGTAGACTCGTGGGGAGGTGAAGCATCTTGAAATTTGCAAGTTGGGCTTGAATAGTATTTTCCTAACTTGGCGGTTTTAAGAATAACCTGGAGTGCTCATGAAAGCACACATTTCTTGCCCCGCTCTAGAACAAAAGAATCAGTGCCCCAAGTGATTCTTATCATCAGGCAAGTTTAGTAGGCACTGCTTTTGTACAATACATCCAGAGAACATTTTTGTTCCCTGCATTAGGATTAATCCCAAATATAATACCAGTCAATTTTAAAAGCTAACAAGCTCAACATATATATTATTTTAACAAGTCCAATGTATGCATTTTTTTTTATTTTTTGCATATTCCCTCACATATTCAGACACAGCCAAAGTGAAACACATTTCCTAGTAGGTAAAAATAAATTTATAATATTGGGTTATGAAGTTAATTCAGTTTNCCCAATTCCCCAATAAAAATCTTAAAAAAAAATACAGACAATAACAAGCATTAGCTTTGGGGTCTCTAGGCCTGAGGATGTGGAGAAGTTAGGATACTCACATTCTGCTGGTGGGAATGTAAAATGGGGCAGTTAATTTGGAAAACAGCCTGTCAGTTCCTTAAAAATGTAAAAACAGAATTATCCTATGAGCTGGCAATTTCACTTCTAGGTACATCCCCAAGAGAAATGAAAACTTATGTCTGTCAGAAAAGAGGAAGAAGAAGAGGAAGAAGAGGAAGAAGAAGAAAAGAAAGAAGAAGAAAAACAAAACCCCAAACTTGTGCATGAATGTTCATAGCAGCATTCATTATTCATTAAGGCAAAAACAACCCAAATGTCTATTATTTGGCATTAAAAAAGAAACAATGTAGTGATACATGCTACATGCATGGGTCTCAAAAATATTATGCTATGTGAAAGAACCCAGTCACAAAAGGCCACATATATGATTCTATTTATATGAAATGTCCAGAATAGGCAAATCCACAGAGACCCAAAGTGTACTAGTGGTTTCCTCTACTCGTGGCTGACATGGGATGAGGAGTTTAGGGGCCAAAGGGTATGGAGTTTCTCTTTGGGGAGATGGAAATATTCTAAAATCGATTGTGGTGGTGGTAGCACATCTCTTTACATACACTAAAAATCATTGAATTATACACATTAATGGATGAATTACATGGTTTGTGAGTCATATCTCAATAAAGCAGTTATAATGGCTAGACTATTGTGGACACTGGGGTTTTACATAGACTGAATCTCCTCCATATATTCTTCATGTCTTCTTACATTTTTAAAAAAGTTTACGTTTCTACTTAGATTTTAAATTTTCTCATTTCTCTTTCACTTGGTAATCCGATTTTTTGCAGTATCTATCTGCTTTCATTATAGCTTTAATTACACAGTTTGTTTTAATCCCTATCCAATCTTTCTTGATGCCAAATTATTATTTCTTTATAAGTCTTTGCTTTAGTTTCTAGATGCAATATATTCTTGAACCTTGCTGAGACTATGACTCATAAATACTTCAAAATTTCTCCTGCTTCTTGGAGTAAATCTATTTTTTAAAAGCATTTTTTAGATGATTACCTCTTCTTCCTCTGATCTGCATTTCATGGAAATTTGGGAGTGGGGACATCAAATGTTTGCTCTAAGTCACCATCTTAGCCAGTCCCCTTCCTGGTCAAATTTATTTGCTGAAAAGTGTATTGTTGAATTACCTTTACATAGTTTAGGAAGATTGAGACTCATAGATGTATTGGTGGGAATTAAATTGAAAAAACATTTGGAAAACCTCAGCGTTGAGAGAAGAATGCCTTATCTTATGATAGTAATTGCAGGAAGAGGCAATAAGGAGGTTTTTGTCAGAAATAGTATTAGCTAGACCAGTGGATCTAAAATTTGATTACTACCATACATCAAAATGAATTCCAGATGGAATCAAGAGCTAAAAGAATGTATAGTCAGAAAACAGACTAAAGTAAAATAGAGTTGTTATCATTTTTTTCCCCCTGTAGCAGAATACCTTACCAAGCATTGAGGTCACAGAACAATAATCATAAGACAAAGGGTTCCAAGTTTGGACCCATAAAATGAAAAACTTCTGTGCAACAACAACAACAAAATGATCAAAATTTGAAAGGCAAGCATACTTTGAATGCATTTGTAATGATAATAACAAAGTCATGGTCATAGGTTTCATATCTGCAGGGAACCTTAGGAATTACTTGGGTCACATTCCTCCCAAGGGGCAGTGTGGAGTTTGTAGATCCATGCTGGACTTGTGGCTAAGTTGCTATGGGAAGGCCATTCAGTGTACTGCTTAAGAGCCTGACCTTGGGAGCCCCTAGACCTGAGTTTGGCTTTCAGTTTTACCACCTACTACCTAGCTATGTCACCTTGGGGAACCCATTCCCTTCTGAGCCTCAGCTTTTTTATCTGTGCCTGGTAGATAATGATAATCTCTACCTCACAAGGTTACAGTGAGAATAACATAAAATAAAGGATTTAAGGTACCTAAAAATGCCTGGCATATAGTACTGCTTTATTTATCCTCACTGTCATCCTCATTGTTTTGTTTCATCCTCATTTGGAAGTTGGGAACAATAATTCCTCTGTCCTCACAGTTGTTATGAGGATTTGAAAAAGTGCGTGATGATGAAATGTAGCATAGTAGCAGGTATATTGTAGATCCTCCAAAACTCTTAATTAATTTTGAGAGATAGTGACTTGCTCCATGTCACATATCTTATTGAACCAGGGAATGCCCTTGGGCGCGGTGTCTAACTGTTGTTACATTTATGGCCCAGTCTCATGTTAAATACGGAAGGACAGGTTGTTGCTTGCATACGCTTGACCCAGTTCTCTGAGCTCCATATTTATCTATTTCTAAAATTCCTAGAGTAGCTTTTCCTCACTCAGTAGTAATAGCCTTTTGGCTTTCTGGGATAGCTTTCTTTTCCTTCTTTCCTTTCCAATTACTTATGACCACTTGTTTTTTATACATAATTTAAAGTACCAAAGCTGACACCCCTCCCCCACATAACAGTTGGCAAAAACACTAAAAATATGCCAAAACTTAATTTTATGTGTGTACTTTTTTTTTTACCCTCTAAGAAATAATAAAAAAAAATTATACTTGCAAAACATGTAGTGTGGGTCTTGAATCAAGTAATCGAGTTACTTCTGCCAGATGCCTCTGACAGCTCCCAAGAAGGTCTAGATTCCTGGGAATTACATTCCCTGTGTGTACCGTCCACATGTCTGTACTCTGTGTGTGTGCAAGGTGTAGGCCGGATGCAGCCCACACCCTAGGACACAATTCCTGGTGTTAAAAGACAAGACCAGGGACATTTTTCGGTTGTTTCAAACAGCATATATATATTTTTTTCTTAACAATCTGATACCGAAGCAGGCCTCCTCTGGAAAAGCAAGTCTGTTTCTAGTGCAGTTCCTCCCCAGCCCCCTCCCACCCTAGCCATATGCTTTTTCTATCTAACTCCCATCTCTTGGATGCCATAAGGTTTGGCAGAATCTTGGCATGGGGCTCAGAGATCTGAAATTATGTTGGGTGTGATGTCTGGCCATTCTCTCCTGGCCTGTCCAGCTTTACTTTCCGTGGTAAGATGGATGCGCCCCGCATGGTAATATAGGTTTGATGTATTCCTCTGGTAGTTGGAATCAGTTACATCTCATTGATATTGATATGCTCACTTTGATTTAAACACTGCCTTTTAATTTAAAGAATCTGATTGGGAAGGTGTTCTTAGCATATGTTCCCAAATGACATTATTCTTCTGTAGCTGTAATTCAGTGGGAACTAGATTTAGTCGGAGCTGGGTCATGGCCCCTTGGATGTGATTCCTCTGCCTACAAGTTGTCGTGCCCTGCCTGGCGCCATTGATGAATGGTTGTCCTTGAGTTATTTAGTACAGAAGATGTATTCACGTTGTCATGGCCCCTATGCTGCAAACACTCCGGGGCCAGTTGTGAAACACTCTAGAAAGACCACAGTATCAGCTGCCATCTTGTTTCCCTGAGCTGTGCCTTCCTTAGCAACTTCCCACTGGGTTCTCTGACATCTTCTACCTACAGGATTTCTCTTTTCTCAAGTCCTGAGCTCACTGTAATGGAGAAAGCTCCTGTATTCCTTTCCCTTAACACTATAGTCCTTAAAAGGAATCCAGTCTCTACTGCAGATCCAGGCTCCACCAGCTTGCCATCAGTCTTGGTCTCCTCTTGACCCATGCCCTGACCCAGCTGTTAAAGTCGGTTTGGTGCTAACCAAATATTGCACCTATGTACCACAAGGAGCTAATTCAAAGTATCTATGTAGCTTTTCATTCATTCATTCATTCATGAAACATTTACTGAATCCCTGCTCTCAGAAAAGCTCTCCCCCAGGCCCTGTGAAGGAGATAGAAAAGTAAGGGGACAATTACACTGTACTCTGGTAAGGACTAAATTATAGGGAAGCATAGCCTGCTATGAATACAAAGAGATTTCAACCCATTCAGGGGCTGAGCAGAGAGGAGATGGGGCTGTAGGGAGGAACATTTTCTGGGAAGCAAGCTCATAGAACTGAGTCTCTGCACATAACAAGCCCTTCTGCCTCCATCCATGGGACTAGTGTCTGCCTTAATTGTCTACCCTATACTTTACTAGTTGTACTTCCTAATTCTTCAGTTCCATCTTTGGGTGGAAGTCCCGCTCTGAACCTCAGTTTGGTTGGAACCTTGGTACCCTGCTTTACTCCTTTTGGCACTCCCCTGTTGTTCTGGTGATGGAATATGTCTGGTCCCCTGACCGTTGTCCGAGACCTTCCAGGTCCAGGTCCACCGTCTCTGGCTTCTTAAGTGTTTGATCTCTGAGCCATGGACCCCCATTGCTGCATCATTCTCCCGAGTAGTCAGACTGCCTGACACAGGTGTGTGGAAACCAGACTTTGGGAGCTTGGCTGGGGCCCACATACCTGTCCACACCAGCCTGGTCCCAGGCCAGGTTAGCTTTCCCAGACCCCTTCTCTCTGGCTCCACCTTCTGGCTTCTCCTTCCAGCTCAGAGACCCCATTTAACACCCATCTTCCCCAAGGTTCTAGCATGGCTAACATCTGAGCACATCTGAATTACAAGTATAGTTTACTTAGATGATGAATGGGCTGAACTTGGCAGAGTGAAATCCAAAAATAATTTTACTTTTCCCCCAGTTACTGTTCTTTAAACTAGCTCTGTTGGGAGCCCCTTTCCTCTTCCTGGATAATATCTCAAATGGAGATATTAGCTTTTCTGGCAATTTCAGGTATCAGAATAGGCTCATTTGGGGGGTATTTAGAAGTTCAATTTTACTTAAATTAAAATTTCACTCTCTTACCCAATTTGAAGTTTGTCCTCCAAGCCCCATCTGAGGGTGGACACAGCATCAGCTTCCTGCCTTGAGATGAGAGACGTGATCTGCTGTTTCACCCTCCCTCCCAGCCATTGCTCCCTCCCCGCCATTCACCTACTGCTTCTGGATGAGTGGGGAGGAGGAATAGCAGTGAAATCTTAATTCTTTCATGACAGCTGCTGCCATAAATGGCCCTGGTGCTCTCTCTATGGCAGATGTGCAGATGCTCAAGGAGAAATGGATTCTGTGAGTCCTTGAAGCTCCAGCCCTGGCCCTCCCAGAAATCTGGCGGTGGTGATGTGCCCTCCGACGGGCTGCCACCAACTCCCCTGCAGTTTTTGCTCAGAGGGGACACTGCCAGTCTCTTCCTGCTGGCATCTATTCAGCCTGAAGGCAGTCCTGTGTGGGGGTCCTTTTAAGATGGCTGGAGCTTAGCTACTCTTGGTGAAGCTCACTTAGTCCATGGGCACACCGACATCCATCCTTGCCTTACCTTCTGAGGTGAAGCTTACCTCCACTGCGGCCGTCCTTCTCCACTCAGCAGTCACAGGCAGCTCCCTTCTTCATGGAGAGGGGACAGGGATGTCAGACACTTCCTGCCAGACGGGCAACTCTTCAAAGAAACTTTTACTCTGACTCTCCTAAGCTTGTCTAGACAGAAGGTGTGTGATGAACTAAGGAATCCAGGCTCTTTCAGTTTCAACAGAAATTCTGAGGCACCAGTGAAATTCGCACTTAACAGAGACACACTGTGGGGTGTTTTATTGAGAAAATGGACCGGACAGGAATAGTCTGGCATAGCCTTGGAGGAACTTGAACTTGAATTTGAACTGTATGGATTCATGTATCGAGACCCCCCTCACTCCTCAGGGAGACACTGGGAGCTGCAGCCGTTGCTGTAATGGGCCCTTTCACCCCAGTTGGCATGAGACTCCATCAGCATCTCCTGAACCATCGGGTCCGGTGGGAAACCGGTGGAGAGCGGGAATCCAATGGGAAGGTTGTTGGGTGGATTGAAGCAACACCAGCTGCCCACAGTGAGCCACAAACATGCACTGAACAGGAAATGGGCTCACGGACCAAAGCTGGGCACGGGGACTGGCAATGTGTGTGCCACAGGAAGCACCATGTGTTTAAGCCTGGCCCAGCATCAGTGGGAGTGGCTCACCTCCTGCCTGAGCCTCAGCCTGTGATGAAGATATATGTGTATGAGAGAGCGAGAAAGGGAATGCACATCGGAGCAAGAGAGGCAGCAGTAGGTAAAGACAACGTGAGCTCTGGCCAGCCCCAGAGACTGGGTGGAAGATACGCTCACCCAGCTGAGCAGGCCTTGCGTTGGGTATAAGAGCAACTTGTACCCCTTCAGTGGGTCGTTCGGTTCTAAGTTACAGTTGTTACTGGTCTCCTGCTCACTCTCATGGGATTCTATGTCCCAAATAACATTTATATGAGGGGTTCAGTGACAGTTACTCCAAAGGAAGTGCAGATCGGGGGTCCTGAGACGTGCAGACAAGGGCTTCTGAAAGAAAGCAGGTATTTGGCCTGGGGCTGGAAGGGGGAGAATTTTTAGGAAATGCAGTGACTAGAGGAAGAGCATCTCAGGAGGAGGGGTCATCGGAAAAGGATCCCCTCCCATCCAGCAGGAGAATAAACTGGACAGAGGCCAAGGGTTGGGTCAAGAGGTCAAGGGCCCCCATACTTTGGCTGACCACTGTGGACTTGATCCCTTGCCTTCTTTGACCTTAATAAGTTCCAAGCCACCCTGTTTTGCTGGAGTCCAGGTCCTGGCCCTCCTGAGTGGCCCCCAGTAGTGGAAGGAACTCAGTCGCCATCACTGCCCCTTCCCATTCCTGCCCAGCCCCTCAGCCAGCCTGGGAGCTGCATCTTAGCCCTCTCTCCCTGCCCTCTGCCACAGGGGGATGGGCTGTCATGGCTTTTTCAGTCAGCTCAGCCTGCCTTCCCACCTGTGCCGTAGTCCCTGACAGGTAGGAGGCCTGCAATGAAGATTCATTGAATGAATAATGGAGAATAACGAAGGGACAAGAGTATGGATTTGGAGTTGGAAAGCCTGGGTTTGATGTCAACTTGATTGTTTCCTCCTGGGCAAGTTTGGGCAAGTCACTTACCTTCTCTGGTCTCAGTTTCCACTTAGTCCCCATGGTGATTGTAAGATTTGTATGGAATCACTGTTAAGTAATGCACAGATACCAGTTGTCAACAGGACTCTAAGGCATTGCTATTAAAAACCACACAGAATTATCTTTTCAAGCGAAGAAACTTTCAGAAATTATTTTCCATGGTTGTATGCATTTGATCAGTGTCCCCCAACCATTCCTGAAGGTGAGAATTACTTGGAGCTCTTCTTAGAAAATACAGTTTGCTGGGATCCTTCCCAGAATTAGAATTTCCAGGGAAGAGGCCTGGTCATCTGTATTTAGCGAGCATTTCAGGTGATTCACAGCAGCAGTCAAATTTGGAAACTCCAGCTCTCGGCGGCTATGGAATGCTCACGCATTCCATCCTGGGGTCCAGTAGAGGAGGCAA
>NW_017731374.1:206248-213003 GCF_001890085.2 Hipposideros armiger
AAATGGTTTTGATAAAAAAAAAATATTTACAGTATCTCTACACCTTTATCCAATTCTTCAAGAACACCAAAGGACTTGCTGATGAAGGCTGCATTTGTTGTTAGTGCCAATGTTTTGTCACTGATTTTAAAAAATCTTTCGTGAAGTTTATTTTTCTTAACAAAGCAACCCCTCCCAGATCCCTCAACTTTCTTTACCATTTGTTCTAGTCCCTCTTCTGCCTCATCTATATGCATTCTTGCTGGGTAATAACAACAACTGGTATGAATGGAGCCCTTTATACTTTATAAAGCACTTCCAACTGTATAATCTCATCTTGTCCCCAAACCATCATTGCTCCTGCCGGGCATTCTATCTGGAACACTCTCCCCCTTTTAGGACTGCCAAACTCCTGTTCATCCTCTAAGACCTAGATTAAACATCCTCGGTTTGAGGCTTCTGAACGTCCCAACATCCTGCCACTCTGACCTTTGCACTAGCTGTTCTCTCAGGCTGGAACACTCTTTCCTCAGATGTCTGCATGACTTCTCATTTTATTTCAGACTGCGTTCAAAAATCACCTCTTCCAAGAGGTCTTCGTGACCATGGGTTTAAAAATAAATCTTTGGTAGACATTAGCCCATTACTAATGTTCATGAATATTAGTTTCAATGATACCTCATTAAAGCTAGAAAATATTGGGTCATAAATTTTAATAAATGTACTGTACAAATGTAAGATGTAATACTAGGGGGAACTGGGCCGAGAGGGTATGTGGGGAATCTCTGTACATGCTTCTCAATTTTTCTCTAAATTTAAAACTGTTCTAAACAATAAAGTCTGTTAAAACAAAGTGCAGGGCCTGGGTTAAACTGCTGGGCGTGGGGCCAGGGAAGCTGCAGATTTATAGATTCAGGGAATTCCCATCAGTCAGTATTTAAAAACCACTGGCTGATCACACACTTACTGTTACTTGGTTGCTCCCAGCTTGACGTGATTTACTCAAAGTCATGGAGCCTGTCTCCTAGCTCAGGCCCTGGGCTAATCCAGAGCCTGGCTCAGGAAAGTGCTCCATCGAAGCAGAGTGAATAATTAATATTAAAGGCCAGTTCTGCCTGTGGGATAGCACCCATGGAGAGGAACAGTTAAAATAATAACCCCCTGGGTTCAATTTCAGCTAATCTAAATGACTGAGCACTTGCTCTCAGTCATTGCCTTCTTGACTCCATCAGGAGTCAACAGATATTTACCTTGGGCAACCCTGCAATTGTTAATGATTCCTGGTTCCCATTGACCGGTCTTTGAAAGGCAGGAATTACTGCTTCCAGGTCTAGGAGGTGTGTTCTCTGCTCCTGAGGTTGCTGGGAGAATGGGGAGGTTGAATAGTCTGCAGACATCCCCGGTGCATGCTGGGGGTGCTGCTTTCCGTGGTTTTGCTAACTGAGAAGAGCTGGGAACTGAGCCAGGCCACAGCCAGGGGAACTTTCCTGCCCATTCACACTTAGGTGGCACTGGCTTCCTGCTGCCTGGCTGGATGCTTGGACCAGAGACCTAGGGAACCTATGCTGAAAGCTCTAGAAGTGTTGTATCTCCTCCCACCTCTCCTGGCTTCTTGTGGTCTGGTCCCGTATCTGGTCATTTTCTTCCTAGGTTGGTTGCCCTTTCCTGGCTTTGATCTTTGCCTCTGGCTTCAGATCCTAATTTCTTTCTTACTCTGGGGGAGCAGCATTTCTGTAGCTCGCACCTTTGCTAACAACATTCTTTGTGTGGCCCTGCTCTGGGACTGCCCATCGTGTTCTGCCTTTGTAGGGTCCAGTCACAGAGATCCTGAAGATTACATGGGCTATGAAGGCAAATTCAAGGGCAACTTTTGAAAGGGTTTCTAGAAGTGAAACAAGACTGGCACCTGGCTTGCTCTGTGCTAGGCAATGGGTTGCGTGCTTTGCATGTATCATCCAAGCTTCAAAAAGAGCCCTATGAAGAAGTATTATAAGTAGAACCATGTTTCAGAAGAAGAAACTGAGGGTCAAAGAGGTTCAGTTTCTTTCATCTAGTAAGTAGCTGAGATGGGCTTTGCATGCAGGTAGTCTCACACTATTGTTGGTTAACAGAAGTACATGCATTAACAGACTAAATAATGGTGACTTAATAAAATAGAAGGTTTACTTTTCTCTTTCATAAAGTCCAAGCTAGAATGAAGGGATGGAAAGGTGGGTGAATGTAGCAGACAGGTCTGTACTGTGTAGTGGCCAGATCCCCTCCACACTCACCATTTCTCTGCACTCCGGTCATCCACCTCCTAGTACCTGTTCCTGCCTGAGGACTCTCTGTCCCCAGGACACCCTCTGCCTGGAGTTAGGCAGACTCAAGGTACTGGGGAATGAATGCCCCCTTCCTCTAATATCTATCAATTTCTACCGGTTATGGTTTGTAAGTACCCACAACTCCCTGGCCCCTTGGGCAGGATACCTCTGGGACACATTCTACACTGTCTCCTAGTATTCCCATTGTCACTGAGCTCCAGCTGCCTACGGTGGGAATGGCTTGGTAATGTACACCTCTCTGGTTTCTTTCCTTCTTTGTTTCACTTTCCCACTCCCTACCAGTGCTTCCTGGAATCACTTCTGAAATAAATGCACTGAAATCCTTATCGCCAAGAAAGCCCAAACCAAGCACAAGAATGGTAAACTCTGCATACCCTCACGGATCCAAGTTCCTTCTACCTTGTTGCTGTGTCATCCGCCAGGGTGTTGTCCTCATCTGCATGGTCAGAGCTGGCTTATTATGAGCATGTGCATTTTTTCACCCCTAGAACAAATAGAAAGTGGAGAACAAGACGCTTCCTTTCAATGACATATCCAGAAGTGGCACACATCACTTTTCCTCACATGCCATTAGCCAGACCCTAGTCACGTGATCACACCTAGTTGCAAGGGAGTTCTTGTACTCAGCTAAAACTCAAGGATTGCATTACCAAAAGGAAGAAGTGGGAAATGGATTGGTATTAGCTGTAGACACAATACTATTGACTCATTAAGTGATTGAGTGGGGGAGGGGGCAGTCTTGGGTGGAATTAATGAGATTAGAAAGGTAGCCTACGTTGAAATATAAAGGAGGGTGTTTTACAGATGAGAGGGTTCTGGCTTCATTGTGATGTCTTCATCAGATATGTGATTTGACGGAATTAATTATTTTGAAAAGAGCCCTCTGTTGACAGTGATGAGTTGGGTTGATGAGGCAGGACTGGAGTTTGGATCAGCAGGTGGCTGACTTTTGCTGGAATCCAGCTAGGAGCCAGCGGGGGCCTGATGTGGGGCAGTAGCAGTGGAGAGAGTGATGAGGTGGTTAAGATATGTTTAGTCACTATTGAGATGAGAGGTAAGGAAAACATTGAGGATGACTCTCCAGTGTCAAGCTGGCCTCCTGGGGTTTGTATTTAGAGGCTCCGTGTTCTGTGGAACATTTCTACATCAGTCTAGAGGCAGTTTCTACCTGAGAGAAAGTTGTTTTTCTGTGCCCAAACCCTCACTTGCCAAATGTGTGTCCTTAGACAGTTAAGTCACTCCTAGCCTTAGTTTCTTTGCTTGTGAAACAGGCTACTTTTATCTTTTGTGGAGCGTTGTTACAATGAATAAAGATGGTCAGAGCCTTTGAGGGTTGATTAAATGGGAATAGTTTTATAACAAGGAAAACTCAAGAAAGACTTAGAAATGAGATGACTGAGAGCTTAAAAAAAAGGAAACATGGCAGAGGGACACTTTAAAGAGGGAGTTTTCAGAGAGACTTTTATTGTATCTGGTGTGTACTTGTTGGAAAAACTCAGACTTTGGTGTCTAGCAAGTCAGAGCTTCAGACCTGGCTCTCCCACACACTTAGCTGTGTGACCTCAGATAAGTTACTCAACCTCTCTGAGCCTCAGGCAACTCATCAGGAAAGCAGAGACAAACATCTCTCCCTTATAGGGCTGTGAGTATCACATGAGAGTGTTAGTAAAGTGCCCAGCACAAAGCCTGGCACACAATGAGTGCTTAACAAATATGAATTCCCTTTTCTCTTTGTCTAAAAGAGAAATCAGAAGATCCAGTTGACTCTGTTGGTTTAGTAAAAAAAAGGGTTAATTCAGAGGGGAAAAATAACCCCATCCAATATTTGGAATTCGGTCAAGGGAAGCTGGTTGTTTGACTCGAATCTTCTTTTTCCAATAGTTGTGTTGGCATGGTTTTGGCAAGCCTTTGTCAGAGCCACTTGCTAGAATACTAAGAGAAGAAGGCTCTGTGGAAATACAAAGCAGAATTGATATGGTGATTTTAGAAATATAAGATAGGCTGACATGAAATCAATTAAATAACATTCCCCCCTCCCACCTCAGGGTAATGACTCCAAAATTGAGGGGAATGGGTCCAACAGAGGGAAGGGGATCCGCAGTTTGTGGTCCATATGCCCACTTCATTCTGCAGTTAGTCCTAGCTGCCCATCTGTTCGTGACTGCCGAGCCTAGCCATGGGGCTTATAAAACGGTATCCACATAGTGTATGGATGCCTTCACGCAACAGATGTAAGAATGACGAATGTCCACGTCTAATACCAAGCCCATTCACCACCCCTTCGTGCCTCTTTCCACTCTGTTTTCTCCCGTTTGCCTTTTAACATCGCTTAAATAGATTTCTCAATTATTTTTGCTATTGGTAACAAAATGGGTAAAGGATTGTAACATTTATGGAGTTGCTAAGTATTTGCTGGATACTCTATGTCTAATATCTCATATAATCATCACCATCGGTAGGCATGATGAAGAGACAGGCTCAGAGAAGTTAAGTCACTTGTCCAAGTTCATACACTAGGAAATGGTGGCACTGGGATTGAACTCTAGTCTGTCTAACTGTAGAGATTTTACTCTTGGACTAATGATGAATACTGATTGGATTCTCTCTCTCTCTCTCTCTCTCTCTCNCTTAGGAGTTATGTGACCTTGAGCAAGTTACTGAACTTATTTGAAACTTAGTCTCTGATAAATGAAGACAATAGTGCCCAATTCACTCTTGGGAGAGAGTTGTGAGAAGTGGATGAGATAAAAGATTTAAAGAGTCTAAGAGTGTCTGTCACATGGTTAGTGCTTAGTAAAGTTGAATTCTTTCTTCTTTTCTCCTTCTGGTCACAATTTGAATATCTGCAATTTAAACCCTGCTATTAGACACGTTTTTCTCAAGCTTTTCGCCAACCCTTTCCTAACTGTAATAGGATTCTCAATAATAGTATTTAAATGTATACATAATATCTAACATTTAGTATGTGTTTCACATGCATTATCTCCTTGAATTCTCACCACAGCTTTTTGAGGAATATATTGTTGTTATTTTCAATTTATAGATGAGAGAGGGAAGTGACCGTCCAAGGACACACTTGTGTAAATGGTAGAGATGAAATGGAGCCAGATCTGCCTTATATTCTTAACTAACATCTTCTATTGCTTCCATAAAGACAGCCGCTTGCCAACTTTTCTAAATCTGGAGAGATAGGTTCCTGGAGGGGCAATATGGGTTCTCTGCTTTTCCCGAGACTGTCAACTTTGGCTTTGAAGGATAGGTCAACTTGGTTATATCTTTCTTTAGGAACCGGCATCTTGTGATGGTTAATTTCATGTTCAGCTTGACTATACCATGGGGTGCCCAAGTTAAACATTAATTGCTGTGAGAGTGTTTCTGGATGTGATTAGCATTTGAATCAGTGGACTCCGTAAAGCAGATGGTCCTCCCCAATTTGAGTGCCTGAATTGAATGAAAAGGTGGAGGAAGATGGGAATTCTCTCTCTCTGGGCTGGAACGTCAGTATTTTATCCTCAGACTGGGACTTACACCAATGGTGCTCCTGGTTCTCAGACCTTTGGTATCAGACTGGAACTTACATGACCAGCTTTCCTGGGTCAGTTTCCAGCTTGCAGATGGCAGACTGTGGGACTTCTCAGCCTCCATCATCACCTGAGCCAATTCCTCATTATCTATCTATCATTTATGTATGTCTGCCTGCCTGCCTATCTCCCTATTTGTCTATCTATCTATCTATCTATCTATCTATCTATCTATCTATCTATCTATCAATAATCTATGTATCTAATCTCCTATTGGTTCTGTGTCTCTGGAGGACCCTGACTAATATGCATCTAATCAGGTTGATTTCTAGTATGATGCTTAAGCTCCTATCTTGATTTTTCTCTGAGTTTTCTTATGACTTTTCTAAGTGGCAGCAGTAGCAATGGCAGCAGAACCATCAACAAAATGTTTTTTATTTATTTTTTTTTATTGGGGAATGGGGGGAGGGAACAGCGTTGGGGAATCGGGGAAAGGGAACAGACAAATTGCTGTCCTTTTGTTCTTCAGCCTAGTTGTGGAGGACGTCGCTTCACTGGCCCCATGTTGGTATTGTGATCATTGCGCTCTTCCCGGGTGAGGCAGATTGGTTGCTGGCCATTTTACTGCCGCTCACGGTGGCTCATGGTAGCTCACGGAAGCCCACTGTAGCCCCATTGCAACCTACACTGTCACCGGCAACTCACGGCAGCCCAGTTCCAGGTGGAGCTGTTGTTCATCATCTTAGCTGTAGAGGGTACAACATCACTGGCCCATGTGGGATCCGAACTGGCAGCCCTGCTGCTCAGAGCTGGCGCTTCCTAAGCCAACTCTTAACCAACGAGCCAATCAGCCGACCCAACAAAATGGTTTTGATAAAAAAAAAATATTTACAGTATCTCTACACCTTTATCCAATTCTTCAAGAACACCA
>NW_017731374.1:217683-221294 GCF_001890085.2 Hipposideros armiger
CACCACCACCACCACCACCACCACCACTACTACCATCACCAAACCAACCAACCTTCCCCAGCTTTCTGTCTCTCCTCATATATGACCTCTATTTTGAGTTTGAGCTGAAATGGCTTTCTTGATGCTAAAGGATGAGCTCCCTCTAGTGGCAGAGTGTGGTGTGGCGCAACCGCAGTGGCTTGGGGACACAACTAAATACAAGAAAGACGGGCACTTTCTTTTATGTAGCACAATTTTGTCTGCAGCTACTTTATTGAGTCTCTCATAATGCAATGCAAAAATGGAATCCAATCTGGGTGGACCCTCCCCCATTGCAGAGTTAATGCTTGGGGAAAGGATAACCCCTGTTTATCCCAGTGTTGTAAGAGGACAATGGAATTAGCATTTTCACAGAGCTCCGTGATTTCACAAGAGCTTTCACATCCGTGTCTCAGGATCTTCTCAACATCCCTGGGAGGCAGCTGCTCTTTCCTTATAGTTGAGAGAGCTAGAAATCGGAGAAGTTACGTAGCTTTTTCAAGGTTATACATCTGGTCAGTAAAGGAGCCATAATTCTAACCTGGGCTTCTGTTTTCAGACCTTGCTCTTCTAACTATGCCATGGAATCTTTCCTGTAGAGTCACACCTACATCACAGTGGATTATCTGTCAGGTGAGGGACAGGTAATCATGGTAGTGATACCACCAATTAAATGACACAGATTAAATTATAACGTGTAATTATAATTTCCTGTCCCTCTCTTCTCTGGTCCATCCTTTTACTGCCCCAGAAAGATTAAAATTAAAAAAAACAAAACTGCAAATTCCGTTGAATCCTTGCTTGAAGACCCCCAGGTCTCGCCATGACTCTCAGGATAAAATCCAAACTCTTATGCTTGGCACACAAAGTCTTTCACGATCTGCACCCTCCTTACCTCTCCAGGCTTACTAACCTTAACCTACTGCCGCTTTGGGAAACTCACCTTTTTCATCTTTCCCTACAAATGTCAGCTCCTGTCACATCCTGCGCCAACTACTCCATCAGGATCAGTTCTAGTAACTTTCTCTTTCCAGGTGAGATAACACCTCTTGCTAAAGAATCATGGAAATCCCATGGGTGATGCTCTGTGTTTCCTTTGTGGTTCATCTCACACTTGATTTGTGATTTTACTTTAAGTCCTTTTCTCTCTCTCTCTCACTGGACTATTGCTCCTGGATTAGTTCATCTCTCGGTCCCAGTGCCACATGGTTCCTGACACATAGTGAATTTACTCAACGTTTGCTGAATGGCTTCCGGAAAGGTACAAAGGAATGTCTTTGGGAATTGTGCGCAGAACCAAAGCCCACTGGATATGCTAAATAGGGTTTAAGTGTACTTCACAATTTGTAATGAAAATTTGTTGCAAGCCTGCCTTCCAATGCTATTGGCTATCATGCTAAATTCAATGTAAAAATAAAAAAGTACTTTTAGGGAAAAAAAAAAAAAGATTGGAATAAGGGCCACTTGGTTGACCTTGGTATTTTTTTTTTTTCTTCACCATACTCTTAGGAACTCTTTTGAGCATGAGGAAGAGATGGCAGTTTGTGGCTCCTTGAATGACAGCCTTGAAAGATCTGGGTTGTTTTGCAGCCCAAATGCAGGTTAGCAGACCGCCGCAAGAGGGTGCTAGAGGAGAGAGCTCTCAGTCCTCTTCTCCACAGCCTACCCTGGGCCATCTCACTTGTCCCTCCAAGAACTAGGGAAGATCTGACCCAGCTGGTTCTTACTCAACCTTCCTTGAGTTAAGTTTTGAATTATTTTGATCACCATCTATAAAACTTTCTAATACAATATATCAAGCTAGGGTCTTTGACTCCCTGAAACTCTTCCATTCTTGACCAATGACTTTTAGCTTCTGCTTGAATCTGGTGGGCTCACTATTCTGGAAACAGCCCATCCGTTGTTATTACACACATTTTCCTTAAATATTGATCTAAATGCTGCTTCCTTTAACATCCTTCTTGCTAGTTGGTGGATGTGGGAGGCATGAAACCCTCTTTTCTTCCTCCTCAAAATATTTTCCTCGTTGCCAACTTTTGAACCCTTTTTGCTCAGAGACATAGCTAATGGCTGCCCCTGAGCAATCTCGGAGTAGGCTTGGAGGTCTGCCTGCAGTGTGGGCCGCGCACAGCTGTCACTATAAATGTGAAATGGAAGATAATGTTTGCCAGCCGCTCACCAATATGAATGCATCCATAGCTTCCTCTGGTGGGAGATGGTCAAGGCTGGAAAAAAGTCTTTATTACAAACCATGATAGCAGGAATTAAAAAACACCCATGCTCCCTCAGTCATAAAAATCAATGATTTTATTTTTTGTGTTTGCTGCCAATGTCTGTCCATATGCAGAGCTCATTTTTATAGTTATACCGATAAGGTGGATATTTCATGTTGTGCTTCTCTCTACTGCAGGAATTCTGTTTTTCATGTCAGTTAAAAGTTGCCTGAATTATTTTAATGGCTATAGAACAGCTCTTTGAGTGGAAGCATGATGATTTACTCATCTATTCCCTATCGTTGGACAGGTAGCTTGTTTCCAGGTGTTTGGTGATCGTGGATTTAGTGCAACTGAATGCCAACCCTTCCCATTCCACACGTGGCCACCAGCAGCTGCCAGGGACCTGGACTGGATCTGCCGTGTCTCAGGGCAACAGTCAATGGGGCTTGAACATGCCAATGGGCTGAGAAGAGCCCTACTGCCTTCTCACTGGTACCCACAGAGCTCGAGAAAGGCTTGACTCCTTCATGCCCAGGAAACCCCCACCGAGTGGCTCCATCTTCCACTTGGGCTTTTGTTCTGGTTTCCAAATCTTTCACGTGGAGGTGGCCCCAGTCCTCATGGTTAGCTCATTAATGCTGCTGTGGTGGATGCTATGATGGCCACCCAGATCCCTTTTCAGAAATGTGGGATGTGGTCCCCAGCTGCTGGGGCGTTACCTGCAGACAGGTCTGCAGGGATTGCCTCCATCGAAGACAGACACCTCACCAAGCCCATAACCCCTTTCCTGGGCCACCTCCATGATTGATCTGGGGATGTAAAGGCCCGGCTCTCTCTCTCTCTCTCTCTCTCTCTCTCTCTCTGCAACCTGGGAAACTCAGAAGGGCCATCCCAGCCTCAGAGATCAGGCCTCCACCCAGGCTGTATCACAGCCCAGCTTCTCCCTCTGCCCAATTTGCTCGCCCCTGTTATATCCCAAGAAAACACCTAATAAGCTCCTTTATGCTAATCTCCATCTCAGAGTTAGCTTCCTGGGAAATCCCACCTGTGACACCTTTCTGGTCCCTCTGTCCCTATGGGACTCTCCCTACAGCAACTAGCCACAGCCTGGGATTCTGCTGCAGGGGGGAGTCCCCCCTCCCCTGGACCACAATGCTGCCCTCAGCTGCATTCACTGACCCCTGGCAAGGTCAGTTTCCAGTTCTTCTTCTGAGATCATTTTCAACTCTTCTCTTCCCCTTAAACCTCCACAAAGAATTACTAAATTCTGGTGACTGGCTGATTAGAATATGCTGAAGGGCTCCTGACCTTCCTTTTCTCACATCCATCTTATCCTTTTTTCCCCCATCACTACTCTAGCGGTGGTGGTGGGGGGGC
>NW_017731374.1:221319-292268 GCF_001890085.2 Hipposideros armiger
CGGGATTCCATCATCTGCTCCCTGCTTGGACTGTAACCACACCCACCTAACTGGCTTTCCTGTCTGCCTTCGTCCCTCTGCTGTCCTCCACACCACAGCCCGAGGAACCATTCTAAAGCCCACATGTGCTCACGTTATTCTCTTACCTAAACCCTTCAGTGCCTCCTTATAACCTGTAGGTCAAAGCCTAGACTCTTTGCAGAGCCCTGAAGTCTCCGTGGTGTGGACACACCTGCCTCTGAGCACCTCTAGCCCTGGCTGTATCATGCGTACGACGTGCTGCCATAAGCTTCCAAGCTTTTGCTCAGGCTGTGCACTCTGCCTGAAATGCCGTCTGCAGCCTTCTTCACCTGGTTATCTCTTGCTCGTCTTTCCAATTCAGCTCAATTGTCAACCTTTTCAGGAATCCTTTCTGTGAACCTCCAGGTTGGGCCAAGAGGCCTCCTTAGAAGGTCCCATTACACCCAGTGCTTACCATGTCCTTTAGTATTGAAACGAGTGTTAACTTCTCTGTCTTACCCAGTGGACAGTGAGTCCTTTGAAGGCAGTGAGCAAGAATCATTCATACCTAAATTTCCAGCACCTGACATACTGCCCAGCACAAAGCAAGCCTCAGTGAAGGACCCCCTTCTGACGCTCTTAACTTATCATGCTGCATTGGGTTGCAAAGTATTATATCTATTTAAATTGTTACAAGCAATGTGCAAATGAATGAATTTCAGTATAACCTCGTTGAAATTGGGTGTTGTTAGCCTGAAATTTGATGGCTATAAAATGCCCTACATTGTTTTGACTGCATTTTAAAAAATAGATGTTAGGATTTAAATGGCTGATTAAGAACATCTCTGCTTGTGTAGATCATATATTCCTGTTCTTTACCTTTGCATTATCACCTACAGCAGCGGTTCTCAACCTTCCTAATGCAGTGACCCCTTAATACAGTTCCTCATGTTGTGGTGACCCCCCAACCATAAAATTATTTTCGTTGCTACTCTATAACTGTCATTTTGCTACTGTTATGAATCGTAATGTAAATATCTTTTTGTTTTCCGATGGTCTTAGGCGACCCCTGTGAAAGGATTGTTTGACCCCCATAGGGGTTGTGACCCACAGGTTGAGAACCGCTGACCTACAGCCTAATGTCAGTTTCTTGCCTTAGATTCATCATCACTGAGGTGGGCTTGTGGAAAGGCGCTGGCTTGGCTAAGGCTGTGTGATTTGCTTCTAGGTCCTCTCACCATAGCACCTGGGCTGTAGACTTTTTTGGCTTCTTATCCTGAAACACACTGCACTGGAAGGAGAAAGAGACACCGAGGGTCCTCTTGGAGGGTGCAGAGCTGAACCCACATTTCCCATGAAAGGAAGAAAAGTGCTGAGGTACAATCCACAAAATCAAATCAGGTATTTGTGCTATTTTTCTTTATGATTAAACCCCCAGGATCCAGTGTTATGCCTGGCACATAGTAGGGGCTGACTATATATATTTATCGAACAAATGAATGGTAAACATTCAAGGGAAATGGGTATTACAGGCGTGGATGTAGATCAGCTATTTGTTTGCAAAGACAGGATGAATTTAAAAGTTTGCATTGTTCAGTTTCACCAAAACCCAACCTGTTAAAGAAATGTAAGACCGATTTCCTTAGATTTTAAAAGGTGCCGGAGGACTTAATTTAACACACTGAAGCCCTTCAAATTTCAGCGCAGTTACTCTGGATGTTCTTGCTATATCATCCCAAATCTTTTTCACAACTCTGTCATTTGGATTTGATGTGTATTCCCTTCCACTTGGGGATACACTGCTTTTTAATAATTCTGTAATAAAATGACTGCAGCCATCTTTGCTGTTCAAAACCTGAATCTGTCCAGTTGTAAACACGCCTCCTCATAGGCTTTGAAGGGATTCTGATACCCGTTGGAGGTATTTCACATCTAAGAATTCACTTTTCAAAAATGAAATTTTGTAGTTGTTTCTTTATGGGGAAAACAACCACTTTAGTAATAAAATAAAGGGGAACAATGGTGGCCAGGTGTCAAGTGCATGTGGGCAGCCTGTGCAGGTGGCAGAGGGTGTAGGAAGGTTCCCTCTTGGTCTTCCCTTTCCTGCTGCCAGGTCTTGGGCTCTCACTGAGGAAAGCCCTGGAGGCCCCATTCCGGGAACTTGGCTTGTGCTCCAGAACTGTCACTTACCTATCTGCTCTGGATTTTAACACATTCTTCACATGGCCTCTGTTACGGACTGAATTGTGTCCCCCCAGTTTCGTATGTTGAAGCCCCAACTTCCAATGTGACTGTATATGGAGATAGGGCCTTTGTAGAGGTAATTAAGGTTAAATGATGTTATAGGGTGAGAGTACTCCCATAGAACTGGTGTCCTTATAGGAAGAGGAAGAGACCCCACAGTTCTCTCTCCAACCACACAGAGAGGAAACCGTGTGAGGACGTGGAGAGGAGGCAGCCATCTTTAAGCCAGGAAGAGAGCTCTCACCAGAAACCTAACTTGCCAGCACCTTGATCATGGACACTTGTCATTGGATGTAGGGGCCACTCAGGTAATCCAGGATAATCTCATCTCAACATCCTTAACTATATCTATAAAAACTTTTTACCAAAAAAGGTCACATTCATGGGTTCTGGGGGTGTGGATGTGAGCATATGTTTTTGGGGCCACCATTCAACCTACTATTGACGGGTTATTTATGTAACACAAATGATGACCAACACCTGTATGTTTCTTGATGGATAACCTCATACATGCGAGCTTATGTGATCTGACAAATGCTGGCAGAGGTAGCTCTTATGATAATTTCCATTTACAGAGGGGGAAAGGGTGTTAGAAGTGACTTGCTCATAGCCACACAGTCAGCAAGTTATGCGGCTACATTTTAATCCTGGATTTCCTTTCTCCAAATTCCATGTTCTTTTCACTCTGCCCCAGTGTCTCCCAATCTACATTGATGAAATGAAGATAATAGTGTTAAAAAGAATAACTATGAACTGTATTAAATGCTTGCTCTGGGCCTGGCTCTGTGTGAAGAATTTTATTTGCAGCATCTCATTTCATTCTCACCTCAACTCTAAAAGGTAGGTGCTATTATTATGTCCATTTTATAGTTGAAGAAACTGAGACACAGAGAGCTGAAGTTAGTTGCCAAACTCCCCAGTTTGGTAAATGGCACAGGTAGGATTTGAATTCAAGTCTGTCTCAGTCCAAAGCTTAAAGTCTTTTTTTTTTTTTTTTTTTAGGATTCTATTGGGGAATTGCGGGGAGGGAAACAGCATTGGGGAATTGGGGAAAGGGAACAGACAGGTAGACAAATTGCTGTTTTTGTTCTTCAGTTTAGTTGTGGAGGACGTCACTTCACTGGCCCATGTTGGTATGATCATTGTGCTCTTCCCAGGTGAGGTAGATAGGTCGCTGGTCATTGGTTGGCCGCTCACAGCGGCTCCCGGCAGCTCACACCGGCTGCCAGCCGCTCACGTAGCTCATGGCAGCCCACTGCAGCCCCGCTGCAGCCTATGCCGTCGCCAGCGACTCACAGCAGCCCAGCTCCAGGTGGAGCTGTTGTTCATCATCTTAGCTGTAGAGGGCGAGCGTCACTGGCCCTCAATGTGGGATCTGAACCGCAGTCCTGCTGCTCAGAGCTGGTTCTCCGAAGTGAGCTCTTAACCAGCTGAGCCACTCAGTTGGCCCCAAAGCTTAAAGTCTTAATCTACAGAGGGTGCCAAAAAAAAAATCTGTACACATTTTAAGAAAGGAAAACTGTATTAAAATTGCAATACTCAATATATACCGATAACGAAAGATGAATACAAGTCATGTTTGACTTCTGCAATTACAAGAGGCGCTCAACGTGCTAACCATCAACGTCCGGACACTTCTGATTATGGCAAACTACTGCTTGAGCAACGCTGACCACTTGTATACATTTTTTTGGCATCTCTGCTATGTTAGTTGTTTCCTTGAAAGAATGATTTAGTACCTTGACATTTGCAAGAACCAATGGAATTAAAACGCAAATAGCAATGCAAATGGACAATTAACAGGCTGGGCTTTGTTGTTAGGCTTGCATTCTCTTCCGTCTGCTTGCTGAGTCTAGAGAAACAACATGACAATAGTTAAGGGCATGGATTCTGGAGCTAGTCTGTCTGGGTTTGAATCCTTGTTCTACTAGTTATCCTCTTCGTGACATTGAACAAGGAATTTCATCCTCTGGTCTCAATTTCCCCATGGGAGTGATACTCATCATATCTACTTTATAGGGGTGCTATGTGGGTTTTATGAGTTAATAATTATAAAGCTTTTAGAACAGTGCCTGGTACACGGTAATGGCTATATGAGTGTTAAATTAAAACAAAAGCACCAACCTCCGAGAGTCTCAAGACAGGAGTAAGACATATCTTAGGGAACTCAGGTGAATGTTCGTGTAAAATCGCCCAACACAGCACAGTAGACCACAAGTGGTAGCTATTATTTTTATTTTATGCGAGGAGTTGAAGGTTGCCTCGATTTCCTTCCTGGCCTTTCTTTGGCAAAAACATTATCTCAGGACTCCACTAGAGGAAGCCCTCAAACTTCCCTCCCAGATGGCATAGATAGGCAGAGTTGTCTTGGGTGATTTTGAAGGTCGGTAATTTGCATCAATTAGAATTCCTGGTATATAGGAGTGTAGTTTACTGGCATGAAACCGTGGCAGTTCTCAGGAGGACGTCTGGCTCTCCAAAGACCCTCACATCCGTGCATCACCTGGGCTGGCTCCCTTCAGCCTGGTTTTCTCTAACTCCCTCCTCCAAAATGCACCCGGGCTTTTGCAGAGTGTAAGTAATTCATGGGGTACTCACTGTGCATGAGACAATCCCCAGGGCAAGGTTGCACTTGAACGTCTCATTGTTTGCCTCTGAGATTCTGGGACCTGAATGGAATCCATCCAGTCGTCTGCCTTCAGCGCAGTAAAGATACACTGAGTTATCTTTTCAGCTCTGCACTGACTGCTTTTCCACTATTAGGCTCTGAGCTTTGTGAGGGCAAGGACTGGGCACAGGTGAGGTGTTGAGTGTATAAATGTTTCCAGGATCGAATTTTATGTGCGTAGCTCTGGCCTACCTAGCTTCCGAGGGTGAAGGGGCAGGGTTGGCTTCATGGGTGTGTGACCTGTGGAGTAGCACAGGGCCCCGTGCTTAGAAAGGCCTTGAACTTGGCTTAATACCCTGCTGTCACTGTCTTGAAATTCTTAATAATTTTTGAATAAGGGGCCTGGTGAATTGTGTAGCTGCTTCCGCAAAGGAAGCTTAGTCTACGTCGAAATTCTCCAACACAGGCCCTCAGGAGCTCCAAAGGCCTGGTGTGTCCTTTGGATGGTGAATACCTAAAAAAGTTTTTAACATTTTTACTTGGTCAGCATTTTCTTTGTTATGTATGCCCTTGGTTCCATGATGAGAAAACATCTCCCTGCGTCCCCAAGATGATATGAGTATCTGCTGGTCTTTTTCTTTAGTTACTGCATTTATTTTTATTTATCCACCAACCAGAGATTGAAGGTTAGCATCGCCTTTTGTCAGTCAGACAGTTGTTATTTTGCTCAAGAAAGATAACAGTACAGGCCTGCCATGGAAGAAACGAAAGTGCAGCCCGGCCTGCTGAGTGCTGGGGCTAATGGAAGGACAGGCTGGATTGGATTGCTCACACTGGGGACTAACTTAGAAGGTCAGGCGTCCCCGGATACAGAAGGACAAGTCCTTGTTCCTGGCATTGCCCTGCCAGCTTTGCTCCCTCTGGGACCCAGGGAGGCTTGTCGAATTAGGGGATGCTGTTTGGAGGCAGAGGGACCTGGGCTGAATACCATCTTCTCCAGCATATATAATTTCTGAGAACTTGGGCATAAAAGAGTGAGCAAGAGACAAGGTCTCTACCCTCGCAGAGCTCAGAGCCTAGGGGACAGAGCAGACGGAGGGAAATCACATAACAGCACAAATAGGTAATTACAAGCGCTGCTGTGTGTTATGATAGAACACTACAGGGAGTTATGAGTGCTTAACAGGGAGAGGATCAGGGGGCCAGGGAGGCATCCAGGAGGATTTGACATTTGAGGAGGGAGTGGAGAAGGAGCATATCAGGCAAGGGGATGGGAATAGGGAAGTAGAGGGAAGAACGTGTGCAAAACCCCTAAGATGGGAGGAAGAGCAGGGCATTTGAGAACTTGCAAACAACCAGTGTGGAATGGAGGGAATGAGGGGTAAGAGGTGATTGAGACTGGAGAGGGAAGTGAGGGTGCAAAGCAGAGATTAGGATTTTGGTCCCAGTCCTTAGAACAAGAAGTCATTGAAACCACCCGTTAGGAGAACGTAAGCTTTGTGTTGTCAAAATGGGCCTGTCTGAATTATGGAGGGCAGAGTGGATGGGACAAGAGTGGGTAAGGGGCTGTGCCAGGCTGGCCCAGGCGAGGCTAATGGATGCATTTCCACGTGCATCAGTGGAAAAATCCAAGGGACATTTACAAAGGAAAGAATGGGGCTTGGTGATGGGTTGTTACAGGGGGTTGTGAAGACTAATTAACAGGGAAGTAAGGATGGAGTGAGATAATGTGGGAAAAATGCCTGCACACAATAGACACTCAGTCAATATTAGTTTCCTTCCTTGACCTTGAACCTGGGTTTCTGAGGCTCTGTCAGTCTTGAACATCCCCTTGGAGATGTTGGCCTGTGGTTTCAGCTCCTCAGAGAGTTCAAGAACATCACCTCCCACCTTTCTATCCCATGCCTGTGCTTCGGTGGCCAGTCTCCTAGTGGGACTTAGTGGGCAGCTGTCCTCCATGTTGAGATTACTGCACCTGAGGCTGTGGAGTCCTTGTCCTCATGCTGCCGAGGCACACTTCTGCTACCACGTACCAGATCACAGAGGCTGCAGGTGAGGAGAGGCTGTGTTCAGGCAAGCTAATCCTGTGCTAAGGAGAGGCTGAGGTCCTGTGAGGGGCCTCTGGTACCTGAGTCACAGAGTGAGTGCTGCCAGCCTCCTAAGAACAGGAGAGTAGAGGGGCAGGGGCCACATGGGCTTCTGTCTTTCCCTAGGTGATGGGTGGGAAGAAGGGAGTTGCAAAGGGACAATGGGGGACGGAGGGGCTCAGCCAGGGGCCACCCTCACATGCGTATGCACTTGTATGTGTGTGCCTGTGTGCCCAAGGGGCATGTTTATGAGCAGACATGTCATTGTGTTATTTATGTCTGTGTGCATGCATGATTGGGCTCATGTCTGCACGTGCGTATGTGTGTATGCATGGCTCTCGGTGTAAGCACATGCATGCTTGGGCATGTGGGATGTATGTTTGTATGCATATGTGTGTGTCCCTGCAGGAGCCCTGGATCTAAGCAGCTCCACCCCCAGAGTCCACACGTGCCCCTGGCTGCCAGCAGGTGGCCCCTGAGCACTGTGTGCTGGGCTCTGAGGAAGGGGGCCAGCTGTGTTCCTCTAGCCCTCTCCTTCCTGAGAGAATCACTGCAGTGAGGACTGCCAGAGCCCTCCTCACTGTTCTGGTCTCTCCCAGCTTTATCCCTGAGGCTCTGTCTACCTTGGGTTCCACCCTCAGCCCACACAGAGTCAGAGGCACCTCCAGTAGCCAAGAGAGACGTTGGGCATAAGGAGGATTCTGACTTGTGGCAAGATTCTGAGTGAGGCAGGGACTTACCTTTCATGGGGTTACTGAACACCTGTGATGCTTCCGCCTCTGTGCTGGGTTCTTGTGCAGAGATGCTGGCCCTGCACCAAGGCAGGCAGCAGGCACATAAGCAAGCCCAGCCTGGGCTTAGCCTGGGGAGGAGCGCAGTCTGAGGAGGAGGGTTGCTCCCTCTGGGTCACAGAAGGGGCCGATGACAGTGTCCAGGGATGCTGCTAACCCCTGCTTGAAGTGGCAGTGAGGCCAAGCAAGACAGATAGATGGCATTTCCCTTTCTTGGAGGCAGGACAGTATGATCATCCATATCTTATAGACAGCAGCTGAGTGTATAAGACTTTATTTAATCCTGACTTTATAGCCTCAGGATAATCTGGAAGGCTGGAGAAAGAACCAGGGACCCAGCTGGACTTGATCATATGCCTGTGAGAGCCGCCAGAATGCTGGGGACTCTGCTGTAATTGAGTTGCTTGAGTTATGTCCCACGCGCGGCTCCTGCAGTGCGGGGCTGTGGTTTGCTTGCCTCTCGATCTACTGTGCCCCGTGCAGAGCTGACCTGGGTGTGGCACTTGCTGGTGACTCCATGAGTAGGAGCAGTGTATGGGGGGTGGGCACAGTCTGGGGTGCCTGGCAGGAGGGGCGCTTGGGTAAGGGCAGTTGGGATGGCGGAGGTGAGGTGGAAAGAGATGGGTGGAGTGTAATGCCGAGTGTTGGATGGAACCCAAGGGAGGTGGGGTTCCTGAGAAGGGGGGCTCAGGTCGAACTTCTGTAGGTTGTCGGAACTGAAGAGACCTGAGCCCATCAGGCAACCCTGTGGTTTTTCCACTTTTTCCTGCAGGGCCCTAGGGAGTCCCCTGGACATACCTCAGGGCACCTAGTGGTGGGAGGGATGGCGGGGAGAGAGGTAGAGGCAAGGCTCTGGGCTTCTGCCCTCAATTCAATTGAAGCAGCTCAGCTTTTCATCTAGAGGACAAATTGGAGTGCATTTTTAATCAAAAGAGTGATTATTGAGTGCCTACTGTATGCAACTCGCTGTTCTGGATTCTAGAGATATTTGGAAAACAGGACATACAACATCCCTCCTCTCTTGATCCTTATATTCTAGTAGGGAAGACAAGTAAACAAATAAATAGACAAATCAATTTCAGGTTCTAAGTGATAAGAACACAAGAAAACAGAGTGACTCAGGAGAAGGAAGCGGTGGAGCTACTTGAGAGCCTGTGGTTAAGGATGGCCTCTCCAAGGAGGTGATATTTGAGCGGAGGCATGAATGATGACAGCGGGAAGAGCATTCTAGATAAGATTTTGTTTGAAGAAAAAGCTCTGCGGAAAAATGTCCAAATCACTCAGTTAGTCTTCTTTTATTTATATTCATTTATTTAAATTTCAAAGGTAATACATATTCATTGTAACAATTTTAAATCCTATTAATGTATATAAAATGAAATGTGGAAGTGGCTTCTTTCCTCTTCATCTCCCCTCCTACCCCCCACCCCCCATTCCATTTCTTGGAGAGAATCCTTTTATCAGCTAGGTGGCTAACCTCTCAGATTTCCCTCTGTGCATTTGCAAATACATATGTTAATTTCCAACTTTATCTCTACTTTCCTGTCTCATAGGACATTTAAGCTTCACAAGTTCAAAATGGACTCTGGACTTTCTACCCTAAACTTTCCTCCTCCAGCCGTTTCCATCTTAGAAAATAATGTCACCATCCCATCAGGTGTTCAGGTTCCAAGGCTTGGAGACATCCTTGATTTTTTCTTTGCTGTCAGACCCTAAGCCCAAGCCACTTAGGACATCCCGTTGGCTCTACCTCCAAAATGGGCCTCATATCAAGATACTTCTCGCTCTCCACTGCCAACAATCCGGCCTACCCTGCAGGTACATCTTGCCAGCACCTCCTAAGTACTCTCTGTCCCCCCACTGTCATTCCCTACAATTCATTATTCACTCCACAGCTAGAGGGATCTTTTAAAAATGGTAGCCCTGGTCATGTCCCTCCTTGCTTAATACTCTAGTGGCTTCCCAAACTCTTCATCTGCAGACTGAAGGTCAAGGCTTAAACAACATCAAGTCCTTGTCCTTCTCTCCAATCTCATCTTGTCCCTTTATTTATTATCCTTCGTCTCCCTCCTATTGTGTCTTGGGGCCTTGCCTTTGCTGGGCTAATTCTTTGTCCTAATTCTGATCTTAGCTCAATGTCACCTTCGGGGAGGCCTCCCCTAATGGTTCCATGTAAATAGTCTCCTTCTACCCTTCCTCCTCCCCACACAACGCTCTATCACATCAGCTTGTTTTATTTCCTTTATGGTACTTACGTTATTGGAACTATTGGAAAAAATCTTGCTTAGTTGCTTCCTTGTTTGTCTCCTCTGCCCCTCACTGGAACCCAAGCTCCATCAGGGCAGAGACCTTGATTCTATGTGGTTGTTCACAGTTCATTGGGTGGACAAATAAAATTGTTTCCAGATGGTTGCTAATGAACATTCTTATACATACGTCTTTGGATAATTGTGTAAGGGATTCCGGGGGACAGATACCTAGAAGTGCTATTATATTTCTAAGACTGAGATAATATATTTTAAAATTTGATAGTTACTGTACCGATTTGCAATCCCATGGACTTTGATTGAGAATTCCTTTCTCCGAGTCCTTGTTAATATTGGGTAATAGAAATCTTTCTTCTTTTTGGCCTATGTGATGAGCAGATACCAAGTATTTTGTTTTATTTTGTATTTTCCTGATTATGTGAGGTTGAATATCTTTCATGTGCTTTTTGGCCATCTGTACTTTTTCTTTTGGGTAAAAAACACATCGCTGGCCCCACCCCCTAATATAGTTCTCTTTGGGAGAAAGAATAGATAACAGGTAGACAATCACCAGTGTGCCCCATACTATTTGGCTACTTATTTTTGCCCTGTCTGTTTCTCTGTATCTTATTGATCCATAAGAGCTGTTTGTATTTTATGAAGTTTACTTTGTTATATATATAGCAAATACTCTCTTTGTTTTTTCTTAATCTTTCAATATTGTTTATGATATTAACATCTTCCAAAAAAACAGATAGAGCCTTAGCTTTTCTATTTCTGTTATTGTGAAAATAGCATGTATACCTATAAAATTCGTTTAAAAATCTATAAAAAGGTATAAAATGAAAAGTGATCTCTCTTCCATTATACTGAAGTAACCTTGTATATCTTTTCAAAAAATTTTCATGTTTATATGCACATTCACTCATCATTCATTTATTTATCAGTATTCATTCATTCCTGTAACAAATATTTACAAGTTATTTATACTGCCAATATTTATTGGGTATTTACTATATTCCTGGCATTGTACTAGATATAGTAATAGAGGATATACTCACGTACATATTATCTTTTATTTAAAACATTTTTTTGGAAGATGCATTTTTCTTTATTTTTTTACACTTTAGATGCTTCTATAGTAGCACATACATATCTATCTCACTGTTTTTAATGTCCGCTTGCTATTTTATTTTGTATGTGCCAGAATATATTTAGTCTGGTCCTCCCTGATGGACATTTATAGTGTTTCCTGTATGTTTGCAATTATAACAATGCTGTAGTGAATATCCTTGTAGATGTGTCTTTGCAGGCATGTGTAAATACATCTGTAGGGCTGACCCTTAAAATGGATCGTATTTTAAGTTTGATAAACATTGCCAAACTGTCCCCTCAACTTGAGTTCCAATTCACACTCCCATCAGATATGTGAGAGTGTGCATTTTTCTACTTTATTTGCAACCTTGGATATTGTGACTTTTAAATTTTTGCAGATATAATGGGCAGAGAGTGGAACCCAGGGTTACATTGTTTTATTTTGCATTTCCCTAATTAGGAGTAAAGTTGAAAATTTATACATATATATAATCTAATCTTCTTATATATATATTGGTCACCTGTATTTCTTCTATGAATTGTCTGTCTATATTTTTCCTCATTGTTATTTTTATTAATATTTTTGAAATGATTTTTTATTTTTCAATTACAGTTGACATACAATATTATATTAGTTTCAGGTGTACAACATAGTGATTAGGCATTTCTATAACTTACAATTTGATCACCCTGATAAATCTAGTACCTATATGACACCATACATACTGTTACACTATTTTTGATTATATTTTCCATGCTATACCTTACAACCTCATGACTATTTTGTAACTACCAATTTGTATTTCTTTTTTTTTTTTTAAGATTTTTTATTGGGGAATTGGGGAAGGGGAACAGCGCTGGAGAATCAGGGGAAGGAGAACAGACAAGTTGCTGTCCTTTTGTTCATCAGTCTAGTTGTGGAGGACGTTGCTTCACTGGCCCATGTTGGTATTATCATTGCGCTCTTCCCGGGTGAGGCAGCTCAATCGCTGGCCACTGGATGGGGCCACTCACAGTGGCTCTTGGCAGCTCACAACGGCTGCCGGCTGCTCACGCTGGTTGCCGGCCACTCACGGTAGCTTATGGCAGCCCACTGCAGCAGGGGCTGCAGCCTACGCCGTCCACAGTGACTCACGGCAGCCCAGCTCCAGGTCGAGCTGTTGTTCACCATCTTAGCTGTAGAGGGCAGTGTCACTGGCCCTCATGTGGGATCCGAACTGGGGCCCTGCTGCTCAGAGCTGGTGTCCCAAGCCAACTCTTAACCAATGCACCACTCGGCCGGCCCCCAATTTGTATTTCTTAATCCCTTCCTCCAACTCCTTTCCCATCTGGCAACCATCAAAATGTTCTTTGTATCTATGAGTTGATTTCCGTTTTATTTGTTCACTTATTTTGTTTTTTAGATTCCACATAAAAGTGAAATCATATGGTATTTGTCTTTCTCCATCTTACTTATTTCACTGAGCATAATACCCTCTAGGTCCATCCATGTTGTTGCAGATGGTAAGATTTCATTCTTTTTTATGGCTGAGTAATTAATATTCCACTGTATATATGTGCAACCTACTCTTTATCCACTCATCTGTTGATGGGAACTTAGGTTGCTTCAATATCTTGGCTATTGTAAATAATTCTGCAGTGAACATATGGATGCATACGTCTTTTTGAATTAGTGTTTGGGTTTTTTTGGATAAATACCCAAAAGTGGGATTACTGGGTCCTTCTTGTCTCTTGTTACAGCCTTTGTTTTAAAGTCTATTTTGTCTGTTATAAGTATTGCTACCCCAGTTTTTTGTTTGTTTGTTTCCATCTTCATGAAATATCTTTTTCTATCCCTTTATTTTCAGTGTTTGTGTGTCTTTTGACCTGAAGTGAGTCTCTTGTAGGCGGCATATGAGTATGTAAGGTTCTTGTTTTCTCATTCACTCAGCCACCCTATGTCTTTTGATTGGAGCAATTAACCCATTTACATTTAAAATAATTGTTGATATGTTGTTACTGCCATTTTACTATTCATATTTTTCATCTTTATTTTTCCTTCTTCTTAAAGAAGTCCCTTTAACATTTCTTGTAATACTGATTTGGTGGTGGTGAACTCCTTTAGCTTTTTCTTGTCTGGGAAGCTCTTTATCTGTCTGATTCTAAATGATAGCTTTACTGGGTAGAGTAGTCTTGATTATAGGTCTTTACTTTTTACCACTTTGAATATTTCCTGCCAATCCCTCTGACCTGCAAAGTTTCTGTGAGAAATCAGCTGTCAGTCTTATGGGAGCTCCCTTGTAGGTAACTAACTGCTTTATCTCTTGCTGCTTTTAAGATTCTCCCTTTATCATTAAATTTTGGCATTTTAATTATGATGTGTCTTGGTGTGTGCTTCTTTGGGTTTATCTTGTTTGGGACTCAACACTTTCTGGGCTTGTATGTCTATTTCCTTCATCAGGTTAGGAAAGTTTTCTGTCACTATTTCTTCAAATAAGTTTTCAATTCCTTGCACTGTCTTGTCTGATACAAATGTTGGTATGCTTGATTTTGTTCCAGAGGCCCCTTAAACTGTCTTCATTTCTTTGGATTCTTTATTTTTATTGCTGTTCTGATTGGGTGTGTTCTGCTACCTTATCTTCCAAATCACTGATTCAGTCCTCTGCTTCATCTAGTCTGCTGGCAATTCCTTTTAGTGCATTCTTCATTTTAGTTATTGTAGTCTTTATTTTTGACTGTTTCTTTTTTATGCTTCTATCTCAATTTTTATGTTTCCTATCTCTTTGTTGTAGTTCTCACTGAGATCATTGAGCATCCTTATAACCAATATTTTGAACTCCACATCTAGTAGATTGCTTGTCTCCATTTTGTTTAGTTCTTTTTCTAGAGTTTTGTTCTGTTCTTTCACTTGGGACATGTTTCTTTGTCTCCTCAATTTGGCTGCCTCCCTGTGTTTCTTTCTATGTATTAGGTAGAGCTACTATGTCTCCCAGTCCTGGTAGAGTAGCCTTATGTTGTAGGTGTCCTGTGGGGCCCAGTGACAGTCTTCCTGGTCACCTGAGCCAAGTGCTTCAGGTGTGTCCCTTGTGTGGGTTGTGTGTGCCCTCCTGTTATAGTTGAGCCTTGATTGTTATTGACACATTAATGGGAGGGATTGACTCTCAGGTTGTTGGTTATGAGAACTGGCTGTGACTACAGTGGAGGAGCTGTTGTGCAGGGGCCGATCCTATGGAGCAGGAATTGCTTTAGTGGGGCTCTAGTGCCTGCCCAGTCTTCCCTTTGAGTGTGTCATTTGTGGAAGTCGTTGGGTGGTACTCTGTTGTGGTCTGAAGATGGCCACTGGTGTGTTGGTTCTGGGGCCTCTTGGGAGGGGCTCTGGTGTAGGCCAAGGTTAGCTGCTGCTTGTGCCCTGCGTGGGGCCACTTGGTATGAGCTACAAAGTGATCTGCAGAAGGTTCTCACTTGTCCTGGGCTTGGGGATGCCTGGGAGAGGCTAAGCTGTGAACTGAGCCCCCCCCCCCTTTTTTTTAACCAAGGCCAGGTGCTGCCCACCTGGGCCTGCTGGACTCAGTGTTGGGCGTAGGGCTGCTTAGGAAGCGGTGTGGGGCATGCTGAGGCAAGATGCTGCTTGTTTGGGGTTTTTGAACCTTTGAGAGGTTTTAGGAAAGTCTGCAGCATGACCCAAGACAGGCCATTTATATGAAAAAGCCACTGGAATGCCTTGGGTGAGCCTGCAAGTTGGGTGGGACAGGGTCTCAGGGACTCACCAGGGCAGGGTGAATGGTGTTAGCTAGGTGGAGGCTCAGATATGGCGCCCACCTGCAAGTGCAGGCTGAATTGGGGGAGGGCTCAATAAAGGAACAATGGCTTCTGCAGCACTTCTGTCTGGGAGAAAGCTGCTCCTCCAGCCCTTGCCCTGAAGCCAGACAATTCAGTTTCTCCTCGTCTGTCCCTTGTGCCTTTCCTGCTGCTGCCCCAGCACTGGAGCTCTGAGCAAGTGAGTCCATCAGCTAGTAAATTTGTGTGTGGGCCCTTTAATCAGAGGCCTGGGACTCCAGCTGCCCTCCATCTCACTCAGCCACAATCTCCTCTGGTTTTCACAGCCAGAAGTTATGGGGACTTCTCTTCCCAGCACTGGAACTCTGGGCTGGGGAGCCTGGTATAGGGCTGGGACCCCTCACTCCTCTGAAGGGAGCCTCTGCCGCCGAGATAACCCTCCTGATTTTTAACTGCCATATGTGGGTACAGGATCAGCCTGTTCTGTGTCTCTGCCCATCCTACCAGTCTCGACATGGCTTCTTCTGTATGTCCTTAGTTACAGGACTTCTGTTCAGCTAGACTTCAGCTGATTCTCAATGATGATTGGTCTGCAGTTTATCTGTAAGTTTGATGTTGCATTAGCTATTTTTAATGCTTAGAAAAACAGCATTCTGTAGTGGTAAGAGGACAGATTCTGGAACTAAATCACCTCTTCTTTCCTCCCAATTTTTAATATTGAATTGTTGTTTTAAAAAAATTAAGCTGTCCCTCGACAACTAGACTGAAGAACAAAGGGACAGCAACTTGTCTGTTCCCCTTCCCCCAATTCCCTAGTGCTGTTCCAATCCCCCAATTCCCCAATAAAAAAATCTTAAAAAAAAAACATTAAACTGATTTGTAAATTCTATGTAATATGGATATTCAAGCTTTGTCCATTATATGTGTTGCAAATATCTTCTCCCAAGATGTTCTTAGTTTTTCAATGTTGTTTATGGTGTAGCCCCACATTTTTGATGGTGCAGAACACTGTAATTCTGATGTAGACCACATTTTTCCAATGTCTTCCTGCAGATTTCTCAACCTATGTTTAGGTAGGTTTTTTTCTTCCTTTTCATCCATGATTCTCAGATGACCCCACTCTGAGCGACTACAGTTCCATGCTGACCTAGAGGTGAGGCGGCATCTTTCACTGGCCTTGCTATTGCCATTTCTTTTGTGTTGATAGGTCACTTTTTCATCATTGATTTGCATGTTTTCCTATGAACAAAAGCATTTTTTTTTGTTGTTTATTTGTTTAAACTTTTAGGACTTCATGTCTTTTTCTTTCTTAAAAAGCTCTATTACCCAAAACATGGGATGACCCCTTGTGCTTGGTTTAGATCATAATTTCTAATCTTACTCCCGGGAGACCCAGCAATTCAGTGGAAATGACTCAGGGGCCATCAGTGGGGTGTGGACTGAGTGGGTGGAGTGGAGGCTCCCACCCCTCCTCAACCTGGATGGCTTCTGCATGAGATTCCTTCTGAAGGAAGTGATTTATGTGCCTAAGCAATTTTGGAAAGGCAATTGTAAAGTGAGGTCTTTATTTTTCAAAAGCTGTGAAGCTCCAGGGGCTTCAAAGAGTGTATCCTTTTTATATTGTAATTGCTCCCTCCCTTCTAAAGATGAGACCCTCTTGAAGCTCTGTAGTAACACTAGCTAGATGCTCATGGGTGTACCAAGGCAGATTTTGGTTAACAGGACATCATGAAATAATTCTTTATTTGGTGAAGTTACTCAATGGTAAGATTCATTAGTATCTCTTATCTTTAGAGCAACATTAACCCATGTCTGCTCAAATGTGTGAGTGTTCCCATTTCAACTAAGAAGTTCATCTGGGACAAGGGTACTGCAAGAGAGGAAGTGAGTGGAGGATCATTTCTCAACATATCAATCTATAAGGATCAATAATTTACCTGTAGCAATCATGACGCCTTTGACTATGGTACCAGGAACCCTCACCATGAGGATAATTATCCCTTTTTTCTTTTTCTTTTCAAAACAAGAAATTCAAGGTAGAGAGCTGTTTCAGGGTTGGTTAATTCAGCAGCTCAACAAGAATCAAGGCTCTTTGCATCTTGCACAATATAGCTGCTGGGGTTCAGGGTCATGTGCAGATTCAACATTGTACATTTTTATTGCTAGTGGATTCTCTATCAAACCTCTTTTCAAGAGTGAGGAAACCTTCTACCAAAGCCCCCAACCCAATTCCCTGATGTCTCCTTTGTCAGAATTAAAGCACATGCCCACTCCTGAACTAGTCTCTGCCTAGAGAATGGGATTAGTTCAACCAATTACTACCTGTTCAAGAATTTACCCTGAGCTTCAGAGAGTCACCTTCTGTAGAGTGGTGTTTACTTGGTCAAAATCAGGGAGGGTATTGTTAACAAGGAAGGGGAATTGAGAAGCGACTAATCATGGTTGCTGCTTTTATTTTATTTTAAAAATTATTATTAAATGTATTGGGATGACATTGGTTAATAAGATTATATAAATTTCAAACGTACATTTCTATAATACATCATCTGTATATTGTATTGAGTGTTCACCACCCAGAGTCAAGTCTTCTTCCTTCACCATATATTTGACCCTCTTTATGCTGCTTTTATTTTAATCAGTTAATTAATTTATTAATTTTAGTTTCTCAGAACATAACAAAATTATTGCTGGAGCAACCTGATCCACTATTTTGAGGTTTACAGTGCACTTCAAATGATTCTACACGAGAGAGAATGCGAACTTGGTGTGAACACAGTTGGACAGTCAAGAGACTAAATAGTTGGTATCAAAAAATAAAATTGGAGGTTTATTAGAGGCAGAACTAGATGTATAGTGCCTTTATAAAATCCTAACTCTCTCTTCTTTGAGTATTTAACACATACTATCCAATTTCAGAATTTCATCTTTTGGGTTTGCCTCAGTCTAGTGTGGCAACAAAGCCACTATCTATTAAGAATTTAAATCAATTAGTTAATTATTATTATTTTTTAGATTGGTTGAAAGGAGTTTGGACACGAGGATGGTGGCTAAATAGTGCTCAGCTGGTTTCAGATATTTTCTCTCCATTAAATGAAGCTACAGCTTTTTTGCTTTTTTTTTTCAGCTGAAAATTTGTAGGTTCCGCATGTTGGCTAAAGAGAACAACGGCAATGAGCGACTTGGATTGTGCTAAAGGGGTATTACATACGCTCGTGAAAGTTGGCTCTGTGGCAGGTTAGGGCTGCGATGTATAGATTCCCATTGACTGAAACGAAATCGTATGTGTTCTGAATAGAGCTGCTGCTGGGCTCTGAAGACACTGGAAATCTAGTTAAGTCACACACAGTGTGTATTGTTTGGAGCATGGCAAGGGTAACAAGAAGCACTGTGCACTGGGTTGGGAGGCATGTGGTGCCTGGGGAATGCCACAGGCACCAGAGAACACGAATTCTGCCATATGTAGCTCCAAGCTATTTGAGCTAAAATTGACCCTCCAGGATTTGGAAACCAGTCCAAATTTCCTCATGCTGTTATGCTGTGGAATGCAGGAAAGGAAGGAGAGGAGAAGGCTCACCCCTTGCTATGTTTTCATATCCTTTCACACATCAGAACTGGTTCTCAAAAGTAATTTTTCTTCATGCATCCAGACATTTGAACAATGCAACACAGACTCAAGAATTGAGGTTCCATAGCAAGTCATTCTAAAATTAAATACCATTTTCAGCCTTTGCAAATATTTTTTTTGCTCCACCTCAGAGCTCCAGAGACCTGGTGGTCCTTTCCTATTGGGAGGTGGAGCTGGAGATACATACCGATGATGATGGTCTCAGCAAACAAAGGATGGCAGGCGTGTGTGTGTGTGTGTGTGTGTGTGTGTGTGTGAGAGAGACAGAGAGAGAGAGAGAGAGAGAGACATGCCTGTTTCTAAGAGAAGCTCTTGTAACAGGTTTCTGGGTAAATGAAAGTTGTATTGTCTTCCATCAGAGATGACTTGAAAATAAAGTGCTTTAATGCTAATACTGCAGCTGTCTGCAGGAAACTCAGCACCACACTGAACACTGTAGTTAGATAGCTGTGCAAAAAGTACATGAAGGAAAGGGCTAATGTGCAATACTTCTATTTAAGATAGAAGGAGGAAATAGAAATTGTGATAGCATGCTATTTCAAGTAATAATAGAAAGTACTTGATGTTTACATGGTGAATGGATCAATACTAATTCTGTAGTCAGCGCACATACAGTAGTTTGGATTATACAAGTGATAGATGCACTCAGTATAGCTGAAATTTCCACCCTGCAACATCCATTTCTTGCTGCGTGTTAGATGGAATTTTCCACCCAACTCTCTGGAAGGATTTGCATAAGAATGGTGATAGAGCAGTATTCTTTAATGATGTGCTTTTCTTTGTTAAACTTCAAAAATGTCTATGGTGCATGATGAGGTTTGGGTGAATTGCCAAGCTAATGCTTTTATATTTTCTTTAAAGAGCTTATCTTCACTGTGTTGTGGGAGTTACTTTATATTGTGGTTCTAAAGGCAGTGGCAGTAAAGCCGAATTGTAGCAATCCCCAATAAATGCCTCCTCCTCCTCAAGGGCTTGGTCCTGCTTAGAAGGGAATTTGGGAGGGCAGTTGGCTGCCACTGGTTCATGCAATGAGTCAGTTGGATTTGTTTTATGTTCCCATACCTGGTTCTGTTCACCAGCGGAGGATGCCATTCTCTTGCTCAAACAATGACCTCTTGTTAGCCTAAATCAGCACCCGTTCCAACTGTCAAAGGGGCTTGAGATCAGCCCAACTGGTGCTCTCATTGAAGATGAGTTGAATTATTCAGATCAGAGCCTGGGAGCAAAGGCGGTTTGGAAAGTGACCTTTTTGTCCTCCCCACAAGAACCTAATGTTGACAATGTGAGGAGGAAAGAGACTGGAATCTTGGGAATCCCAGGAATGCAGCCACCAAGCAAAAGAAGCTTTCCTTCCTGGGTTGTGCTTCTCTAGGACTCCCTCTTCAGATTCAGCTCCACAGCAAGGATTTGCAAGTACAAAGATGGAAACACAAAACCCCAAAGCTGGAGCCTGCAAGGGTTGTCCAATAGGGACTTCACATTAACCTCAGCTTCAATGGAACAAAGAATTTGAAAGCCAAGAATGGAAGGAAACTTAAGGTCATCTAATCCAACCCTTTGTCTAATGCATGAATCTCTTTCCTGACACAGCCTTTCAGTCCAGTGATCATCAGTTGCAGCTTGAATACCTCCAAGGACAAAAAACTCACTTCCTCTAAACAGGAAGGACAACAGATGATGTTATATGGAGGACTTACTATGTGTCATGCCTTGTGATAAACCCTTAAGATTCATGATGTTCTATAATGCTCACAACAACTTTATGAGATTAGTACGATTATTGCCACCAGATAGGGAAATAGAGCCTTTATATGTCGCAGAGAAAGAATTGAAGACAGTGCTCAATTGCACTCTCCTGCACCCTCCTGCCCAGCTTGTCCCATCACTGGCAGCCCTGATTATTATTTTTCTATCCCTTGGAGACACAAGGAATATACCTTGCCCCTCTTTGACATGACAGCCCTTTAAGTATTTGAGGTTGTTTTCCTGTCCTTCTGCCAGTGTCCCAGTTTTCCTTTTTTTCTACTCCATGCCAAACATGTCTTAGTTGGTCTCAGTTTGGCGAGTTCCTGTAGACCCATTTCCATTTTCCAATGCTCTTCTCAAAACATGTGTCTTTTACTTATCAACCATTATTGAAGAAACCTTATAATTGTGGCTTTCTTTTGTTATGAGACAGTGGGCTTTGTTTGTGACATCCTACCATAAAGGTATCTATTCTGGGTGCAGAGGGAGGCTTTCTAAAGAGCACATGGTGAAATTTTTTCCTTCTTTTCAGGAAGAAGGCGTTTAAAAAACCCAGAGCATTAAAATAAGCCAGGGTTGAGCTTCAGTGTCATTGCTGGTGGGTAAGGCCACACCAGAATGAAGGACGGAAGCCTTCTTGTACAATGTTTATGGTGGTCCTGTGAGGCCTTGTGAGAGGCAGCTGCACTTGGATCTAATTCAGCCTCTAACCTGGATTCTCTGTAGCTCGGTGGCATGTCACCATGCCCTCTGCGTTAGCCTCCCAGCTTGTGAAAGGTGATTGTGCTTGTCAACACTCTGGCATGTGTTCTTTCTTTTCTTTCTGAATTCAAGGTTATTATTTGTTTTTGTAATATATTTTTTTATTTATTAAATTTATTGGGGTGACATTGGTTAGTAAAATTATATAGGTTTCAGGTGTACATTTCTATACTACACCATCTATATATTGCTTTGTGTGTTCACCACCCAGAGTCAGTTCTTCCATCACCATACTGGTATATTTGATTCCTTTTCAGTTGTATTTCTCATGGAGTGAGTTCTGACTTCAAATTAGGAAACCTGGGGCTTGCTGTGTTACCTTGGGCAAATTACCTCTTTGCCCTTTAGTATCCTCATCTGTAAGTATATCTCCTTAACAGCGTTAATCACACAAGGTCATTAGACGCAGGTGGCTGTGACGCCATGGAGGCCTACTAAACAAACAAAAATCTAAGCCTGTAAATGCCGCACGGTTACGAAAGCAAAACACTAAGGGCAACCAGTCACAAACAGCCGACTAGGCTTTAGGCTGTAGCTAATAAATAATTTCCTTACTTTACTCCCGCTTCTTTATAAAAGTATCTCCCCCCTCGAGTGCCTGTCAGTGGAACGCTCCAAACCACTTCCGGTTTGGTGCTGCGTGTGGGGAATTGATTTTTGCTCAGATAAACTCTTGAAGTATTTAGTATGCCTTTTAATAAGTTCTGATATCAGAACAGGAAACCCAAGGAGAGACCTCATAGTCCCCAGGAGCAAGGAGCGACCAGGTGAAGGTACCCGTTGAGCCCCTTGGACTCGCTGCTTTCTCGCCGCCTCTGGAGGAAGTCATGAAGGGGTAAGGAAGGCCCTCTCGGATCCTAAGTCTGCAGCTTTTGCATCATGAGCTTTCAGTCTTTATTTGAGGATTTCTTTGTCCAGACTAGGTCCAAAACCGGCCAGAGTGGGACTGGGTCCGACTTTAAAACCAGACTGGGTCTGACTTACGAACTGGACTTTGTCAGGATTGACCTGGGTTTGACTTAAGCTGGATTGGGTCCGGTGTAAGGCCTCAGGTGAATAACATTTTGTTTTAAGACTGAACAAATAGGTTAACCTCACCAAAGCGAATCTTGAGTTATAGTGGCCACGATGGAGAACTTTTAGCCTAGATAAGCTTATCCATTTATGAGGTACCTTAGAGAAAAAAGGGTCTCAGCCAAGTACTCACTATAAAGGGTAGAGATAAAATTATTTTTCTTCCTCTACAGTTTCTAGTGAGTAGGAGGAGACCCAGTGGGACACCCCACTTGCTCTGGATCCTGCAGGCTGCATCCTGAGAAAACTGGCAGAAGTCGGCAAACGGCAAGAATGCTTACCAAAGTGAGCTCACCTAAATCTCTCTTTGCGGGGCCCGGTTGAGAGAGGAAGGTAAAATTTCATGTCGTTCCTTTTTTTCAAAATTCAGATTGGCAGGAAAAAACATTGGTTATTGATCCTTTGTCTCCCAAGGAGAGCTTTTGCGTCTTGTTTGGCTCATTTTGTTGTCTGAGAACTTGGCTTGGTACTTGCCATGGTGGGGCCCCCAAAATATGGCTTGACAGAAATGTGGCTTGCACTCCATGTACAGCTAGGGCCTTAGTGACTGTTGTCAGCTCTTGGGGGAATTGTCCCTTTTGATTGGGAGTAGCTCTGGATCTTGGGAGGATGGTATCTTCGTACCCTCTTTGGTGCTGTCTCTTGGCCATGGAGTTAGTTGTTCAGTACTACCAGGAATATTTACTGTTTGTCTAGGCCAAAACCCGACAAGGTATTTGAAAGGATTTTTTAAAAAGTATTACTGTGGTTAGAAGTTGGCCAAATTGGAAGCTGATGTTCAGAGCCTGATAGGAACCGTTTTTTTTTAGGCTTTCTCCTCTAAGCTAAAATGAAACTATGTATCCAGAGGGAAAGAAAAACATTCTGAAGCCATTATGGAAAGATTTACTAGGACTTTCTGAAGAAACACAGCTCTAAATCTGGAACATAGGAATCTTTTGATTCCCATCTTAGTTGAAGATCTTCTCCCTGATATAAAGAAGCAAGTTGAGGATAATGCACTTGGGTGGCTGGCTCAGCGTCTTGGTATCATTCAGGTTGCAACCCAATTTTTTGAGGAATTAAAAGCAATTGTACTTGTCTTACAAATGGAATCTTTACAAGAACAGAAATGAGGCTCTAGAAACAATTCAAAGCCCACCTATCCTTTTCACCAATTCCAAAGCCTCTCCTATTCACACTAAAGTGACATTCAAAGTGCCCCCCCAGCCATGGGGTCTTTCTGATGGCCAGGCTGTATCACTGCAGGCCCACAGAGACCCCCATTATGGTGCAACTCTGCGTAAGTCAAGATCAGTGCAAGTTTGGTTGTCATTGAACTAACAAAAGAAACTGATGACAGATGACCACACTAAAATAATTGTACATTTAAGACAGAGACTGTACTAAATCAAGGTTATTTTGTGTTAAAAAATGCTCAACACTAGTAAATAAAAAAAAAGGAGGAAAATTATTTTTAAGGAGCAATTTATATTATAGAATAGCAATTTTCTGTAATCTTCATGCTTTTCTTTAAATACAAATTACTGACAAAATAGGCTTCTTTCGTTACCCACCCATCTTTCTTCCCTTCTGATTCCACAGCAAAGTTAGGATGGGGAAAGGGAGTATAATACCTCTTTATTGGGTTAAAGATATTTACAAAGTATTTTACACTTAATATTTATTTTACATTTTCATTTAATGAGGTGGAAAGATTGCTGGGCTGTGTTGGAAGATCTGCTTTCTAGTCCTGGTTCTGTGTGACTTCAGGAAAACCACATTCCCTTTCTGGGTCTCCTACTCCTCCTCTGTTGGGGTTGGTGAAGGTTGAAAGGTTGTCCCCAAGTCTTGATTTCATGTGTCAAAGCAGCTCAAGGCCGGGAAAGACAAGTCAACTTAGTAATCAATGCTGGGGTCCCTATTGAGCGCTAGCCCTTGTGCTGGGCACGGGGATACAGTCGGTGAAAACAGACACGGAGCTTCAGGCCAGTGCAGCCCCAGCTGCCTTGGATTATACAACGTTGCCTCTTACCAGCTAGGGAGTCACAGTCCAGTTGTTTCTCGTCTGTGCCTCATTTTCCTCATGGGATTGTTGTGCTAATAAAATAAATGAGTACATGTCAGGGGATTTCAGTAGTGCCTGGCACATAGTGAGCATTCAAATAATACTGGCTTTTATTACAATTATCATTGGTGGAAGAGGCAGACATTAATCCAATAACCACAAAAAGAAATACTCGTATAATGTTTTCAGTTGTGCTAAATGCTCTGAGAGCATATATCAGGAGGATTTCTTTGGCCTGGGAAGTGGTGATTAAGGTTAAAATCTAAAGGATAAGTTCACTAGTTGAAGGGGGTTGGAACAGAGTCAGGGGGAACATATATGTAAAACTCCTATGGTGGGAGGAAGCACAGATTTCTGGGAACTTAATGAGGCCACAATGAAGGGAAACAGGAGGGAGAGAGTGAAGGTTGGAGGCGGGCAGGGACCAGGCTTTGCTGGGCGTTGTCTGAGCCAAAGATTTGGAAAAACTGGTTTTGCATGCGCGTCCTAGAGGTCAGAGTTCCTGGTTAGACCCAGTTAGACTCTGATACCCTGAAGTAATGTCTCACAAGGATTTGGTTTCCTCCAGAATGGAATCTAGCAGGAACTAGCTTCTAAGGGACACTAGGAAAAAGAGTATGTCAGGAGTTGTGGCTCAGAAGGGTAGACATTACCTGAGCCATCATGCTGTAGGGACCACAGTCCCAGACTGTGGTATGATCATTTCAGTGTCCTATTCAGGTTGTTTTATGAATAGGGTTGAAAGACCATACCGAATTCTTCCCTGTCTATAGGGATCTTCAGCTTTTGGGATCACACTCACCATTTGAGAATCTGATGAAATCTGTGGCTTTTCTATCTTGATAGATACATTTACACACTTAAATCCAAATGTGAGTGTGTTTTTAAGTTGGGTTAATGGGTCCCCTGGAAACACATCCATGGTCCCAGGTTAAATGTCCTTTCTGTACAAGGCATACCCAACATTATGGATTCTCTCTCAATACCACTGCCCACCCCATGTTCCCATCTTGTGCCCCCCCTTTCTTCTCTGTTGTTGCCTTGATTTTGGACTCTTCTTACTTTTCTCCTAGATTACTATAGTTTCCTCTGAATTTCTCTACCTTTAGCTTATCACCCCTCCAATTCTCCACATAGTCTATGGAAATAAATTTTATTGGGGGTGTGAGATAAAATAAATAAAATTGTAAATATTTATTTTCAGAATAAAGTAAATCAGATATATTATAGATACTCTGAAAAATACATACAAGTTAAAACATAAGCCATAGGCTCAGTACCCAGAGGCAACCAATAATGTATTTTTTTCTAGTATTTCTCTATGGAAAATTTCTCCTTGTGTAGTTGTGATCAAACTACATTCAGATGCTTTACTTAACATTTATTTTCCTTTAGCCCAATGCATATATGTGTTGAAAAATTTTTTATTATGGAAAGAACAAAAAATACACAAAAGGAGAGAAAATAGTATTATAATGAACCTCCTCCCTTAAGTACCTAACACCTAGCTTCAAAAATTATCAGTATTGTATCAGTGAATTTTTGATGTGTAACAAATGACCTCAAAATTTAGAGCTTAAAACAACAACTATTGATTTAGTTCATAATTCTCTAGAGGAGTAATTTAGGCTGGGCTCAGCTGTGCGGTTCATTTGTGAGTCTTGGCTGGCCTCAGTCATGCATCTGTGTTTTGGTGCCACTTAGCTAGATGGCTGTGCTTCTGGGATTGGCTAGCTGACATGTGGAGCTACAAGAGGAATTGGGTTCGTGTATCTCTCATCATCCAGCAGGTTATCCCTGAGCTTCTTCACATGGTGATGGAAGGCTTCCAAGCACAGCAAAGAGGCAAGTGCCAGTGCATAAGTGCTTTTCAAGCTTCTGGCTGCATCTCATTTACTAATATCTAATTGGCCAAAGTAAGTTACAAGGTCACTTCACACTCAAGGGGTGGAGAAATAGATTCCACCTCTTGACAAGAGGATCTGCAGCAGCATATTGTAAGGGCATGGGTATAGGCAGAAGAATTTGTGGCCATTTTTATAATCTACCACAAATGTGTTGCTAATATTAGTATTAATAAATTATCGCTTTTTGATGGTATTGATAACTTGTCATGAATATAATTTAGATGGCTGAGTAATGTGCCACTCAGTGGTTGTACTGAACCTTGCGTGACCATTCCCCTGTTGTTGAGTATTGAGGTTATTGCCATTTTTCTGCCTTTATGAATAATGCTACAAAGGATGCTTTGTACATAAAGCTTTTTTTTGGTTTTAGGATTATTTCCTCAGAGTAGTCACAAAAGTGATATTACTGTGTCAGATATTTTAGAGCTCTTAGTACACTTTACCAAATTGCTTTCCAAAAGGATTGTATCAATTTACACTCCCACCAGTGTATGTGAGAGTACCCCACAGGGATCCTCCTAAAATGCAAATCTGATTATCTCACACCCAGTTTAAAAGGGATCTCTGCTGCTTTCACAATAAAGACTAAACTATGTAAGGTACAACTATGTGTACAACATGACTTTTAAATAACTATTTAGCTTGATAGTACCCTGCATCCAAGGGTCATAGAATCTAGGAGGAAACAAGGTCGGGTAGGCTCAGAACCAAGAGAAGTGAACCCATCACTCTCATGTTGTCCTTGAATGCAGGTATCTTTATTATAGAAGAAGAGAGTCAAAGAGCTCAGTATTTAAAATGGAAACCTATTCATAGGTTTCTATTTATGGCATTATCTGTTGTTTTGTTGTTTAGAATTCTTTGCTTCCTGAAAACTAAAGACTGTGAGATTTTGTAATGAGGCAGATCTGAGTTTGAATTCACATTCTGTCATTTGCTAGATTTTGAACAATACTTAACGTCTCTAAGCCTCAGCTTTGTTATCTGTAAGACGTGGACCATAATGATTACATTTTAGGGGTTAGTGATGATTTAACGTATACATCAAATGTCAAACCATTCAATAGTAACTATTATTGTCATGTGAGATGAATATGGAAGCAGGAGAGAAACATCAGCTTAAGCAAAACGAGGACGCTTTGATAATCTAGGCCTATAAATGAAGTTATGTGACTTTAAACAGCCAGGATAACGTGGATTGGAACCCGGTTCAGTCTACTAACTGGAATTTTTGCCTCTTCTGAGGTTTCCTTTTTCCAGTATCCTTGAGAATCTCCAGGTTCATGAATCATTGGTTCTCCGTGAGGCTCACCTCTGTCTCCTGCCTGGAAAGGGAGAGTAGAAACCATGATGCATTCCTCGAGGTAGAGTTCCTCAACCAGTGGTCTCCAGGCTGCCCTGTCTGCTGCGGATGTCTCTAGCACCACATGGCTCGTGGAGGAGGGCTGGACCATTGCTTTGGGAACGTTGGTAGTTCTCTGCAGGAGTGTCTACTGAAGCTCCCTGTGGGCCCAAGAATGCCAGGACTGGCTTATATGTATACACTGCATATATGTATCTAAGATTTGCTCAAGCCAACCTGGTCTTTCTTCCTTAGGGATGTTTTAGTGGGGCACTGTCCAATAGAAATATATTCTGAGCCACATATACTTTTAAATTTCCTAGCAGACACATTTAAAAGTATACTAAGAAATAGATGAAACTAATGCCAATAATATGCGTTATTTAATCTGATATATGTAAACTATTATTTCAACATGTAATCGATATAAAATTAGTGAAATAATTTACATGACTTTTTACATATGAAGTCCTTGATATTTGGTGTATATTTTGTGCTTACAGCACATTTCAAATTGATCTAGCCACATTTTAAGTGCTCAGTAGCCACATGTGGCTAGTGGCTACTATATGGGACAGCACAGCTCTAGTCTAGAACAAAACTACTTGGGCTCCATATGGTGTAACTAACTCTCCAGGATATCGATCTTGATATCCATATGTAACTATTTTTCCTGAAAACTTCTCCTGACTCCAGCTTGGCTGGACCTGTGAGGGCTTCAATTTACTATGTGTTGTGCCTAGAATTATTCCCTTTAACTTACTATTGCATCTGGTTTACCAAGTCAGACTTCATTTGCCTTACAGTGAGGTTCCTTTCAGAGGGGTTCTTGTGTTTTCCTACTTTGCTGCCATCTTATTCTATCAGAGAAAATTGTTTTTAATTCTTGAACATCAATCAATATGTAGGGGACAAGAATGTCAGAATTTTATTTATGTTTCTCCCATGAGGTTGTGCTGCTTCTGTGTGGATTTATGGATACAAAGAATGGGTGAGAATCTGTAAGCCAAGCACAAGGGTACGAAGAGGAATGGATATCTCGTGACAATGGCCAGCAGTGTCTGAGCCTTAGGCAGTGGCCCAGCTGAAATGTTCTGTTGCCATAGTCATGGAAGTGATGCTAGGTGGCATATAAAGGAATGATATGGAGGGGCAGAGAGCTAGTGGTTCTGTACCGGTAGAGATTTCCTGGAGGAGGCATACACTGGGAAGAATTTCCAATTAGTGACAATAGGGTTACTGAGGTCCTACTGTGTGCAGGAGCTTCACACCTTATTTTGTAAGGTAGACATTATTATCCCTGTTTTATGGATGAAACAGTGAAACTCAGGTTAAGTAACTTCGCTAAGGCCACAGGAGAGAACCTAGTTCTGGGGTCTCCAAAGATCTTACCCTTTCCACTGCCTCACTGCTGCTGTTGGATAGCTGATGTTCTAAGGATTGTCTCAAGGGACCAGCCGGAGTGTACCTGAGGAGACTTGGCTAGAGAGAGAACATTTGTAATTTCCGATGAAGGATATGGTTATAGTCCATTGATGTCCAGTCACTATCGCTGAGAACAGACCACCCCCAAATAGCATAAAACAGCCCCTTGTTATGCTCATGATTCTGTGGGTCAGGACATCGGACAGGGCGGAGTAAAGTTGGCTTTTCTCTGCCCCGTGATGTGTGAGGCCTCAGTTGGAAGACTTGAAGGCTGAGGACTTGTTTACTCACAGGTCTGCTGGTTGAGGCTGGCTGTCAACTTGGTGCCTCAGACCTCTCCACGTGGCCTCTCCCAGTTGTCTTCTCTAAATGGACTGGTTTTGGCTTTCTCACAGCATGGTGGCTGGGTTCTAAAGGCTAGAACCAGCCAAGCGTCATATTGCTAATCACTGCCTTGCCCCAGGCGTCATGTACCATGCACTTCATGCATTTTATTCAACAAGGTGGTGACAAAGTCCTGTCAGTATCGAGGGCAGGTGAAATAGATTCTGCTTCTTGATGGGAAGTGGCAAGTTTCCAGAAGGACAAGTGGGACCAGAAACATCGGTGTAAACATTTTTAGAAAATACAGCCTGCCACGGTCATTATCAATGTTGTTGGCCCACTGATGGATGAGGAAGGAAAGGTGGATAGGTAACTGGGAAGAAAATGTTTCATTGGCATGCCAAGGTCTCTAGTAAAGTCAAAATACTGCAGGGGAATTAGGAAAAGGATGGAAAACCAAATAAATGCAAACGGGGAGTATTTGAAAAGTCTCCCTCCAGCTGAAACCCCTTTAGAGTCCACTGGCCTGCTTTAGGCTCTTCCTTGAAGCCTTAGGCAGCCTCTGCTGGTCAGAGCCCTGTGTCCTGTGGAACCTTCCAGAGCCCAGTCTCAGGCAGGGCCATGACACCATGCCTTTGGCCCACGCTGTTTTCTTCATGGCTTAGCCCCAAGCCTCCTTTTACTAGAGATTTGAAATTTCATTAAATCAGGGCTTGAACTGAGAAATAACGACTGCCTTTATATGCACTGCCTCTTTACTGGCAAGCTATTAGAGGAAAGATAAGGTTCTATAACACTGCAGGAATAAAGCCCAGAAAATTATGCGAAAAGCTCCACCATCCAGGATAAATGTTATAGGAGGCATTAACCTTCCATAAAAATCCCTTTGCTAGGCAGGAATTTAAATGACAGTCACTGTGAGAGGAGATATTTAGCCTTCGAAACATATTATTCCACCACCTTCTCTTAGAATAGCAAGTTCTTTGGTTATCAGCAGCTGAGTATTGTTCATCTTTTTCATAGGAATGCTCAGTAGTATAGCAAATATGTAAATGTGGGCTCTCTGGGTACACCCCCATATCGCACTCTGTACTTCCCAAGAAGTTGTACATACATTCTCTGCTTTTATTAGGAAAATTGAATAAGAAATTGATATCCAAGGAAAGCTGAGACAAACCCTTATGACAGCCTCCAAATTACTTGTCTTGAGGGAAAAATAATTTTTCTCCCTAAGGTATAAATGTGATTCTCCAATGCATGTGTTAGGCCAGAAATTACAGTGATTACCCTTCTTTTTATATAAATTTGGCTCTTTCAGCAATGAAGCCAACAGAATCACAGGGCAAAAACTTTATATAGACGTTTATGCATGTTCCACATCCGTGTTTATATGTGTTGGGGGAAAATCTTAGGTGATAGCGTAAAAATAATTATTCTACTGTAAATGCTCAATCTCTGTGTCTCAACATTTAAAGCATTTGTCACAGGATGAGAAACAGGACCCTCCCCTACTGTCTTAGAATCTCAGCTGAAGCCCCAGATCTGCTTCCGGCCCTGCACAGTTTGGTGTGGAAAAGATGCCGAATTTCCCAATGAGCTAAGTGGACGCAAGTTTTAATACTGACCTTCTTGAGTTGCACTATGTCCTCATAAGTGGTTCCTCCCCAAGAATTCACAAATGGGGTAATGTTTTTTTTTTTCTACTGGCTGAGCAGCTTTGAAAATATTGTTTGGAGGGCCCAGAATTGAAACTTATCATAACAGGTGTTGAGAAATCCACAGTTGTACCCCTCCCCAGTTCATTTCATCAAGTTGACATACTTATGAGGCAATAGCTTGAAGAATTTTAAGACTTTCTCTAGACTAAATCACAATAAAACAAAACTGAGATTAACTTTGAGAGTTGGAAACAACTGCAAAGAAATGAAAGGAAAATAGATCTTCTGAAAGTCTTTGTAGTTTTTCCTAATAGTAAAATAATGATGCTACTAATTTGTATTAGAAAATACTTAGAGTATTGAAAAGCTTTGTGCTTTAAACTGGACTAACTTAAAAAAAAATCTTCAGAGGAGCGTATCTGATCCCAAATGATCTCAAATCTTTGTTATTTTAGGAACAGTGAAATTCATATGTATTGAGGTCCAGTATGTTCCAGGCACTGTACTCATTAAATTTCTTTGATCGCTGGAATCATCCTATTCCGGGTAGGTGTTGTTATCCCATTTTCACACATAAGAACACCAAGGTCCAGAGAGGTGAACCAACTTGCTTAGACTTTGATTACCTGGACTAACCCAGAGTTGGCTACTCATCACCTCAGGATCATTCTAGGTCTTCAGGATTTCTCTAAATTCTAACCGACATGGCCAGCCGGCTTCTTAAGTGACAAACCTAGGTAAAATATCTGATTCTTCTTTCTAGTTAAATAGAATCCATTGACACATACTCTCGCTTCTACACCTAAACTGATCACAAATCCATATCTTTCTGCCGTCACTAATAACCATCACTGGAGCCCAGGGCAGCGCCGTCTCTAGCTTGACCCCTTCCATGGTGTCTAGGTATGCTCCTTGCTTCTGAGCCTTCCCCACCTGCCATCATCATAAAGAGCAGCCAGGACTGTCTTCTAAGAAAGTAAGATTCACCGTGTCTCTCCTCTGCTCGGAACTCTCTGCAGATTTCCTGTTGTACCCAAAATAAAATTGGAATTTCTTACCTGGGCTTGTAAGACCTGCATGATCTGGCCTTGGCCTTGGCCTCTCATCTCATGACCTACACTCTCTGCTTTGCTCTCCAGGCTCTACTTCCGCCACAGACAGTTGACTATGTCTAGAAAAGGGGAATTTCTTTCCTGACCTTGCTCTTTCGGTCTCCTTAGAATATTGTTCTCCTGGCTTTTCGTATGGCTGGAGTCTTGCCCTTCGGGTCTTGATTTAAAAGCCAGCTCCTCTGCGAGACCTTTCTGGACCACTGTGTTATCTGCCATCACAGCGCCTTTTGTGCATCCTTCATGGTGCGTGTCACAAACGTAATTATCTGGTGTATTTGTTTACATCCATCCCTGTTCCTCACCCTGCTCGGACTGTAGGTCACACGCAAGTAGAAACCCTATCTGTCATATTCTTTGCTGTCCCCTCAGTGCCCCAAACATGGTAGGCACTCAGCCAACCTTTGATGCAAAAGTTAACCCATACTTGGGTGGTCCTTCTACTCTTCACCCCCCGCCCTGCCCCCATCACAAAGCCTATTCAATAATCCATCATCTTTTCAGTGATGTATTGGGGGAAAGCATTGGAGCTGGCTTTAGGAACTCTGGTCTGTACTCCTAGCTTGGCCATTAATTTGTTGTCTATTCCCACTGAGCCCTGACCGCTGCTTGTTCCCAATTTCCCTACCACTGTCTCTCGGAAGCAATCTTCATAGAAGCAACTTGATTTTAACTAAGTCATTATGTTGAGATGCAGCCTGCAACTTATTGAGGTGGACCCAGTGTTTCCCCTCTGTTTGGAGAGCCTTGGGTAGTGTTAAAGGAGTGTGTCAGGCGACGATGTCTGGGGAAAGGGATCTGTCCAGACAGCACTGCACAAGACAGGCAGCTGGGTTCTACTGCTGGCAGCCGCTGTGACGATGGGGGAAACCCATCAGTCTTTTATAACACCTCAGCCCAGCTGAATAAGCACAGAGAAACCGGCACTTAATAGGACGTAGTGCCTATGGCCTTTCAGCCTTATCACTTCAGGAGCGGGAGTTCCTGACCTGGAATCCTGGTCTACAGAGGTGACGAGAGGCCAGAGAAAGCAGGTTCCTGCACGTGGGCTGGTCTGGACTGGGTGGCAGGGCCCAGGTGCTTGCCCGTCCTGTGCCTCCTACTCGTGGGAGCCTACTTCCCACGAGTGACACACAAATTTCTAGCAACTGAGCTTTGTAACTTAGACAATAAAATTAGGCAAATTGCATCAGATGTCAACACAGAGACAAGTAAATAACTGTGGAGAAGAATCCTCTGATAATAGGAAAAATAAAAAATAAAAACATTGATGTGAACTTTAAAAATATATATGTTTTTCTTTATATCCGTATTGGCATCATGGCTTTTGGGTGTTTCAAGAAAGCTAAAATTTTCTCATGCCAGCAAATCAACCTCCTAGAAGGTTATCTGGGGCCTGAGAGAGGAGATATTCAACATGGTTTATGGAATGGCAATGTTGGGCCTGGTCCTGCTGGTCACTGGATATACAAAGGTGACGGAGGTACAGCCCCAGCCCTTGAAGAAATCAGGCTGAAGGTGGAGGTCAGGGACAGAAAGGTTAGCGGACACTTTAATACGCTGTGATTCAGGCCATGACAGAGCTGAAGAGGGGAGCCCATGGGAACAGGGGAGAGAAAGGTCCCTAGAGGAGGCAGATTTGGAGATGAGGCTTGAAGGATAAACCAGCAAAAGTTGGGGAGACTAGTGTGGGCCAAACTACAGAACCATACGACATGTGGAGTGTCTGAGGCAGTAGGAAAAGAGGCTGGAGAGATCAATTATATAACTTGACTATGGAAGGCCTTGCGTGTTAGACTTTAGAGCTCAGACGTTATCCTGTGGTGACAGTTTTAGAAAGATCCCTCTGGGGGGCCATTTGAGAATGTACTAGAGAGAACAAACCAGAGAAACGTTGCTCTGACAGTCCAGGTGAGACTGAAGCAGTCTTGAACTAGGGCAGTGGCAGTGTAGGAAAGGAGAGAAGAGGACAGACTTAGTCATGTAAGGAATTCTATTATTTGCAGAAGTTTTTATATTAAGATGGTATAATGACAGGACCTGGCACCAGGTCGATGCTTACTGTGTGCATGGAAGCGGCATATACAGATGGATTGTATTACACATATAGTTAGAAATTTATACGTAGGTGCACACTCACATGTACCAGCTATATAATTTTCATGATAAACAGGTAAACATATATACCTGGAGATTTTAGGTTAAAATATTTACTTTCATTACAGAAAGCGAATGCAAATTATGGCAATTTTGAAGCATCTAATGTTCTGTGTGTTAAGATGACAAATTGTTTTTTCCCAACATTCCTGTTTAGTAACAAACTTTTCTACTTGATTGCTTATTATTTTTTGTACTATTACAGATGTTGTATTTGATTTGAGAGTGGAATTTGCTGTTCCATATCATTAAATAAATTCTCAGGGATGTAATTTATTTTACTCCTCAGAGAATAGAAGGAATTTGTAGTTTTGAAGGATGTTCCAGGGAGTTAGAAAAAAATACAGAATACCTTATTGAAATGTTTTTCTACTAATAAAGATGTGGGGTTTTTTTTGCAGGGGGAAAGATAATTTTGAAGATGGGATGTGTTCATAGTACAGATGGGCTGTACTTTAAGACTTACGACTGCTTATCCATTAGAGCTTGAGAGAGCCCATGGCTGCCTCCTCACCCAATCTAAATTAGACTCCTCAGACCCCCTCATGGCACCCTGTTTGCTATCCTTCACAGTATTTTTCACAATTGTGAATTACATATTTGTGGTAGATTAAATATTGCTGCAAATTCTTTCTTCTTCCATTAGGAAGAGATGGGATTCGTATGCCCTCCCATTGAATCTGTGTAGGCTCTATGATGGCTAGGTCATGGCAGAAATTATGATGGGAGAGTTTCCAGGCTCAGACCTTACTAAATTGGTGGCTTCTGTTTCCTGTATCTCGGAATACTTGGTTCCTTGAGTCACTAAGCAAGGAACCTGATTACCCTGACACTGCCTTGTCAGAGTCCCTGAAAGGCACTTGGTGCAATGTCCTAGCTGAGCCCAATCTTCCAACTGTCCCTGCCAAGGCATATGACATGCTAATGGACTGCTTTGAGCCTTCCAGACTACACCATATTTGCCTGTTGAGCACTGTCACGTGACCTCCATTGTCCCCATGTGGAACAGAACTGCCTGGTTGAACTCTACCTGATTTCTTGACCTCCAGTATTGTGAGATATAATACAGTGGTTGATGTTTTAAGCCACTGTGCTTTGTAGTAGCTTGTTTTGCAGTAATAGACAATGTGGACGATGCTTGCTAATGTTTATGTGTTTATTAGTATCTATTTTCTCCTTTAGACTGGAAACATCATGGGGCCAACAGGGACCATGCTTGGTTTGTTCACACTGTGTACTCACTTAGCTCAGTAGTGGGACACAATAGGAACTTAATAAATATTTATTTAGAGAGTGGATGAAAGTTCCATGACTGAAATTGAACCAGAGCACAGTTAGCTTAAAACATAAGGGGGCGGATCCTCTACTCAGACCCCTGAATTATTTGTATACTTCCTTCTTTAACCCTTGGATTTTTACTCCACCGTGCATCTGTGTCCCGATATTAAAACTCTGCTTGCTTGCATGCAGTGCATTTTGAGGCTAAGGATACTATTTGTTTCAAGCTAGATATATATATATTTTTCTAGAACCTATCACATGCCCAATTTTCTCATAGGTGATGGCAAAGGGTGAGCATCATCTGGGTCTGAAATGTATTAAGAAGCAGTATCCATCCACCCATCCTATCCATCTAGCATAATTTGGCTGTGATGCAAAACTTGAAAAATAATCCGTGGGCTTATAGCATTTGATACTGTACTGTGCTCAGAGAAACAGGTATGTTTATTACAGGAGGGATAGCTTCTTTGCTTGACTTGCTTGGATAGCCACATTTATGGTTTCTTAGTGTCCATAAATCACAACTGTTAGTAAGGATTTTGTTGAAAAGTGGAATGCTGGCACTGGGTGCTTTGTCTTTCCAATCCGCAATTCTGCATCTGTGCCAGAAATTCTAATTATTATAATTATTATTTTGTTTGGTTGCGATTTTACCTTCCACACCACAGCATATGGCAAACATTGAGTGATTCTTGAATCATCTTTATTAATTTCTCTGAATATCTCTCCCATCACTGTCCTTTGCAAAGGGCCAAGCTGAGGTGATTGCTAAGGTGGTTTTAATAATATTTTGTTTTCTTCAGAGCAGCTCTTCAGAGTGAATAAAAAATGCTGCCATGACATTTTCTCAGGCTTTGTTTTCAGTGGGCTGTCCTGTGTGAATGCACATCATTCATACTACCCTTTGGCTGGGGGGGGGGGCGGGTGTGCACCTAAGAAATGGGATGATGGACTGGATGCTTACTTTCTCACATTTGGGCCATTTTTTATTAGCTAGACCAGACTCCTAAAAGCCCTCTTTTTTCATTTATACATATATATCTATATATATCTATATATATCTATATATATCTATATATATCTATATATCTATGTATCTATATCTATCTATCTATATTTTAATTGATATATATTTATATAAATATATATGTATATATTTTAATTAATATATATTTATATAAAATACATATATATATTTTTTTTCCTGAAGAGGATTTTGAAGAATTTAATGGTACTAGAGTTAGAGATAATGCAGAAAGTAGTGCCCAATAATTTATTAATGTGATTAGTACTATGGAAGACTCAGGGAACAACTCCATTTAGGAGGTCCATTGGGTACAGGTGTGTAAGTGGGTAGGGGAAGGGGTGCTCATGTTGTCAGTGATCATGTTAAAAGCTGTGTTACTAAGGGAGTCTTAAATTTTCATTCATGATTGCAAGTAATTGAGAAAAGTTGGTTAGAAATGACGACACGACTCTGACGATCTTCAAAAAAGGTAAAATTTATTGACACACGTAATTGTAAAGTCTAGGTCTTCCAGCATGGTTGAATTCGGGTGCTCAAATAATATTACTCTGTTGGGTTAGTAGTTCTAAAGAAGGCAAAGATGGCCTCTAGGAACTCAAGGCTTTTAGAGTTCTAACAACATACAATCCCAGAGAACGCAGAGTAGATCTTTCCTAAAAGCTTTAGCCAAAATCCTGGGGCTGATTCTCCTTGGCCTTATTTAGGTCCTATAATTATCCTTGAACCAATAACGTGGCCAGAAGAAGGTGTGCTCTAATTATCCAGGTCTGGGCCATGTATGTATCCCTGGAACTGGGAAGCAAAGTCAACTGCAGGTGAGTCACGCTGACTAGAAATGGTGGCGAGGTGGTTCCTCAGACATATTCCATTACAGTTGCTTAGTAGTCTTCTGGGATCCTAGGAGCAAAGAGCGAGGTACTGCTTGAACTGGGAGACATGAATCTAGATGCATCCTGTTGTTCACTTACTAAATGATTGTAGGCTAGTCATTTTCTTTCGTGGGGTCTCAGATTCCTCCTGTGTAAGGTGAGGAGTGAGGACCAGGTGATTCAAATGCTCCTATCCGGCACAAAGGTTCTACAGTTTACTTTAGCTGGAGGGATTATTGTAAACATCCAGAGTGAAGAAGTATGGGAGGGTGCTACACAGACGTAAGGGGTTTCTGATTCTGATGTCAATGGTGATGTTGATGACTGCAGTCCTGGACTCGGTGAGAAACAGCCCCAGTCTGCTGCTCTCAGAAACGCTGCTCCAGATCTCTTCCCCTCATTGCCCCCCCCCCCCCCCCCCCCCCCGCCAGCTCAGCAGCGATGAGAGAGACTTTTTGGCTGTTGTAAGGTCACTGGGATAAATGGGACGGTTGGCCCACTGCCTGAAAATGAGTTTGGCTTCAAAGTTCCTTGCCCAAGAAATGGAAAGAAAAAACCTGCTGGGATAGCCAAGGGGAAGACAAGAGTGAGTGACCTCTTTAGAAAGAACTGCAGCCCTGGAAATCTGACTAATGGCAGGAGAGGGTACGTGATGATAACTCACAGCGGCCACTTGGATTTAATTATAGCAACATTTGCAGACAATAAGTGGGTCTTGAGTGAAGCTGGCCTGATGATATGGCAGTGACAAAAGGTAATCTGGATTCCTGGCCAAAGGGTGGATGAGGAATGACTTGGGAATGTTTCCTCTAGGAGATATATATTTATTTATATGTGTGTGTGTGTGTATACATATATATGTATATATATACATATATATGTATATGTATATATCTTTATGTAAAAATTGTATTTTATATATATATTGTATTTTATATATATATAAAATCTAATATATAAAAATTGTATTTTATATATATATATATATATATATATATATATATATATAAAATCTAATTGTCGAAAGGGAAGTAGACTCAGAGTTTGGAAACCTGGGTTCACTGGAGTTTTCACTTGTTCACTGAGCCTGATTTTCATCATTTGCAAAATGAGCTTTGTTTTTAAAAATGAGTCATTTTGAGACTAGAGATTTGCTAAGGTACGTTCTTTTTTTTTATTCTATGCTTTTTTAGTTCTGTGTCTCACATATGATAGAAAAAAGATCAGACTCCTGACTTCTAGGTGCTCTCAACAAAAAGGACTCATTAGAGTAGTAGAAAATTTAAGAATTCTCAGTGATAAGCTGACAGTAGGGTGGTAGCAGAAACAATATGGTTTGAACAGCAGAGTCCATCATTCTCCCAACTGCTGCTTATTGTCTACTATATATCAGCACTGTGCCATGTGTTTTACACATAGGTCAACTATGGGGTGGGTCTTACTAAACCTATTTTAAAGGTTAGGATACTGAAGGTCAGATGGGTTAAGTAACTTGCTCAAAAAAAAAAAAAAAGAATGTGCCTTAACATCTAATCTCAAAATTACTAACTTTCAAGACTGCAAAGAACAAAGTTCCTCATTTTGCAAGTGATGACAATGAGGTCCAGTAAATAAGTGGAAACTCCAGAAGTGAACCCAGATTTCCTAAGTCCAAGCCCAGTAAGAAATCCTATAAGAATGGCGTAGGGATTCAGGTCTGAGTCCAAGGGCTGCTCTCTTCGCACCATATTATGCTTCTGTTCTGTTTCTGTCTCTTGTCTTATCTCCAGGTCTTATTAAGTGCAGGTGGATTTGGAGTTTCTGGTCCTAGGAACCACCCTTTAGCAGTAGGATTCTGGCTGATATCTGGCATGTCTGAAATCCAAGGTTTGTGGATTGCGAAGGCAAGGCTTGTCTGCAGTTACACAGATGGATGGAGGATCTGGGGAATGGGAGCCTTAGAGGGCGCTGGAGGTTGTGGTTAGTCCCTATCACTCAGCTAGCACTGGAAATACATTGGTTGGTGACAGCGATTGTTTTTCCACCCCCTTCAACTGCACTCCATTTTTCATGAGAATAAGTTGCTTTGATTTGCTCCTATATCTGATGGAGTCATAGATTCCAAGATGATGGTCCAATTATATTTTATATCTATGTGGTATTCAAAACTCTCAAGTAATTATTTTCCTGTGGCGGAATCATCATTTTCCAGCCCTGTGAATGTTCTCAGCCACTGTGTTAGATGACTTTTGCTGCTTACAAACCTTCCCAAAATATAGTGATTTAAAATGGCAAACATGTGTTTAGAGTATGAGTGTGTGGGTCAGCAGCCAGCGCTAGGCTGAGCTGAGGGGTTCTTCCGGTCTTGGCTGGCTTCGGTCTTGCATCAGCTTCCAGTTAGCTAGGTAGCTCTGCTTTTGGGGGTTGACTGGCTGTTGGCTGGGGAGATGGGGGTCACGTGCCTTTCATCATCTAGCAGGACTTGTTCATTGGACCTTGTTCACTTGATGGTTGAATGGGATTGAAAGAGAAAGGGGATCATCTCAAGTTCTTTTGAGTCTCAGAAGTTTTATAATATTACTTCTGCTGCATTCTGTTTATTCAAACAAATCACAAAACCTACCTTTTGAAGGGAGTTGCGGCAAAATCACATTGGGAAGGAGCATTCACATAGGAAAGAAAACCATGTCAGTTTTTGTGAACGGATTACCACAGCCATTCCTATTGGCATTGAGCAGATGAATGACTGCGTAGATTGTCACAACTGCTATGGAATTATTGCACCCTGCAATAAGAAAATAGGGCATTGTCTTCAGTGAATAAATGGAGCTTTGATCGCAGATTTTTGTCCTCTCTCATTTTAGATGGAATTGGGGATGGCTTTTAGAGCTACATGTAATAAGGTAAAAGAGAAAATTCAAGATATAGGGAGAACCAGAGGAGAAAAATATGAAGCCAGAAGCACAGTTAGTTAGTATAACAATGCATGCTCCGAGGTCCTGTATAGTTGCTAGAAGCTGGACATTTGGATCTGGGCTCCTAGTAACCAAAGCACAGAGGAGAACATGATTGGTTGTGTGAATTCTGGTGCCCATAAGAAAGAAGGAAGCTAGTGTCTGATGCTGAGTATAGCTCAGGGAGGGAGCTTTCCTTTGTACCTCATGGAAAGATTAGTGGGGTAAAACGGACTAAGTAAACTTGGAAAAGAGGCTGAATAAGGGCAACCCAAGGCAATGCATATATATTGAGTATATTTGATGATAACTAAAATTAACAGTCACATTTTACAGGTTACAGGTGCTCTGTAGGTCATCATCATCTATTTGTTACCTATAACAATGGTGTGAAATAAGTAGGGGAGATATGATAGCCCGACTCTTATTTAACCCACAGGGAAACTCAGACAGGTCAAGTGACTTGTTCAAGGTCATATAGTAATAAGACATGTCTCTGACTTCCACATCAGTGTGCTCTGTGGGAAATATTGTGTGAGACTCTGTGGAAGATACAGAGGAGTGTCATTGTGTCAAGAAATGGACTCTTTGGAGGAGAAAGGATTTAATGATAACAATAATGATAAAGATTACTTTTTGCCTTCTTTTTATACGTATTTTAAAAAACCTTTGTAGCGTCCTCATGAGCTATTATCCCTTTTATGGATGGTAGACAGAGGCTCAAAGAGCATAAATAACTCGACTGTGGTCCCCCAGATGGTAGTAACAATGTTGGTTTGCAACCTAGGTCTCTCTCTTATATCAAATTCTGTAGACTTTCCACCGATGGATGCCAGTTCAGACTCAGGTCGACTTGATGTTAGTAGGGGACATTGTAAGATAGTGTGTAACAATATACAGATAGAGTCTTGGGAGATCAGAAGAAGCCAAGACAAGCCGTGGCCAAATTAGTAAAGGAAGATTAATGGAGGGACACAGAATTAGCTGGAACTCGAAGGACTGGCAAAGATGGGAATGGGAAAGGAGGCCAAAGAGCTAGGCCACGTAAGGGGAATGGTACGAGGGTAGGTGCAGAGGCATGTTCAGGGCAGTGATGAAAAAAATTAGCCTGGTTATATTGGACAGTTCCTTAAAATTTTTAATTCAACATAAATTTAACGAGGACTTATTAAGTGCAGAAGGTTAAAAGAAAGATGAATTAGATGTGACTTTGTTCTCAAAGCGTTCAATAGACAAACATAAAGAACCATTGGAAAGTAGTGGACTCTGAGGTTGGGGCAGTATTATTTGACCAAATATTGGGAAAATTGTCAGAATGAGGATCGTGGGCTTGATTCTGTTGGGAATAAAGAAAGAACCATGGAGATAACAACACAAGGATTCTATGAACCGGGTCACACAAATAAAGAGGAAACAGTTCTGATGTCAACTATTAAATAGGAACTCTGATAGAAGGATCCTTAGCCTATGTGTCATGGACAGGGTTTAAGTCCGGATCTTTGGATTAATCTGTGGCAGAGAGTTCGAGCATCCTGAAAACATGAGATGGCAACAGATGACCTCAGCACCATCATGAGCCCTGGCCTGTAGAGGGTAGTCAGAGCTAAATTATGTACTTACGTGACTTTCTTAAAAAAAAGTCATGTTGTTTTATCTGACGATAAACGTAATATGTGTTCATTGTAGGAAATTATAAAAACACAGAAAAGAATTTTAAAAACAGAATATAACCACCCAGAGAGAAACACTGTGAACCTTTTGAAGAACTTATTCTAGATGTTTTTCCCTAGTTATTGTCCTATATAGATGTATTCATCCAGTTCCTCATATGTGTGGATCAGAGAGTGATAGCTAACTCAGTCCTTGCCCTGATCTAGGATAATTGTTTTAGGAGCCTTAGAAATGAAATCACTTGGTTGTGTTAAGGATTATCATATTACTAAAATTATTTCTAGGGATGGTGTAGTGATTTTTACTCTCACGATATATGAGAATGCACCTTTGTCAGTCTTCAGTGTAATCATTAAAAATAAATCTGTTATTCTAAACCCATAAACTCAGTATAATCATTCATCAGGTAAATTCCAATAGAAGAACATTTTACAAGATACCTGACTGAGCAGTACTTCCCAAAACTGTGAAAGTCATCAAAAACAAGGAAAGCCTGAGAAACCATCGTGGCCAAGAGGAGTCTAAGGAGACAACGATAACTCGATGTAATGTGGCATCCTGGATGGGATCCTAGAGCAGAAAAAGGCTGTTAGGTTAAAACTAAGGAAATGTGAACAAAGTATGAACTTTAGTTAATAACAGTGTATCAATATTAATCAAGTGTATCAAATGTGCCGTGCTAATGGTGTGTGGTCTATCTTCACATTTTTCTATAAATCTAAAAAGCTGTTCTAAAATAAGTTTATTAAAAACTAAAAAATAAGTAAAGCACACACAAGCACAAGTGCAACAAATGAAGTAATGAGGTGACTAGCTAGCTATAAATACATTTTAAAAAATTTCTAAAATTACTGGGCTGTACCTAAACACATGAGTTATTTGTGGTCTCTAACGTTTCCTTGAAATAACCAGCAATCACAGCTGTAGTTGCTGAAAAGGATCATAATACATATGATATATTATATTGATTGAAAGTATAGAGCTTAAAGAGCATAGAGACTGAAACGAGACTGCCTTGGCTTAAAACCCTAATTCTATTACTTACCAGCTGAATGAACTTGGGTTAGTTATCTCATGAATCTCTGCCTTAGTTGTTCAGTCTATAAACTGGTGATAAAAATAGACTTCAGTAAGTTGCTCTGAGAATGATATGTTGATATTTGTTTAGCACTTAGAACTATGCCAGGCATTTAGTGCTATAAATGTGTTCATATATAACTAATGAGAAAAAACACATATGCTAATTTACTTATTAAATCAACATTTCCTGAGCACCCCTGTATGCCAGGTGTTGGGTTCAGTGCTAAGGACTCAGTTGTAAAGACAGTGCCCTCACTGTAGTTTTTACTGTTTAGCAGACTGAGACAGATGATAAACAAACAAGAAAGCATAGACTGCAGTCATGTTAGGAAGGAAATAATAAGGCCAAATTGATGATTAAAAAACGTGATGTTCCATTGTTTTAAATTTGTATTTCTTTGATTCCTTGGGGTAGTAAATGTGTTTTATTATATTTGTTTTGTTGTTGTTTTTTTAGCTGAGCCATCCTGCCACCTGTTGGCAGCTCAGTGGCAGCTTAGCTCGGGCCGAGAATCGAACTGCTGTTGCTCAGAGCTCGCACTCTTGAGCAAGCTCTTAACCAAGTGAGCCAGTCAGCTGGCTTATTATATTTGTTAATGACTTAGTTTTCTCCTTCTGTTAACTAAGTGTGACTTTTGTCTGTGTTTCTGTTGGGCAAGTGCTTTTATATTGATTTAGAAGGGCTCTTATTTATTAAGGGTATTAAATCTTTTCCCTCATTTTATGTTTGCCTTTTAATGTTATTTCTGCTTTAAAAATATACATATGCAAGATTTTAATTGTTATGTGGGCATATTCTCCCACTTCCCCTGGCGACTTCCTCCATTGTTTTCATGAGAAAAACAAAAGTTTTCTCCAACCCCAAAGCAAACATATATTCAAATATATTTTTCTTCTAAATATATTTTTTTGAGTTCATTATTTAACTTTAGCTCTTATCAGTTTGAATTTGATTTCTTTATAAGCCATGATGTAAAGCCCTAATTGGATTATTTTCACAAATCTGGCCAATTACTTGACTAATTCTTTGTTTTCCTATTTTTTGGGGATGCTATTTTATCATTTGCTGAAAAAAAAATTTTTTTTTACATGCTAGGGCTTTTACTTCTGGGACTTCTATTATATTTCTCTGATTTTTAAAACTATCATACTGTTTTGATTATTGTAGCTCCATGGTATATTTTACTATGGTAGATTTACTTTTGGCAGGTGCTACGTCATCACTTTTTTTACTTCTCCAAAATTTTAAGTTATTTCTACCATTTTATATTTTGGATGAACATTCAAGTTATTTTGACAAATTTCAGTAATAATCCACTTAAGCTGTTGACTGGGATTTTATTAACGTCTTATACTATATTCTCTGTTTGACAATTGTTCTCTTCTGGCTGTTGGTCTCTTTTTATCAGCGTTGACTGATAATACATTTTTTTGTTCAGTATATATAAGTTTTTCTTCAATGCTGCAAGTTTTTTTTTCCTTATGCCTTTGATATTTTAGCTTCTGTTCTATTTGTTTTGGTCTCATTTTTAGGAATATCAATTATCAGCAGATTTGATTTCTGTTCCCTACCCTCTGTATCTATCCATCTTCTTTTTTATTTTCTTCTCTTCTCTACCCTTTGAATCCTTTAAGGACTTTTCAAGTTTGTTTTTATGCCATGAATTTGATTTTCTGTGGTGTCTACCATTGTATTTTTAGCTTTTAATGTACATCTTGGTTGTTATTTCACTTTTGTTTTCTTCTTAGCAAGCTTATCTTTATGTCTCTGCCTATATTTTGTTCGCCTTTCTTTTTAGTGCATTTGACACCTGATACTTTCAACTTTGATTTGCTTAATGGTGTCCTTATTTTCTTGATTCTTAATGGAAAACTAAAATTGATGCTATCTACATTCTTTACTCTTCTGTGTAAGTCATTTTCAGAAAGCAGCCATTTGAACCAAGGTTCTCAGTTTAATGTTAAACTGACTCTGGCTGATTTAATTAAGTAGAAAAAGAATGTATTGGAAAGATATTGAGTAGTTTGTATAATTGCTGAGATGAAGGGTAAGTGCTGGAGAACTGGACTTGGAGGTGACATTGCTAGAGTCTTGTCAAAGTCATACTACAGAACTGGTCAGTGAGCGTTCACTGCTGTCTCTGCCCAGTACTGGTTCCACAGCTTTCACTTTTGTCATGACTGCCTCTGGAAACTGGATGTTTCTGGCTTTAATTTGGATTTCTTTGATTACTTTTGATTTGAATATTTTTTTCCTCATGTGTGTATTGGCCATTGGTTTATGTTCTTTAGTGAAGTGTCTATTCAAGTCTTTTATCCACAATTTAATTTTGTCATTTTTCTTCTTGTTGAGTTGTTACGAGTTCTTTATGTATTTTGAATACTAGTCCTTTGTCAGACTGCAACTATTTTCTCCCATAATGTGGCTTATCTCTTTACATTCTTAAAGCTATATTTTACTGAGCAAAAGTATTACATTTTGATGAGATCCAATTTACTGATTTCTTTTAATAGTTTGTGGGTTTTGTGTCCTGTCTAAGAGACTATTCCCTACCCCAGGGTTGCAAAGATTTTTCTCCTTTGTTTGCATCACATTTAGGTATGTGGACGATTTTGACTGATTTTTGTTTATGGTATAAGGTTAGCGTCAATGTTCTTTTTTTCACTTATGCATATCTAGTTGTTTCAACACAATTTGGTGAAAAGATTTTCTTTCTGATTAAATTACCTCAGTATCTTTGTTGAAAATTAATTGAGCATATGTGTATGAGTTTTGTTTCTGACTCCCTATTCTGTACGTTGATCCTTTTGCCATTACTGTCTTGATTACTGTGTCTTTAGAGCAAGTCTTGAACTCATGTAGTTCGGTGAGAGTATGCTGTTTGTTCTTTTCAAAAATGCTTTTTATATTCTAAGTTATTTTGATTTTTATGTAGCTACAAATTTTATAATCAACTTGTAATTTCTATAAAAAATAGTCCTGCTGCAATTTTTATTGGTATTATGTTGAAAGCATACATAAATTTGGAGAGATACATCTTCATTATATTGAGTTGTCTAATCCATGAATGTGGCCTATCTCTCCATTTATAGATCTTTAATTAACTTCTCTCAGCAATTTTCTGTACTTTTTGTTAAAAATATTGTTATAATTGTTTGCTACTGGTATATAAAAATTCAATTAATTTTGATTTTTAACCTTGATTTAAAATGTTTAATTCCATATTCTGAGATCTTACTAAAAGCACTCATTAGTTCTAGTAGTTGTTTTGTATCATCCTGAAGACTTCCTTTATAAATAACCATGTCATCTACAAATAAGAGACAGTTTTACTCTTTCCTTTCTGATGCCTATGACTTTTTATTTTTCTGAATTTATTGCAATTGCTAGCATTCCCAGTGTTGAATAGAACTGGTAAGAGCAGACATCGTTGTCTTCTTCCTGATCTTAAGGGGAGAAAATTCATTATTTTATCATTAAGTATGATATTAGTTGTAAGCTTTTCCCTAGATGTCCTTCACCATATAAAATTCCATTTATTCAGTTTATCTCTGAAAATTTTTATCATGGATGGGTGTAGAATTTTGTCAAGTGCTTTTTTTGGCATATGATTTTTCTCCTTTATTCTGTTAATAGGGTGAATTGCATTGGTTTCTTTTTAAATATTAAAACAACTTTGCATTATAGGCCTAAGCCTCACTTGGTCATGATTATTCTGATTATTCTTTTGGTATATTGTTGGATTTGACTTGCTAAATGTTAAGCGGTTTTGCATCTATATTGGTGAAGGATATGGATCTGTAGTGTTCTTTTGTTGTAATATCTCAGTGTGGGTTTGTATTAGGATAATGTTGCTCTTCTCGCCTAGTTTCTGGAGTTTGTGTCAATTCTCTTTTTTTCTTACGTTTGGTAGAGTTAACCAGCAGAGACATCTGGGCCTAGAAGTTTGGGGGTTTTTTTGGTTTCTGTTTTTTAATGAGAAAGATTTTTAACAAGAAATTTAATTTTTTGATAGCTACCTATTAGGTTATTAATAGGTTTTCTATTATTTTTCTTGATTGTGCTTTGCTAGTTTTCAAGGAATATATTTGTTTCATTTATCAAATTTTTTGATAGAAAATTTAATTTTTCTTATTAATATCTGAAGTATCTGCAGTTGGAACCCCTCTTTTATTCCAGATACTGGTCATTTGTGTCTTTTTCCTCACTCTGTCTTTACTTCCATCTTTGTCTAGCTAGGGGTTTAGGAATTTTGTTGATTTTTTTTTTATTTTTTTATCTAAGAACAAACTTTTGGCTTTATTAATTCTATTTACTGTTTTATTGGGTTTTGCTCTTTATTTTATTTCCTTTCTTCTACCTGCTTTGTGTCTACTTTGCTCTTTGTATTTTTTTTAAGATTCTTGCAGTCATTAATTATAGATCTTTTCCTTTTTTCCTCTAATATAACTATTTAAAACCGTATTTTTTCCTCTAAGCACTGCTGCAGCTGCATCATACAAATATTTACATATGTATGTTCATTATCCTTCAGTTTCAAATATTTTCTAACCCTTCTGTGATTTCTTCTTTGACACATGGATTATTGAGAAGTCTGTTGTCCAATTTTTAGATGTTTGTGATTATCCTAGCTATATTGTTTTTTAATTTAATCTTTTGGTAGTCAAATAACATACTTTCTATATCTTCAATCCTTTGAAAATATTGAAACTTGTGGTCTAATGTATGGTCTATCTTGGCGAATTCACCATGTGCACTTGAAAATAATGTGTATTGTGCAGTTGTTGGGTGTAAAGTTCTTTAAATACAAAGTAGGTGAAGATGAATGATATGTCCAGTTATTCTGTTCTGTGTAGCTACTGGTTTTTGTTTAGCTTTTCTATCATTTGCTAAAGAGTAGTGTTAAATTCTCCCATTCTGATTGTAGCATCTTCTCTTTCTTGCTTTCATCCTGTCAATTTTTGACTCATGCATATTTATGATGGCTATGCCCTTTTGATGAATTGACCCCTTTATTATTATGAAATGTTCTTCATTATTTTTGGTAATATTCTTGAGATTTATTTTTTCTGATATAATTACAGCCATGTGAACCTTAGCATGCTTACTCCTTAGATGGTATGTCTTTTCCTGTCCATTCGCTTTCAAACTTTAAATTTATGTTTAAGATGTGTCTCTTATGGATAGCATTTAATTGGGTCTTGATTTGTTTTTAATCCCTTCTGATAATGTGCATCTTTTATTTATATTTAACATTTAATATAATTGTTGATATAATTGGATTTAGATCTGTTTTATTCTTTATGTGTGTGTGTGTTTAGCCCCTCTCATGTCTTCCCCTCTCTCCCTTATGCTGCCTTCTTTTGGATTATTTTAATATTTTAATGTCCATTTTAGTGCATTTATTGGTTTAAAGTTATACTCCTTTGCATTTTTAAAAAATGTTTGCACTGTATATTCTTGACTTTTCACAGTCTATGTAGTGTTATATAATAAAGAGGAGAAATATTGTATAAGTCTGTTTAGTCTCCATCCTACTATAAGTTGTCATTGTCAGGTGTATTATCCTATGTATAAGTCCCATAAGACAATGTTATACTTTTTTGTTGTGAACAGTCATATGTATTATACAGAAATAAAAATAAAAATTTAGTATTCACCATATATTTATCATTTGTATATGCTACTCTTTATTTCTGAAAATTCAGGATTCTCTTTGGTATCATTTCCAATCTGATGTTTGTTTGTTTGTTTATTTATTTACTCTGACATACTTTTAGTACATGTCTTGTGGTGACAAATTCTGTTTTTTTATTATCTAAAAATGTCTTTATTTCATTTTTATTCTTGAAGGATGTATTGCTAAATTAGGAATTCTGGATTGGCAGTTATTTTCTTTTAATACTTTAAAGATGTTTCACTATCTCCCAGTCTCCATGGTTTCTGGTGAAAAGCCTGTTAATTTCTTTCATTGTTCTTCTATATATAATGGATGTTTTTCTCTGACTGCTTTGACTATAATGTGCTGAGGCATGGGTTTCTTTAAGTTAATCTTGTTTGAGTTTTTTTTGAGCTTCCTCAATCTATACTTTTATATTTTTCAAAAATTTGGTCATGGTTTTTGTTATTTTTTCCTCCAAAAAATTTTTGCTGTCCCATTCTCTCTGTGTGAGGCATTTTGAAGTTATTTCACAGGTTGCTAAGGTTCTGTTCATTTTTCTTTTCATTCAGTCTTTCTTATTCAAACTGGATGATTTCTATTGATTAATCTTCAAATTAACTGACTGTTTCTTTTCACCTTTATTTTACTGTTCAGCCCATTCATTGAATTTTTAATTTCAGAAGTCCTAGATTTTGTGTTCTAAAATTTTCATTTGTTTCATTTTCATATTTTGTATTTCTCTGCTGAAGTTTCCATCATTCATTATAAGTGTATTTTCCTTGACTTCAGTGAGTAAACTTATAATAGCTATATTAAAATCCTTTCCTCATAATTCCAACATATGAACCATCTTGAGACAGGCATCAATTGCTTTCACTTCCCCTTGAGACTGAGTCACATTTCTCATATGTTGAGTATTTTACATTATATCCTGGACACTGTGAATGCTGTATTATAGAGCCTCTGGATTTTGTTATATTGCTTTAAAGAGTGTTGATGTTTTGTTTTAGCAGGCACCCAGCTTGCTTTGACTTAAACTGAAAAATGTAATGCCTATGGTGAGTGAATTTTAGACCTAAGTTCAGCTCTTTAAACCTTAACTGGAGCTGTTTTCCATTTGACCCACTCAGAGGTCAAGCAGAAACTTGGACTGAGTTTAAGCACAGAATTTGCTGTTTATTTCCGCTGGCTCTCTTCTCCTCTCACACTCTGGTTGTGTAGCTTCCCTGGGCTTTTTTTTACCTGATACCTCCAGCCAGAATAGTAGCAGACTTCCCTGGAATTTCAGCCATGCCATCTTGGCCACGATTCTGGCTGCCTTCAGGGCATACCTGAAAAAAACCCTGGAATTCACACTGTGCTACAATTTTTGACTGCCCTCCAAAACATGCCTGCTTTTTTTTTTTGAGTAGCTGGAGCTCTCAAGGGTTTATGTTTTTTCTTCTAGCACTTATAGATGTTATTTATGGGAGGATAAGTTGTTAGACACTCACTCCTTCTTGTTAAAAGCAAAACACTGTAATTTGTTTCCTATCCTTGGAGGTCTATGATTTTGCTTAGTGCTTCTTTCATTAATCCCCACTTTATTTGAGCTAGCTTGATTGGATTTCTGTTTCTTTCAAAAACGATAACAGAAGCCATTATTCATTGAGTGCAGAACTACTATAGACTTGGCAGAATGGTGCAATGGCAAGGACATAGGTTGGGAAACCAGACAAATCACTATATTTCAGCTATATGACTTCAGAAATTATTTGTGTTATTTATCTATTGTTGAATAACGAATTACCCAAATACTTAGTAACTTAAAACCAGAAACATTTATTATCTCACACAGATTCTGAGGGTCAGGAATTTGGGAGCTACTTAAATGGATGGTTCTGGCTCAGAGTCTCTCATGAGGTTGCAATCAAGCTGTCATACAACGCTGCAATGCTAAGGATTTGACTGAGACTGGAAAATCTATTTCTAAGCTCACTCACTGTTGGCTGGAGGCTTTTGGCAAGAGGCTTCCATTCATTGCCACATGGCCTCTCGATAGAGCTGCTCACGACATGGCCTCCCCCAGTAAAAGAGGGAGGGAGGGAGGGAAGGAGGGAGGGAGAGAGAGAGGAGAGGGGAAGGGAGGGGAGGGGAGGGGAGGGGAGGAGAGGGGAGGAGAGAGAGGAGAGAGAGAGAGAGAGAGAAGAAGAAAACATCCCCTCCCTTTTTAAAAGTTTGAATTGCATTGTTTGCTGTTTGCCACCAAAAGGTTTCTGATTGATACAGGCAGTAACCTGGTATAGTTCAAAGAGGGTGGGACTGGAGTGAGGAAACCCGTGTTGGAGACCTGGCTTTCCCACTGATATGTTGTCTGTTTCTTCATATGGCGCCTGATTTGTGATTTTTCAGTTTTCCCAATTGAAGAAAGGATGCTGCCCCATCTCCCACACAGGACTCTTACGAGGAGGAGGATACATCATTCATATGCTCAGAGTGGTGTTTGAGGCTAGAGAAAGAGAGCACCCCCAGCTGGCTTCACATCTTGCAAGCCAGCTCTGTTCTGTTCACTGGGGAACAGCAAAACCCTGCAGAATTTTCTTAGTCTTGCTCCCCTGGCTATCGCAAAATAGTCAGATGATGCCATTCATGTATCTGGTTTGATAGACATCTCACTTTATTGGTTTCTAAGGGGAGACCTTCTTTCATTGGTCTCTCTTGGATTTTTTACTTTGAGTCAGGAGTGGAAGGTGCGGAGGTAAGTAGGTGACTTAAAGAGAGCGCTGTGCTGACTCCGATGGAAAGGATCAGATGGAGGATAGATCAGGATGCAGAGAGGACATCATTGTATCTGACCTGTATAAGTTCCACATTTCTTTCCAGGTGGAAGTTTTTAAGTAGTTGGCACAGTGTACCATTAGGATCGGAAGCAGACAAGCAGGCTTTTGCCCTGGGTGCCAGTTCTCTGCACCACGGGGCTAGTCACGAAACGACTAAAACCTGAGACCTCAGCCTGTCTCGTCTGTCTGATGGGCATCCTGTACCGGCCTTGGCAACCTCACATTGCTGGGATAGGGAGAAAATGAGAGACTGCCGGAGAAAACGCTTTGTATTTGCAGAAATTCCAGGTAGGACGATATATTTGCACAAATCCAGAAGCTGCCTATGTTTTTAAGACTTGGCTCTTGCTCACTGAAATACTTTGCAAAGGGGCTTCTTGCTCTGTGAATTATATTTCCAATGGCATATCTCAGGGCATGCTAGCTTCTAAGCTACTTAGGATCTTGAGTACTCAGTGTGGACGCGTAACTACTTTCTGGAGAAGGTCTGTGACCGTCATCGTCACCATGGTCATCTGGGGCATCTGCGTCCTCACTGTTCTCACTACCACTCACTACACTCCAAAGGCACATCGGGTATTCTGGTGGGTGCTTCCCATACGTTCCCTAATTTAAACCTTATGATGTCCCTGGAAGATATTATCCCCTTTCACATCTCAGAAAATCAAGATTCAGAGAGATTGAGTTTCCCAAGGTCACATCGTCAGTGGAAGGCTGTGCTGTAACCCAAACCCTTGCTCTTCTCGCTGTAGCATATTGCCTGTACCAAAGGGAGCTTTGGAATTAGACCTGGAAGTTCTGAGCTCATTCCATTGCTTCAGCAATTCCACACAAAGGCCCTGGTCCAACTCCTTTCCTTTTGTGTCTCCGTGAGTAATATTTCATCCTCTCCCCTCTGATCCCACCCTCATTGCCAGATTCTGGGACCGTCTGCATGTTTCTGGTCTATAGTTCAGCTCCTCTCCCCAGGCATTCGAGAAAGGCATTCTCTACGAAAAAGGAAAACACATTTTATTAAGGCAAACATGCAGCCCTCAGCACTTTTACTTATCTTATTTATACACTGCAGTGCAGCTTTCTATGACCTAGTGATTATCATTTCCCAGAGCTATCATCATTTTAAAGCTACCTGTTCATCCCGCTTCAGCAGATGGTACTACACTAGGAGTATTGTAAGAGCTTTAAAGAAAGAAAAACAAACAGACAAAGGAAAGATGAGCAGTTGGGTCAGCTAGAGGAAGAACTCCCCTGCATCGTCTCCCAACACTGTTCGATTTCAGCGGGGGCTGGGAGGTGGCAGGTGACTCCTAGAGGGCTCCTCCGACCACTGGGGAAACTCAGGTTGTGGGCTCCTTGTTTACTTCCCCCCTATTAACTGGTGATGTGGAGTAGGCAGTCTACATACAGTTGGTTTAAAATGTTTATATCTTTCCACTGAAACCTCTTTGCGAAATTAAAGTCATTTGTCCCTTCACTCTTCATTTGACAAAACATTTTTTTGAGCGCCTGCCCCATGTAGGGTACTGTTCTGGGTTAGAGCTCTGAGTGCCACAAACAGTTCTGTGTCCTTGGGCAAGCCCTTTACTTGTCTGGACCTCAGTTTTTCCTTCTGTGAAATGAGGGGGCTGGCTCAGGTTGCTAAGCCTTCCCTCAGAAGCGAAGGGATTGGAGAGCCTACCAGTCTTTTACAGATAGAAAATGCTCAGGTTGCACACAATAAGCCAGGTTTATTCTCTAAGGAGAATAACTCCCCCTGGGGTTACAGTTCAAGTTAGGCGGCTGCTCAGGCTGACCGAGGACCAAACTATCTCTCTCCTCGGTTTCCAACTGTCTGAAATTCTTAATATCCTAGAGTAGTGTTTCTCAACCTTTTTCTCATTACCTTCCCCATAAAGAGCCTTTTGAGACATTTTTTTTTCTAATCCCCCTTTCCCTATGAAATTTTAATACCACGTAAATACTGGGTAACTGTTTATGTATTATGACCTTAGGGAAGGGGATGGGGGACAAACCACTGAAATAGCTGAGATTTTTTTGGCCCTCAAGAACCAAAATTCATTCCCTTGGGAGTTATATCCCCTCCATCCCCCCAACACACACACACACACAGGTACACCCTTCCCCATTGAGAATGCATGCCCTAGAGTAGTGATTTTGAAACCTGTTTTATTTAACCTATGCAAATCTATGCAAAATTCAATATATGAAATTGATAAAAGCAGTGTTTTCGTAGTATACATGTATTTTAAATGTTAAATTATACAAACATGTTCTATCAAAGTCAGCCGCTGAGAACATGAGCTAATATCCTGGTAATCCCCAAAAGGTTAACATTGAGTATATAACACTTGAATGTACCCCCTTTTTTATTACAGTGTTAAAATATTTTAAAATATACTGTGAATTCAAATCAAACATTTGAGGAACCCCTAAAACACTGGAACACAGTTTGAAAACCATTGGTGTAGAGTCTCCTGGAAAGAGGGCTTTGGAATCAGATGGGATCGCTCTGAGCTTACTCTCAGTTCTACCACCTCCCAGCTGTGAGATTGTGGGCAAGTCTTAGCGCTTCGGTTTCATCATCTATAAAATGTGTATTGGAATATCTCTCTCATAGGGTAACTATGAGGATTGAAAGAGATGCCCCACTCTGCCTGGCACGTAGTAGGCACTCAGTAAACATTCATTACCTTTTGCTTCACTCCGTGTCTGTCTTCCACTGACCATAGCAACCTGTGCCTGAACATACAGCAAACAATAGCTGCAGAGGACCTTGTGGCCAAATCAAACAAGGAGTGGTTCCAGTATCACTCTCAGTGACTCTGTTTTCCTTTTCCTGACCCTGGAGCAGGGAAGGGTATTATTACTCTGCCTGAGATCATGTTAAACTGGCATGAATCCTGACTTTTTTTTCTTTTTCTTTTAATGAAATTGGTGGGCCCAGCTATTAACTCTTCATATACTGAGTAATGTAAATTTCATCTTGTAAAAAAAAAAATCACATATTATTAAATGGAGACCACCCCAGTTTTATAGGTGGAAACACCAAATGTTGTTTTATAACAGACTTTCTAGTAAAGTGAGCTCTATTTTGATAGAATGTAGCAGTGCATACCATTTTTTTCTTTGTACATATGAGTGGTCTGTTTTTGTACATTTATGGATTTGTGTACATTTATGGAATGGAATGGAATGACAACCATTCAGTATCATTGACTATATCCTTTTCAAAGCTGTAGTTGGGCTTGCTTTCCATAAAGATGTGAGATGACTTCATGGAGTTTGGGACCAAGATAATTAAGAATAGTACCAGATATAGATGTGATAAGGACAAAGAGAATCGGGCTGTGGTCCAGTCCTGTGTGGATTGCTTCTCGGATTTTGCCATGGTCATCTGTACAGGAGGCAGTGTGAGCTCATGTAATGTGCATTCTTCCTGATCCATCAATGTGAAAACCAGAAATGATGATCCCAGTGGCCCCCTCCCGACTCTAACCCGTTTTGAAGAGGAAAACTTGATGGCGGCAGTGATGGGAAAAGAACCACAGCTGGTTCACTGGGTTAACTTTAAAATTTCTGCTAGGGAGAAAAAAAATAGGTGTTCTTTTGTATGTGTGTTGAAGCCTATGGTTGATAAAACTGAAGTTCTACATCATAAATTCCCATTTGGACATTTAGTTCTGAGAACCTCCATCCAGCAGCCTTATCACTTCGAAGTGAAGTCACAATCAGTAATGGAATCTGCTAGCTTTTCACACACTGAAATTAGCTTTGATTCTTTCCCCCAAACATATGTTGCAAAGCAACATGCACATACTGTACACTGACCCATGAAAGCAATCGATGCCATGGAGGAGGCTTGTGGACTCACCTTTTGGGGTTGAGAGAAATAAATGCATTTCTTTCAGGAGCAGAAAGATTTCCGAGCCCTCTTCTGGCCCCCAAAAGGGAGCGCCTCCCCCCTTCCCTCCCTGTGAAGGAAGAGAAAGTAAATGTCATTTTCCTTTGCGACTGTGAATAATAACATTTATGCTCTGAGATCGGTTTGCTTCTTTAAAATGAAAAACGATATCCTGTTTGGATGAGACATTTCCTTGAATGCTTAGCATAAATTGAGCCCTTAAGCTTTTAACAAGAAATTCTGGGCTGTCTTGCCTGAAAACTCAGAGTGGATCTTGGAAACATTGCAGGTTTTTTGATTTGCAAAAACTAGCCTCTTCCATGAGATTACGAACTGTGCTCTTTGATATTCAGGAAGAGTCATCCCAAATAATCCTTGTTTGTCTGTCATTTTTTCTCTCTCCATCTTTGTCTTGTTATCTTTCTCTGATTCTGTCACTTAACCCATCTCTTTTCTGCCTGTCTTTGTCTGTCTTCTTCTCATCCCCTTTCTCTTCCTCTCTTTCTTCCCACTCACTCTTTCTCTCACATGTTCACACACCCTTCTTTTCCTTTTCATTTTTTATCACATGCTCAAGTGACATGGGCCCAGTTAAGGTATTACAAAGCTGAGAGATAAGTATGCTGGGGAAGGAAATGCATTTTTCGTCACTCACAGTGACAATTAAAATGACAACAACAAGGCCAGACTCCTCCATCATTGTTTCTTAATGCTGTCAGCACCAACTTGGTCAGAATGATCCTGTCTGATGCATGAGTGGACTTTAGTCATTTTTCACGTCGTGCTATCCAGAGCCTCAGTATCACTTAAGAGAGCAAATTAGCTTCCATCTCATGTAAATGAGCATTCTAAAAACCTGTCTCAGCAATATGCTCCCCTGGCTAGAGAAGGTTAATTTGGTGGGCTGCGATGTGTCTGTGGATGTAAAGTATTTCTCTTGGTACCATAGATGATGGTTGGAATTTGGGGGTCAGGAAAGCAAAGGCATTTTGGTGAACCACATTTTGTTCACTAAGAGGACTCAGTGAGTAAGTTTTAGCTACTGAAACTTTGATTCTACATATATAGAATATTAATAATATATATTAAACATATATTAGAGATCTCTCATCTATACCTTGATCATCATCCAGTTGTAGAGAATACACGGATATGATAAGCACCGGGAGTCCATGCAATGGGATATGATATAAATGGCTGGTTGTTTCACAGGATGGTTTGCATCCTTGTACCATCCGGGATGTATTCCCACACGAGGCAGAAGCTTTGGGAAAGGGCTTCCCCTTCCTGTGGCCTAAGTTCTCTGTCCTGCTTCTCTGCAGGTTTGGAGGGAAAACATACACGCACATGTGCACACACACATACAATGAGAATTACAGACATATCAGCCAGCAATGCAAAAATGTGGTAGTTTAATTTGACAAGAAACTCATAACACCTACAGTTGATGGTCTACCGACAGATTGAATGAGGTCAGAGAGGACCTGTAGCCATGGCTGCTGCTGCCAGAAACCTCAGAGAATTTGATCCTTTCAGTGGTTTTCTGGAGAGGGAATGAGTTGGAGAGTTGACTACTGCGCAGAGGCTGGGGCCACTAAAGTCTTCCTTGGAGAGACTGAAGTTTGACCTTTCTCATAGCATATAACCTTCTGAAGTAGGCCCTTGGGTGACATAAATCAATTCATGATCAATAGGGAGCATGGATAACAGAAACCCAACAAACCTGACTTGGCAAAGTCAACGCGTTTTTGTGTTCCTGGAGGTAGTTGTATTTCAAGGGATATTTATTTGCTTGTCTAGAGAATATGATCCCACTCCAGGTCTCTTTTTCTTTTGTTCCTCTCTCCAGTGGTTAATATCTTTAAACCTCAACTCAAATGACCTTTTTTAAAAGTCTTTTAAAATTGCTACCTGCCCCCCGGATGGTGCCTCCTCTTTACTTATCTTTGCTTTAGCACTTGTGTTACATGCCAGGTATGGAGCGTTCTACCAGACATGCTCTTTCTGAGGGCAAGGACTGTGTCCTCCTCATCCCTGTGCCCTGGTACCTAGCACAGTGCCTAGGTGCTTAGCAAAGGCTGAATTGAATTCTGTGGACCAATTTGTGAAAACGTTTTGAAAAAAAGAAGTATGATTTTGTGCTTTTGTGCCAAGCCTTCTGCAGCCTTTAGTTCAGGTGCATGCTTGGAGAAAATTCAGAAACCATGACATGGAGAAGGGTCATAAATCATTTAAGTTGAGTCAAAGGAAGTTGAACATCCCTGAGAACTCATCAATCCTAATTTAATAGGAGTGGGAGATGTTTCACATTTCAAATTCTGTTTCTGGGTTTTGAGGGTAATGCCGTATTGACCAATTGTTCATGCCCAACATTTTTTTTCCCCTTCCTTTTTCGTCTGTGAATAGCAATCTCATTGACATTGGGAGATGTTCATGGATGTTGAAAGCATTTCACTTTGTTGTTTAAAGAAGCCTTTGTCCTGAAGGCATGAGATTATTCTTTCACATGAGGTGGGAAGGGAAATAAGAAAGCCTCCCTCTGTCCTTGGGTTCACATGGTAGGCACTCTTTCTTGCAGCAATAAAAAAGCCTTTGGAGGAGACCTTTCAATATCAGGGTTTCATGCTAAGGACTGCACATGTGGACGGAAGCTAAATTCCAATTTACTCAGCTGTATTTCCCAAGATTTGTTCCCTCGCAGCACAAGATCTCTGTGCAAGCTCCATCAGGCCACAGCAGAGCAAGCCAGAGGATTTAAATATTAATGCCATTCAGATTTCCTCATAGAGGAAACCCTCTTAGTTACAATAGTGAGACACTGTCTGCAAGCCTATGACTGAACATGAAAATACAGAGCCCGGAGTGTGTCAATAGAAGGGGAGACCGAGAAAATGCACACAAATCACAGCCAACGGCCCAACCTGTCCCACCTTCTCTATCAGTGTGTAGAGGATGCTTTCTCCAGGGACGTGCTCATTGCGTAATGAAGGCTTGTCATTTAGGAGTCCAAATAAAATCAGTTTTCCATGTATTCAGATACATTCTTGATGAGATTCCGAGCCTCACAAAAGAATGTTGCAAATTCCTTCCACTCCCATCAAGCATCTAAATGTTGATCTGGAGAAACAAAGAAATGGAAAAAGAGAAATGCCTTTGTTGTCAAATTGAAATACCACGTTTTTGTATTGCTGGCTGATGTATCTGTAATTCTCATCTGCCATTCTTTCATTGTATGGGTGTAAGTGTGTGTGTGTGTGTGTGTGTGTGTGTGTGTGTGTGTGTGTGTAATTTTCCCCTCCAAACCTGCAAAACATTGCAAAACTAGATTTAAATATTTCAGGCGGACTGCGCCCAGCATTTGCATTCCTCTGACTCATTCAGAGAAAAGACATCTGAGCAGAAATACAGCAGATAAAAGAGAAACCATTAATCCAAGAAAGATTACTGGCACAGAATCTTTATCCTGTATCCTTCCTGAAATGAGACAAAGATCTCACTATGTACATCCCTCTGGCTTAGCTTCAGATAGTAAGCAATATCGAAGTGTAGACATGGTCCTTTATAAAGGCATACTGGATTTGTCTGAATTCTGAAGCATCATCCTTCCGTTAGATTCTTGCTTTTTTGAGTGTCTTGCTTTCTTCCCCAGTGTCTTCTGCCCCTGATCTCATTGCTTCCACTGTAGCTTTCTAATCGGGACCTCTGCCTTCCCTGGGTGTTAAGGTTGACTTTTAAAAAATCGTTACATAAAATCTTGGGTAGTACTAGGTGCTCTGGGCTATAAGGAGAGACAGGGTCTCAGCGTCACTCATTAACTACAGGACTCTAGATATGACTTTATTTTCCTCATCTGTAAAATGGGCAAATACCTGACCCTCATACTATACTTTACACACAGAGATGTTGAGTTTATTTGACAAAGCTTTGAGAGTGGAAGCAATGCAAAAATACAAGCTGTACTATTTAAAGCATAATATTAAAAGCAAGTGGAATACAGAATTAAATCATTTTGAGGGTATTAGCCCTGTTTACTAAGGATATTTAAATTAGCCTTTCTTAGGAAGGAACTCGCCTGCTGTCTTATTTAAAGCAAACATAGTCATGGTCATTACCTTGGCCATTTCTTGAGCATGTGCTGCACTGTGCCAGGCATTGCTCAGGAATGATCTCATTCAGTTCTTACAAATGACCCTAAAAAGTAAGTGTTATCTATTAGCATTTCCATTTTGCAGATAAAAAAGTTGAAGCTTAGGGAGGGAAAAAATTTGCCCAAAGATAAATAGCTGATGTGTACCTGGATTTGAACTCAGACTTGAGTTTAAACTCTAACTTATTTCCAATATGTTATCCTGCTACTGCAGTTTCCAACGTTCCAAAATGTTCTCAACTTTTATGTTTCTCCATTTACATATTTCCACTCCAGATGGATGGGAATATGTACAGTTATAAATGTATGAACACACAGTGGTTTAGTAAGCAACTTCCAAGTCTAACAACCCTCCCCATCATTCCCTGATGAATCACCCCAATCTGTGGGTCAGGCCCAATGCCTCTTATTCTTGATGAAAACCAGAAGCACTAGCCCTCACTCTCCATAACACAAAGTGACACCCTTACCTCAAGTGTCCCAGGATGAGGGCAGTACCAAGTCTGAATCTGCTATGAAGAAGTGACCCTGGTCTGAGGTGTCTCTGGGCACTGCGATTGCCTCCATCTTTATGTATCAGAAAGGTGTTATCAAACAATGTGTGCTAAAAATCTCCGAAACGCCATGTTCTCTGCTAATGGAAGGGATGATTGATGATGACTTAAAGCAGGGAATGGTAAAGTGAGGGGCCACCTGTTAAATGTGTTAAGTTTTGCAGGCCAAATGTCTGTCATTAACTATTGAACTCTGTCAATATAGTGCAAGAACAGACATAGATAATACATAAATGAATGAGCATGAATCTGTTCCAATAAAGCTTTATTTATAAGCACAGAAAGCTAGCTTTGGACTGTGGGTATAATTTGATAACCCCTGACTGAAAAGAAAGTGACCCAAACATTTTGAGCAGGAATGACAGTCAGGAGCGTCTCATTCCATTTTTATTTCAGTGGACCTCCTTAACTGAAGGTAAGGAGAGCGTGGACAATAGTTTTCATCTCTGGTCATTGTCCATTTCTAAGATTACTGGACAAAGATAAGGCAGGGTGGTGGTGGTGATGATGATGATAATGATGATTATAAAATAACAAAGCTCCTTATGACCATCTGAAATTGGTGTAAGCAGTTGTTTCTACCTTGAGCAATAATTAGAAGTCAAATTTTTTTCTGATCACGGTGCCTGCTGAGCTGGCTGTGATCATTGGCTGTTTTAAAAATAATTTATTTCCATGTCGCAACAATAGCAAAACCTACTGTGTCCAATTAAATCTCCACTCATGGCAGCCCAGGGAGTATGTTCGCTTTCTGGAGATAGATCCATGTCCCTGTGACCTTATCTTCTTATACTTTGCGATCAGCTATGAAATGAGATTGCAGGAAATGATTCAGTTTTGAATCATTGTATTCAAAAAGGCCGAAGCCAGAAGTTCTCCTATGAGTGACAAACACGTGGACTGCTTTTTAGATGGAAAACATCTCCAAGCCGGCTCTGTAAATGGGGCCAGGGGTCCCAAAATCTCCAGGCCTGGTGGGGCCTGAGCTTTCAGATTAGCTCTAGCTAGTTTTTGTTTTTGACAAAGGCTCTTATTCAGATAAAGGGAGTTTGCCTTCCTGGTTTCCTAGGAAACTTTTTTTTTTTTTTTAAGTGCCCTGGAAGAATCTTCTTGAGGCGTTCTCAGTCTGACTTCCTCTTCTGGTTATGAAACCGAAGGACAACGTTAAAACTTGAGGTTATGAAGAGTTATGCCAACTGGGACTAAGCTATGATTATTTTGTTGATTTAAACTGACAGAAAGGTGAGGTCAGAATAAAATCATGTTTCTCCTGTAATTTAGAAGCTAGGAACCATGATGGCTTTTCCCCCCATCTAATAGTGCTCAAATTATCCATTCAGTATGACTTGATTTCAGGTTTGAAGCTGGAGATCGCAGTAATAATCTTTCTCAGTATGAAGCACTTATTTATGGAGTAGTCATTGCCATTTTTAATTGCACTTTCCCCTCATGCCCTTATTAATTATCTCTCTAGTTCCTCTTAGGTCTTGTCATGATGCCAAATATTGAAATAGAAAGGTTTATTTATTTCCAAAGACATACAGAATAAGACAGGTTTTATAACTTGCTGTTTTGGCTCTTAAAGTTTCATACTTTCAGAAAGTATGCTTCATACTCATTAGGGTGCTTCATGCAAATTGGGTGCATGTCCCCCCACCCCCACCCCCCCACAATTCCTGTTGGTAATGGACCCTTAGGACTCTTGCTTGGAACAGCCTTAGAAATCTCACAAATAAAGGTGTTTTGTGAGCCTAGTGAAGCTGCAGTTTCCAGTTATGATGCTACTTTACTCAAAAATGGTGAGCAGCTTCCAAATGCTCCTGGGATCAAATACCACCTCTTCTAATATGACCCCAGTCAAAACTTCCCTCTACTTTCTCTTCTTCGACAAACAAGCCTTCAGTGTGCCCACACTGGTCCCAACCCTTTCTGCATCAATGCTCATGTCACTTCTGCATTTGGAATATCCATGTTCCAGTCTGTTGAAATCTTACATCTAACCCCTCAAGACTCATCAAGCTTTAAATTTTGCATGGAGCCCTTTATAAACCCTCCTCTGGCATTGCAGAGTACTTAGATTACACTTCTTTTGTGGCGTATTGTTGCCCTGCCTTGTCTTATAACCACTTGCAGCAGTCTTGTCGTAACTGTCTCAGCTCTGTTGTAAACTGCTTGAGGACAAGAGGAGCTGACTCCTTTTTGTCGTCCCCCAAGGACCTTGCAAAGTGTGTTGTGTGCTGTAGATTTTCTATGAAGACCCGTTGAACTTAATTGCATCGAAATCTTCCAGTTCCGTTTTTGAGGATCTGTTCTAGAGAAGGTTGGCAATGATGAAGCTCCTCTGAAAGGACGGGTCTGACTGTCCTGCTGAACTTTGAACACACCAGAGAATTAGGCGAGGTCTGCAACAAACCCCGCTCTAGAACTTATTGGGAGTAGCAGTGCCAGAAAAACTCATTCCTCAGCTCTAGGTGACAGGGACATGAGAAAATGAGACAATCATTGGCAGGAAACCAAAAAAAAAAAAAATCTGTGGCTGAGAGGCAATATAGCTGAATATATATGTATATATGAGCTTATTTTTTTGGAAATATCTGTAGATTATAGGAAGAACATTTTAGAGTTAATATCTGTATCTTTCTGAGGTTGACTACAACCTTCTTGTAAAAAAATATTCTTTGTGATGACTGTTAGAGGTGAATGTTGCCCAGAGATGCACTGTTGATGTGTTACTCGAAAAGAATAATTCCAGTTCTCAAACTTCCCCTTCTCTAACTTGTAGGGCAGTTGAATGTCTTCTAACTGAATGATCTTGGCAGGATGTCCTCAGTGTCTTAGAAGGTTAGCATTCCAGCAAACATTTAGCTCAGAAAATCCCTGAAACAGCAACGTGCACTCTGAAGGGCAGTTAAAATATAAGAAGCCAATGGAAGCTGTGTGTGTGTGTGCACGCGTGTGCATGTGTGTGTGTGCGCGTGTGAGTCTGTGTGTGTGTGTGTGTGAGTGCGCGTGTGTGCATGTGTGTGTGAGTATGAGTATGTGTGCAAGTGTGCGCGTGTGCATGTGAGTGTGTGCGAGTGTGCATGTGTGTACGTGTGTGTGAGTGTGCGTGTGTGTTGCACTCGAATGTGAGAGCTAGCGTTCTCTGTCACAATTTGTCTTCCTCTCTCACACAGATTACACACTCAGATCCAATATGTAATAGAGTGTATATTATGTTATTCTCAGAATATTTTAAAGGAAACCAAACATCCTTTCCTTTATGAGCCAGTTTCCTAGTTGTGGTATAGAAAAAAGTGACCTGTCAGAGAAGTTGACGAAATGACAGATTATTTTTTTTAATGGGTTTACATTTTCTACAATATTTTAAGTCTGAATCATCAGCTGAGTAGCTTTCCTTTTTGTGTATATATTTTAAAGTGCCAGTTATGGTTGAATGTTAATGATCAATCTGACCATCGATCTCCAAAGACCTGGTATATTTCCAAATGTGCTGACTCTTATGTTTCATACAACTTTATGTTCTTGGTGCAGAGAGGAAATAGTGGACAATTACATATTGGTGGGATTTGTTTGTTTTTGACATTTTAAAATCTTTCCTTGTACATTTATTTCTCCATCCATCATCTCTCCATCCATCAAACATTTAATGTGTACCTCTACTATGTGCCAAGCTCTGTGCTAGGAGCTGGGAAGTGTCTGCAAAAAAGCAAAGACCCCATGGGAGACAGCTAAAGAACAATTTCCGAGAAAAAAGGCCTCAGACGGCTTCCTGATAACCGCCCTTGCAGAGAGCCACTGTTGTCTGCTGCTGGCCTGATACAAACCTTCTTCCCTCCTTTTATAACCCCACAGCCCCAAAGAACTTTGTGTGCCTTAGAGGTCAGCTCACAGATGGGGCCCTGGAGCACTCTCCTCTGTATCTATATTGTACTTCCAAGAGATGGAGGCACATGGATCTTTTATAATTTTTTTTTTCTTTTTTGATTAGCATCTGCACAAATGGCCTCAGTTCATTGCTTTAAACTAACTAATCCGGCTTGTTAAGATGGAGATTGTCATCCACAAGTTGTTATTCGCAGGCTTCTAAAGGAAGAGGGTCTCAGTCAGAGCAGGATAGGCTTGGCGAAAGGTTATATAATATAATATGTTCTTCAGGCGCCATATGAGAGGGAGACAATGCTGCCTCCCAGGACCTGTTCTCAAGTGCTACTTAGAGGCTTACATAGTCCTGCCTATTCTACCTCCTGAAAAGGGAGATCCAATCATTGCTTTCTGGAGACTATTCTCCTCGTCTCTTTGGCTGTCATATGTATTTAACAGTAGTGCCCTCAAGGACAATGGGGTGGGTAAGCATGCTAGGGGGCTCCAGCTTACAGCCTGTAGTTTTTCATTTCACATTGCCGGGTTTGCTAAGAATGGTCGTCTTTGTTTCCATTTTGAGTCATGGCTGAATTCTTATATGTTGTCTGATCTTCAAGCTCAAATACCCAAGGGACCAGGCAGCTGTGAATCAACCCTCTGTGTGTGTGTGTGTGTGTGTGTGTGTGTGTGTGTGTGTTTGCTAGCAGGTACTATAGCAAGGAAGACAGTATATACTTTTCCTGATTTTTTTAAATCGATGGGGATTTGGAGGAAAAGACTTTAATAAAATAGAATTGTGACTGATTATATTCCCCCTTTCTGAGCACTGCTGTAAAATCAGAAGGTTATGAATAGCATGAGGAAAAAAAACCAAAAAACTCCTTTTCTAATGTAGTCCTCTGGGTTTAAACCCAAACCTTGGATTTATAATGAAAGTTCAGTGTCTATGTACTAACCTTCACCTTATGAGATGGATCTCCTTTTTGATTGCAGAGTATAAGGAAATCTTCCACATGCTTTCACTTACTGGAAAGGTACACAGTTGCTTATCTGTTGTTTTTCTTCCACATAGTCTATGTTATGATTTGGAAATTCGACATCATGTATTTTTCCCCCCAGGCCAGATGTTTTATCCTGCTATGTTAAGTCATCTTGACATGTTGCCACGAAATGGAAACAACTGCTAGTTTTAATATCGCTCCATATCTTTATTACAAGGTACGTCTCATGCATCTTAATTCCTCATATTCTCTCCCTCTCTGTTGCTGTCTGATCTTCTCCATCCCAACCCCTTTTGACTCCTGAAGAAGGCATATTGTAATTGCATGACAGTCGTGTCCCAGTAGCGAAAGAGGTTCTAGATAGCGTAATGAATATGCAGCGCATTATCTCCCAGGATGTGTGCCTGTGTCTTTAATCACAGCTGGAATGCAAAATCGGGCTCCACCTTTCAACTCTATCTCCATCATGCTGAGAGAGTGAGAGCGAGCGAGACGGAGACTGCTAGACAGCTCGAAAGAGATTGCAGCTCAGATGTCCTGAAAAACAGCAAATCCCTCAGACCTGGCAGATTCCGTTACCATGAGAACTGCAGATATTTCCATTGTGATGGTTTGCTCCAGCAGCCATCTGTTACACCCATTTGATTAGGAAGTACAGTTCAGCTTGTATGGGATTTTCATCACACCTTATCCCAGGGCAGTATACAGAGGCTCTTGCTTTTTTATATGCTAAACTCCAAGGCTTCAAAGTACTGTAATTTACTGAGGCGAAGGACATTTAATGAAATGGTATGAGAAGGTCACTAAAGACTGAGGCTCTGAGAAGAAATACACACAGGAGATGTAAGACAGGATTAGGCTCCACAGCAGAAATGCAACCAACTCAGAAAATTAACCACACTTAATAGCAATCCCTTCTCTTGGTGGAGGGGAGTGCAATGAAGACCTAGGTGCTGAGGCCTCGGATCCTGGAGGGAGGAAGATGTTTTCGTGGAGTCATGGTGTGAATGCTACCGGAGCAGTCCTTCTCCCTCAGGACTCAAGGACAGTCAAACGAAAGGGAGAGAGGGTAGCGCCTCCAACACATCTCATCAGTTGAGATGAATCCACTGTATAAAGATTACATTAGCTCTAAAAATTTTATGATGCCATCTAACTTTTCCATAGACACAAAACGACCTTAAAAGTTCCTTGAAGCAGTGCTGTAATTTACAGATTTAAACCAGTTATTTGGACTAGTTGCCCCTCTGTGTATTTTTGTGGGGGAGGAAATGCTGATGATACATCATATAGACATAAAAATAGGAATTCCCCTCAATTAAGACTCTCCAAATGCCCTTCCCAGGCGGTAGGCATTCTAGGTCCAAGCTTATAAGAGGGTTGGTGTAGTCCAGGCGGAGCTGCCTAGAGTGTCTTAAATTGACTGGAGTTCCTGTAAACCCAGGAAGCTAATTAAATGCTTACACACCGCCAGGAATTTGTGATTGCTGCACAGGGGCCCTTGATGTGACCTCCTTTTGTTTCTCAGCCTGCATTTTCTAGACTGGACTCTGATAATATATCACTTGGGTTGGGTGAGAACTGCTAAATTTTCCAAACTTGCTAAGTTTGCAAGTCCCATTATGTCACCTTTTGTCTGTTGGTTTGGTTTCTGGGTGACCCTTTCTGAACAAGGGAAACAGTTTCCCAATCTGATTGCACTGCGGGCTGGAGAACTTCCCCCCACTCTCATTTCCTGGTCTGGTGTCAGGTTGCGATCCCGGGAGGCTGGGATGTCAGGAGGAACCAGAGAACTCATTCCCTGCTTTGATGCCAAAGATACGTTTCTGGTCAGATAAATTCAGTGACCAGGGCCATGGAGATGCAAAAGGTGCTGCCCTTTTTTTGCTGAAATGTAGCAGATATTTTTATTCTTTCACAGTGGAAAAGCTCGAACTTGAGTGAGGAACCAACTGTCTTAGGCAGCGGCTGAAGGAATAAATGAGTCAAGGTCCCTCCCTTGAGGATGGGTAGTTGAAGGCCCTCCTCCTGCATCCCGGCAGCAAAGGCCTTGCACTGCCAGTCTTCCAGGGGTGTTGACTTTCCCATCAAACCTTCAATCCTACACCCTGGAGATCGCCCTTTCTCCAAGGGTTTTGAGACAGGGCCCTGGTTTTATGAACACAGCGTTTGTCTCTGAAAGGCAGCAGATGCAATGAGGGCCTGAATGGAAACAATAAATACCATTCAGGTTTCCTGCTCCAACCGTCTTATAGTGGTTCCTTTGTTGAAGAAATCATGGACTAAAATGCCTTCACCCTCCCTCCCATCTACCCCCAGCTTCTCTTCACCGCTAGGATCTCATCCACCTTTAGTAAAGTAAAGGTTAAGTATCTGAGGCAAAATCCGTTGACACACAAAAGAGACTAAAGCAAATGTATCACTCACTTGCCAGCAAGAGGGTGGGACAGAAAGCTTTTGGGGAGGGGAATAAATTTTACTTGAAGCCAGAAGAAAAACAGCCCTTGGAGGGGAGTGTTAGCTAGAAATATTCTCCTCTGAGCTGGGATGTTAACAGTGGCACCTTCTGACTTAATGTGGCATCTTTCTTCATCGTTATCAATCTCATGAGAGCTCTCCTGCCATCTGTACCATTCGTGCTTCAGGCTCCCATATGAAAGTCCAATCTGGCAGCATAAATACAGGCTAATGAAGAGTAGGTGTCTGACTGACTGAGAGAGATGCGATCCTGTGTCAATGATGGAGCAGAATTCATTCATTTAAGAAAAAAAACCAAACCTGCATTTATATAGTCATTCAAGAAGAAATCCTCTTCCCTTCTCTCTTTTTTCCCTCTCCCTACTCTGTCTTATCCTCCTTTCTCATTTTCTTCCTGTGTCATCCTACGTTAATGGAGTTCATGCAAAAGTCAGCATAAAAATGGTCTTTGCCTAGAATGTTATACCTCGGAGATTAAAAATAGGAATGTGATGTGGACTTGCCGACATGTGGTGGGTTATTTTTTCTCCTTCAGTGGGAAAGCTATAACTACATAGATTAGCAAAACTTGTGCAAGAATGGATGTAAAACAGATTTATCTCAGTGTCAGCTTTATCTGATCCATTTGGTCTTGCAGAGTTTGGATGGCTTCTTTTGTTACAATAACCAGCTTTCAAACATCTATATCCTTAGGGTATTAAATGTCAGGCTCCTGATGTACCAGTCACGGAGAGAGGGTTGACAATCTGTGGGCTGGAGCAGTGCTCTTTGTGTGCAGTGGCGAGGGGTTGCTCCTGCACCAAGGCTGGCTCCTGGTGTGACCTGCAGGAGCTCCCGCCGCCTCGCGAGTCACGGGGAAGGGGTGCTGAAGCTTACCACCACCATTAATATCCTTTTACAAAGAATTCAAAAAAATTTCCTGTCACTGACAAGGACAGATTTGTTAGAGGTCTCTCAAGGAAATGGACAATAAGTAATTAATTGAGCTCTCCCTGACTTTTTGTGCTGCCGTTTCTCATTTATCTATTCTAGTTTCTCATGACACAGGTCTAGATCTTTCCCTTTCTTTTCTTTTCTTTCCTTCCTTTATCTACCTCTTTCGTTGTATTTGTCATTCCCCTCTTTCCCTCTTGCCTCATTTTCTCCCAGCTCTCTTCTTCTTCTTCCTCTTCCTCTTCCTCTTCCTCTTCTTCTTCTTTTCTTCTTCATCTTTTATAGAATCTGTACTTTAAAAAGCAAAGACAAAACCAAACCCTAGCAGGACACATACAGGCAAAGATTCTTCTAGGAATATGGTATCTTTCTTCTGAGTCTGAAAATGGTCGTCTTCCACGGTTGGCAGAGGCCTCGGAAGTTCCCTCTTTGTACTGGATATAGAAATAATTTTTAGCATTCTTGACAAGGCATTGCAAAGCTTTTGTTAAAAAACCTACAGTGACCTACTCAAGTGGTGCATTATTATTGTTATTCTTAACTATTATTAACCTCCAGGAATGATATGCTATATGTGCTATATAAGAAATCATGCTACAGTAGTTGACTTAATTCAGAGGAAAACAATTGAGGACCTCTCCAATTAAATGGACATTTCATCAGAACCTGCCAACAGTTCTGTGAGATCCTGAATCCCCCCATAGCTGTTTCTTCATCTTTCTCCTCATAATTGGGCTGCTTATGGTTTATTGGGTTGGAACAGGACACCATTGAACTCAAGGACTGTTGTTCCCTTTTCAGTCGCTCTGTGCACAGAGAACCTGAATTCCTCCACGTGCCCGCCCTGCTACCTCTGTTTTCATGTCCATCTATGCAGAGAAACATCGGGCATGGAGTGGGGTTGTGGGAGGTGGCGCTAGTTAAAGCAAACGGATCTCAGGCTGAATCCTGGCTCTGCCACCTTCTTTGTGTATGTGACCTTTAGCGATTATTGGACCTCTTGGTGCCGCAGTTTTGCCATCTGCAAAATGGAGATACCCACATCTCGAATCTCAGCAAAGTTTCTTGTGTAAATCAACTGAAGTAAGTCTGTGAAAGTGTTGGACGCTGAGTGCTGACTCAAAGATGACCAACTGTGCCAGTTTGCCTAGGCGTGAAGGTCACTGGGGGCACAGGACTTTCAGAGCCAAAGTCAGGGCAGTTCTGGGAAAACTGGAATGGTTGGTCATCCTACTCAAAGCAATTCATCCCCGATGGACCCAGACCTAGTTTAAACAAGTACCCCCGTGGGTAATGGAACTTTCTCCGTGGTTGAAGGAAGCCTTGCTTTCACCTGGGAATTAATTGCCTGCTCTGTTTTAGATCTATGGATTCTTAGCTCTGGTTTAAAGAAGGTTTACTTACTATCACTTCCCTCAGTATTTCAAGGTGTGGCATGAAACTTTAAAGTACGAAAATGGAAAATGAAGTAAGAACAAATTCCCTCCTCTGAGTTGGAGCTTTTTCATTCTTCAAGACCCAGTATGTGTTACCCCTAATTCAAGAGCCATTATTAGCTCATGCTGCTGTCTCTCCTCAGACCGATTCTGTGCTTTCAGGGGGGTAATGTAATAAGTGATTGCTGTACTTCCAGGTAGATTTTTAAACTCCTTGAAAACAGATGGCCTGTCTTATATTTTCTGAGTAACCACTGCATGAATAAATAAAAGAGAGAAGGAATAATTTAGAAGTGGGGCAGTGAGTCAGAGGGAATATATGGGGAATAAGGGAGTGAATAAATGTGTGAGTGAATGAGTGATTTTTCTGTGTTTATTTTTGTTCATGCCTTTTTTAAGTCTTGGTAGGGCCTTATTGTGTATTTTATGTCTAGAATTTTTGAACTTCAGATCTTGGATCCCTAGTCCTAGTTCTCATTCTCAGCTGCCATATTCAAGTCCTAATACCCAAAATGACCCAGCTTACCTTGGGGGCACCACTCATTTGATAAACTGGGAGAATATAACTTATTTTTTTCTTTAAACATTTAAAGATTATAATAAAGTAAAACCTGCATATGACGAACAGGAAAAAGAAATCATTCAAACTACACAAGTGTAAAATGAAAAGCAAAAATCTATCTTGCCTATTTCTCCCATATCTCAATTTCATCCCTTTGAAATAAAAATTTCTGCTGTTAAGATTTTGGTGGCTACAGTTGAACTTCTATATAACAGAGCTTTATGCTTTGGAAGTATCAACATTTTTGAGTATATTTTGACATCCTGTTATGGAAATTTAGGTATTTGGTCCTTTTCAGTATTGTCCACTTTTCCTGCTTTCTCTACCTCCTGAGATACAGTACTTCTAATGGTTACCTTTATGCCTTTACAGATTCTCCCTTGTGTATTTGTTGACTTATATTTAGGCATTATCTATGGAATTCCCACTGTATAATACACTTAGGTTTATTTCTACCTCTCTCCTCTGCTCCTGATTTTTGTTGTATTTATTTTTATGTTGTCAAGTTTTATAGTACGTATATTTTGTTTTGTCACTATAATTGTCTTTAGTGGTGCATTATCCATAGGTTCTTTCTGAAGATTAACCAAAGAATAATAGTATTTACAGAACTCAGTCCAGTGAGGTAACTGGAACCAAAGAGAAGGAAATGTAATCCTGTCGCTCAAAAGTGACCCTAAACCACAGGGCAAGAGGAATCTCTCTTGATTTCTTTGGAGCTGTCTTT